>NC_135504.1:73850025-74161067 GCF_052857255.1 Amblyomma americanum | reverse complement strand
CAAGCGTGTTGCTGATCCTAGTTGGCATGTTAACTGTCTGTGTGAGGTTAAAGTAAAGTTCAGGATCAATGAATTCTTTGGATTGAGGAGAAGTGGCGGTTCAATTCTCGCAAACAATGTCTGGGTAATTGAAATCGCCACAAAGTACATTTGCTCTGGTAAAGCGGCTCTTTAAGTCGAGAAGTACCAAGTGCAGTTCATTGACGAAAGAAATATTCCAATCATGTGCTCGATAGCACGCGGTGAGTATGATAGAGCTTCCGGGAAGGGATATGTTTACGCTGAGGATTTCTTGATGGCTTTCAATATCAATAGTAAATGAAGACATGGCTCGATTAACGAAAACTAGGATGCCACCGACTTTGCGTTCCACCCTGCCTGGCCTGTGTATTGTAAATGACACATTATTCAGCATCTCTTCGGATGAGACACCAGGGGTTAGCCAAATTTCCGTAAAAATAGCAAAATCAGTAAGGTTGTCTTCAAGGATGGCTTCATCGCAGTCCCTTTTGGGTAAGTAGCTACGAATATTTGTGAGAACCGCTGATATTTTGTGGTGCGCAGCTGCGCGGACGCCGTATTGTACCGGCTGATCTTAAAAGGTGAGTTACATTTGAAGGTAAGGTTTATGGTTTATGATTTATGAAGGTTGAACGTCCCAAAACGACTCAGGCTATGAGAGACGCCGTAGTGAAGGGCTCCTGGGGTTCTTTAACGTGCACTGACATCACACAGTACACGGGCCTCTAGAATTTCGCCTCCATTGAAATTCGACCGCCGAGGCCGGGATCGAACACGCGTCTTTCGGGCCAGCAGCCGAGCGCCAAAACCACTCAGCCACCGCGGCAGCGTGCATTTCAAGGTAAAAAGGTAAGTGTATCTTAAAATGTAAGTTGCTATCAAGGTAAAAAAGTAAGCGTATCTTAAAGGGTAAGTTGCTATTAAGGTAAAAAAGGTAAGCGTACCTTAAAAGGTAAGTTGCTGTCAAGGCCATACGAGTATAGTTTGCTCGAGCTGTACGTACACGCGCTTAATAATCTTCCCAAATTGAAAATGTGGTTTCTTTTAGCTTAGAACTGGCGAAAGGAATGCTCGACTTGGTTTTAAAGCTGGATAGTTTAACAATAATAGGACGTTCTCTATATTCGCGGAAACGGCCAAGTCGGTGAGTTCGCTCAATGTCTGAGCTCTGGATAGGTACTTCAAGGTGTTCAGCGCAGAAAGATATGAGCAACCAACTAGCCCAAACCACCGTGCTACTGCAACGTATTTCTTCTACACTGGGCTTTTTTTTTTATCTGTCCAAGCAAAACATTCTCCAGTTTTCACAAAAAAAGCAGCACAGTCCTGTCTTGTTTGTCCCTGGTCTTCTGTGAGTGTTTTATTTATGTAGCAAACCTTGTCTGCACTATAGATAGCAACCTACAAGCCCAAAACACGGCGCTACTGCAACGTATTTCTTCTACACTGGGCTCTTTTGTATCAGTTCAAGCAAAACATTCTCCAGTTTTCACAAAAAAAGTAGCACAGTCCTGTCTTTGTGGTTCCTGTTTTTCTCTGTGTGTTTTATTTATGTTGGGAATCTTGTCTGCACTACAGATAGCAACCTACTAGCCCAAAACACGGGGCTACTGCAACGTATTTCTTCTACACTGGGCTCTTTGTTATCTGTTGAAGAAAAACATTCTCTAGTTTTCACGTAAAAATGCAGCACAGTCCTCTCTTGTTTGTTCATGGACTTCTGTGAGTGTTTTATGTGGCGAATCTTGTCTGCACTACAGATAGCAACCTACTATCCCAAAACACGGGGCTACTGCAACGTATTTCTTCTACACTGGGCTCTTTGTTATCTGTTGAAGCAAAACATTCTCCAGTTTTCACGTAAAAATGCAGCACAGTCCTGTCTTGTTGGTTTCTGGACTTCTGTGAGTGTTTTATTTGTGTGGCGAATCTTGTCTGCACTACAGATAGCCCAAAACACTGTGCTACTGCAACGTATTTCTTCTACACTGGGCTTTTTTTTATCTGTCCAAGCAAAGAAATCTCCAGTTTTCACGTAAAAATGCAGCACAGTAATGCCTTGTTGGTTCCTGGTCTTCTGTGAGTGTTTTATGTGGCGAATCTTGTCTGCACTACAGATAGCAACCTACTAGCCCAAAACACGGCGCTACTGCAACGTATATCTTCTACACTGGGCTCTTTCTTATCTGTTCAAGCAAAACATTCTCCAGTTTTCACGTAAAAAAGCAGCACAGTCCTGTCTTGTTGGTTCCTGGTCTTCTGTGAGTGTTTTATTTATGTAGCGAATCTTGTCTGCACTACAGATAGCAACCTACTAGCCCAAAACACGGGGCTACTGCAACATATTTCTTCTACACTGGGCTCTTTGTTATCTGTTGAAGCAAAACATTCTCCAGTTTTCACGTAAAAATGCAGCACAATCCTGTCTTGTTGGTTCCTGGTCTTCTGTGAGTGTTTTATTTATGTTGAGAATCTTCTCTGCACTACAGATAGCAACCTACTAGCCCAAAACACGGGGCTACTGCAACATATTTCTTCTACACTGGGCTCTTTTTTATCTGTTGAAGCAAAAGATTCTCCAGTTTTTACGTAAAAATGCAGCACAGTCCTGTCTTGTTGGTTTCTGGACTTCTGTGAGTGTTTTATTTGTGTGGCGAATCTTGTCTGCACTACAGATAGCAATCTACTAGCCCAAAACACGGGGCTACTGCAACGTATTTCTTCTACACTGGGCTCTTTGTTATCTGTTGAAGCAAAACATTCTCCAGTTTTCACGTAAAAATGCAGCACAATCCTGTCTTGTTGGTTCCTGGTCTTCTGTGAGTGTTTTATTTATGTTGAGAATCTTCTCTGCACTACAGATAGCAACCTACTAGCCCAAAACACGGGGCTACTGCAACATATTTCTTCTACACTGGGCTCTTTTTTATCTGTTGAAGCAAAAGATTCTCCAGTTTTTACGTAAAAATGCAGCACAGTCCTGTCTTGTTGGTTTCTGGACTTCTGTGAGTGTTTTATTTGTGTGGCGAATCTTGTCTGCACTACAGATAGCAATCTACTAGCCCAAAACACGGGGCTACTGCAACGTATTTCTTCTACACTGGGCTCTTTGTTATCTGTTGAAGCAAAACATTCTCCAGTTTGCACGTAAAAATGCAGCACAGTCCTGTCTTGTTGGTACCTGGACTTCTGTGAGTGTTTTATTTGTGTAGCGAATCTTGTCTGCACTACAGATAGCAACCTACTAGCCAAAAACACGGTGCTACTGCAACGTATTTCTTCTACACTAGGCTCTTTTTTATCTGTTCAAGCAGAACATTCTCCAGTTTTCACGCAAATAAGGAGCACAGTCCAGTCTCGCTTGTTCCTGGTTTTCGTTGTGCGCTTTATTTCAGCTGCGAATCCTGTCAGCATTGTAAATAGCAACCAACTAGCCCGAACCACCATGCTGCTCTATGTGCTCATACGGGAAACCACCCTTAAAAATTCATCTCTTAGTTTCGCGCCACCACCTACCACCCAAAGTGCACTCAGTAGCGGAGCAAAAAGGCGACCGTGAAATGAAATTCAACGCTGTAATGGCAAAGCGATCAATGGAAAAGTGAAATGTAATCAATAGTGCTCCAGCAGATTAGTGATATCGCATCGTATTATTACCTGGGCTCTTAGCGCGACCGGGTTAAGGGTCCCGTGCAGCGGGAAACACGGCGTCGTCGTCTTCGGCTGCTTGAGCGAAAACTCCTCAGTGAAATTCCCATATATGGTGACCCTGTGACGTTGTTACAGCCTCCCTATCATCCGATTGTGAGCAAACTACGTACCGTGGCAGATGACAGACAGTTAAATTAATGAATGGTCGCGACATGTTGCTCACGAAGAGCAACCCGGGCCTCACAAGCCCCACCGGTGGCTTTGTTTGAAACAGCCACCTGCAGGGGTAGTGGCGCATCGCTTAACCGCTCCACCACTGTGCCAAGAGCGGTATAGGGACTCCCAGGGATCTATCAATGTACACTCGAGAATGACCAATTCCGCTTATATGGGCATTAACCTATTAACGCTATCCCGTCATGTCTTTCAGGGGGAGCTTAAGTCCTCCTCATTTTTTAACCTTTTTTTTACTTGCACATTGATTTCCTATACCACTTGTGGTCACTGATTTATCAAAGGACAGGAGCTAATTAATTTTGACGAAGATATTTGATCTTATCTGTAGGAGAGCGGCTGCAATTGAGGCCCGCTACAGGGAGCCTCTGAGGAGGAGGAGGAAAAACATTTATTCAGAGCACAAAAACTGGGTGGGTTCAGTACGAGAACCCATTGGTCGTCATCATAATCCGGCCCCTCTCAACCAGTGATTTCTGGTCGAGTGGGCTGTGGCTATGAAGGGTTGCCTCCCAGCGTGAGTCGGATCGGGATTGCTGTCTGGGTTTTCTTGACATTCCCAAACCGCGTGAAAGAGTGTGCCAACTGCTCCACAGAAGGGGCAGGGCGAATGGTAGGTTTCTGGGTACCATTTACTTATTAGGTAAGGATTGGGCAGAGTATTAGTTTGTAGTCGCCTGATTATGTGCTCTTCATATTTACTTAGGGTTTTGTGAGGAAGAGGATATTTCCTTCTTGTGATTTTATAGTACTCCGTAATTCTGCATAGCTTAGTAAGGGTGAGGGCTTGTCAACTATGTCAGAGAGAGGCTGCGTGCCAGATGCTCGGAGGAAAAGAGCTCGAGCAGCTGTGTTGGCCGCCTCATTGCCCGTCGTTGAGAGGTGCCCTGGCGTCCAGAAGATCTGGATGTTGGAAGGATTAGACCTTTCCAAAATTTCCCAACACGGAGCGCCAACGCGGCCTCTGAGGTAATTGCGTACCGCTACTTGTGAGTCGGACGTAACCGTTGCCTCGCTGTTCATTGATATCGCTAGTGCGATAGCTGCTTCTTCAGCCGAAGTGGTATCCACCGCTTGGATAATGCTGCTTGCAATGATATCCCCCCGGGGTGAAACTGCTGCAATTGCCGCGACTCCGTTAAAGGGTCCAGCCGCATCGACGTAGACCGTGTCCTTATTTCCATCCCAGCGCTTAGAGAGGTGTCTAGCTCTGGCTAGTCTCCGTCCTCTGTTATATTCCTCATCCATGCGTTTTGGTATGGGGTGAGTCGTAATGTGTGATCTCATCTGCATGGGCATGTCGATCTTGTCAGCGACTTCCCGGGGTGGACTGGTTCTCAGCTTCTGTAATATTTTCCTGCCAGGCTTAGATGTTGAGAGCCTGACAATTTGATTTACACGGTGGGCCTCCATTAGTTCGTCGATAGTGTTATGGATCCCCTGCTGTAGTAAGCGCTTAGTGGATGTGCATAAAGGGAGTCCCAGCGCCGTCTTAACTGCCTTTCGAATAATAACCTCTAGTTGGTCTTTCTTCTTTTTGCTAAGCCGTAAGTACGGGGTGGCGTATGTTAGTTTAGAGAGAATGAAAGCCTGAACTAATCTTATGGCCTCCTTCTTTCTTAGCCCTTCTCTCTTAGGGAGCCTCCGAGTGCTAACGCTGATTCCGCAAAATCGAAAGTTGCGGCCCGTCGAGCCTTTGCTCCCCCACTAATTAGGCTGAGGGGCAGCGCCATCGACTAAGGGCGAAGCCGATTTAATGTCTGCTTATTGGATAGGGCAGCGCTTCCGTTTTACTCTTTTCATTGCCTCATTATATTTTTATATTGATAAGTTGCAGTCTTATAGCCTGCCGCAGTTATTGTTCACACTTTTTTCCGTGCTCACACATGCATATTATTCACTCAGGTGAGCCAGAAATGATGGAATCGTTCAAAAAGGTCATGTGAGCGACTCATTGGCTCTGAAAGCTATCAAATTCGTTATCTTGCTGCAGAGATAATGAACCATCGCCTATACTAAAGGCAACAACACATTTTTGCTGGCGGCAGTTCTTTTAGAGCCAGTCGAATAATCAGAGCGATCCGATAACCCTCTCGTATGCTCTGCGGTGACGAATATCACGCATTTCCCGGAAAAACCGACAAACTCGAGTAATTATTTTTTTTCTCTTTTGCACGCGGCAGTTTGTAAAGTTCAGCAGGAAGTGAGCGGTTATGAGCAGCGTAGATAAAAGTAATAAATGAGGGAGTGAGTGTAATACGGCACCGATATCTCCCACAGTGAGCGATAATATTCAGCGGTGGCGATTAACAGTTAATATTGGGCGCCTCCTTTGTGCCGAGAGGCAAGCAGCAGCCAAAAATTTGGGGTCACGTTTTGTTTGCATTGTTCATTGTCGCCAAGAGCTGACATAGCTCGTGCACCGGACGAGGCCGCAATCCACGGGCATTGTTTGCGGGTGAGTGAGTAAGAATACGTGGCCTCATGATTGACGGCTATCAACCTCAAGCGCTCAGAGGGCAGTGGTAAAGAGTCGGGGCTGTAATGCGGATAATGAAAGTGATTGCTTTCAGATATCCCGATGTCCGCACTCGTCACAGCCTGGAGCAGCGCGTAGCACGGGCAGCATTCTACGCGCTTGCGGACTGCGGATCATGTCGACCGAGCGATCTTCCCCCCGTGTTTTCTGGCCTCGTATCTACCTACTGGGCGACACTCTGACGCAGGTATAATGCATGTTTTTCTCTCTCTCGTGTACCAATGACATAGCGCGTAGTCATTGCATATTTTTGTTTTGCTTAAACATATATAGTCTTTGGCGATGACCTGGTGACTTGAGCTAAATGTCAGGGCTCAGCCTACATATGTACATGCGTCTGAAGTACATGTTCACGGAAAGTTTTTGTACAGTAGACATATTTGAAAACAGACTTTTTTTTAAAACAGAACAACCACTAGGAGTGAATAGCTTTTCCGCCATTCAGGCATCTAGCATACTTCCTCTTTCCAACACCTTCAATAGAATTTCGTCTGAAAATGCTGGCTTAATTTCCTTTGTTCGACAAATCAAGCGAACTTTCGCAAGTCCGAATTTTGCCAGCACCCATCATAATTAGGCCGGTATAAAATTCTCTAAGTTCAGCATTACACTCTGCGACAGGTTTGCGAAACAAGCCGGACGTGTATATGTCCGGTGTTTCAGGGAAGACTTTCAAAATTTTTGCAAAATAGGCTTTTTGGAGTAAACATGTGGCTTTTTGCGGTATAGTATTACCAGGGTTGGCGGACACCGGAAAGGTGGCGAATTCTCTTAAGTAGTACGTTGGTTAACTAATTATTGATAATAAACTTTTAATGATGACAGATAGGCAACAGGTTGCAATTGAGATTTGTAGCCGGCCGCACCGTGCAAGTATACATGCGCTTTCGGTCGAAAGCGTGCAGAGAAAGCAACTACTCCATTGCCCGTAACTAGTGGAAAAAGCCAAATTTTGTCGACCCAAAGCACCAAGGGTAATCGCGTCTCTTTGAAATTCTAGAAACTGATATGGCTGTTACTAACGATCTGTTCCAAATTTCTGATTGCAACTGTGCGCCTAACTATACTGGCTCAACAGTTAATTATTAAAAATTAGTTAACCGCCTTGCTACTAAAGACGATTCACCGGCTTTCCGGTTTCCGCGAACACTGGTAGTACTATCCCGCAAAAGCCATGTTTTCACCCCAAGAAGCCAATTTTAGAAAATATTGGAAAGTGTTAGCTGAAAAGCCCGGTATCGGCATGGCGTTCGTTGTGCCCGGAGGAGGATCCATAACGCTTCAATTTTTTTTAATTAAGTTCAATTTTATTTCCAGAAAAAGAAAAACTCTGGTGCGACACCTGGGCTAAAAGCTGCATTTGTCAGCTTGACGAGGCCCAGAGCCCAGCGTATTACAAGGCAGGGCAAGTCACACAAATATTGAAAACAGAAAAATAAAGGAACACAAAATAGAGATACTTAAACACACAGCACAGATAGGCCTGTAAAATGTGGTTACAAGTAGAACGTGTATACAATTTTGTAGTAATGTAAAACGGAAAATGAAACATGTATATGGATGATTTTAAACACATTCAAAATCAAAATAAATAACACGAATCTAACACGAGGTAGAAAAACAGTGCAAAAAGAAAAAAAGTTTATAGAATGTGGCTACTATGGTTGTATTATGAAAAAAAATATGAAGAAAAATATTAGGAACAATGAAAAACAGTTATTCACCAGAGCATCTATAGGTAAAGAAAGTACTGGTTAAGGCTGGGATTGGTAAATTGCGAATATTTATTTATAATGAACGGGAGGTTGTGCTTAAGGGACTATAGTTGGTAATTGGTGCGGAAACGGAGAATTTGCCATAAATCAGTGCTTCGTGCAAGGGCATTATTGCTGCTATGTTGAAGGGATGAGATTGTGAAAATAAATTGTCTGAACTGGCCTGATGAAGCATAATATGAGCGCAACATGCGAAATTCATACATACTTTGTATGGGGACAATATTGTACTGACGGAAATATTGTTCAGTAGCAGAAAAGTAGTCAGTCTTAGCTATGTTGCGCATAATCGTTTTTTGTAACATGTAGATCTTTTTAATGTTCTCTTATATAGTTGTTAGCCACACTAAATTCCAAAAATTAATACATGACGAGAACAGGGCGTGGTATCTTTGGAGTTTGATATGAATTGGGAGAAAATAACGGCATCGCGATAAGGCACCGGTTGTCCTGCAAAGTTTTGTGCATATGTTGTCAATGTGTGGTGGCGTTCGGTACGTTACGGCACCATGGACTGCGGTGCGTGCGATTCGGCCAACCGTACGCATTCAGCCGAGCTGGCAATACACCACGTCCGAGAAGTCATGTCATTTGAGTCAACCGCACTGAGTCAACTGGCGCTGTGAATGTGGCTGTGTCGTGGGCGGTCGCCGTGGCGATATAAGCGCGGGACTAGTTCGTCGTTAACTTATTCTCTCTTCTGCGTTTCTCCCGGTGTACTGCGAACCAGTGTTCAAGGGCCAGACTCATCGCATTGGTGTCTCAGTATCAGCAGCTTGGTCCTCCTTTAGCGTAAATAGGTGTGGCGGCCAGCTGCGACGCAAAATGTCGTCGGACAGGATGTGCAGGTAGTCGGGAGCTCGTTGCTACAGGAATGAGCTTAGCTTGGCGACTGTGTTTCTTGACGTAAACACCACAGAGAGGACTATAGCATCAAGAGTAACGGACAAGCATCTGTTTTGGGACAATCACTAGACTCCCGAAAGCGACATAGAGAGTACCGCAATATCATGTGCTTTCAGATTTCATGATTTTAAAAAGTTAGGGGCGATCAACTGGATTGAGGCAGAGGAAATGCGATAGCATTTTTCTTCCGCTCACCTATTTATTACAGTTTTGCTTATATTCCAGTTCAATTCTCCGCTTGATTCTATTCCAATTTTTGGTAGTGGGAAGCAAAGGGGAAAGATGGGGCGGGTGAGAGTAGGATGGTTGACAGGTGCGGCAGGTGACAGATGTTGCCGCCTGTCAGGTGTGACGTCGACGGATGCCGGCTTTTCGGTCCAACGAATCTGCTAGGCTATTGCATAAATATAGTACTTATTCTTAATTAATAATATACCTTTTCATAGACATTGTACAAGATAGATGAGTTTATACTAAAAATTAGTTGGCTCTTCCAGTACGCAATCGATTTAATATGAAAAACTGGTTTACGTTATTGGGCTGGAATTAAGTTTCGATTCCCCGGGTGCAGCTGGTGCGGCTGCATTACTGCGCCTTTCAGTGGAAATGAGAGCCCCAATCGTTGCCGATGCTTCATTAAAAAACAAAAATGTTTGATTGTACCGAGAGATCGAACCTTGGTGAAATCGAGGTTTCCACATGAGCCCAAATTTCGACATTTTATTTCTGAAACTTTGAAAGCCGAGGACCACGTTCAAAGCACCAGAAACATCTGAGCTATTCCTTGATGATAAAATACATGTACAATTTCTTGCAGATCGGAAAAGACTTCATGTTCTTATAGTGCGCGGCAGCACATCGTAGTTAAGCATGCCGGCCAGCAGACCGCGAAAACATACATCGCTGGTTCTCATTTGTTGCACATTACACAACATTTGGTCGGAAGAGAAAAGATCGTTCTCTTGCACGAAGAATTTATGCAGCAAAAAACTTTGAGGGTGTTTAAGCTTCGCCTTTAAGAGTAGAACGCGACAGCATTACGGGATGGTCGCTACATGCGCAGACGAACGGGATCACAGCGCCCCTCAACGGACTCCGCGACGGACTGAAATTTTCCGCCAGACAGACGAGACCCAATATCAAAGTAGTATCGCATCACCACCTGGTGGCACACTTGGGAGCCCCGCGGAGGGTTTATACCTCTCCTCTTCCCGATTACGGGCGCCCGAATCACACTTTACACATCGATATCGATACGCCATGCATACACACATAAAACCGTTCAAGTACAACGAACCATCTCAAAAATCGAATTAATCTAGTCGAATTACCTAATGACTAATTAGCATACTCAAAATAATGTCATATGCACGCATCAGTACGTGTCCCTAAGACACCGCACTAGAGACCCGCTTCTTAAACATCGAGCGGCGAAAGAACGGTCAAGGTAGATCTAGAGTGGTAGCGCTGCTTGCACAAATAGGCGATATGTTCAAAACATGGAGGCTTATGGTGCGGAGCCAGAGCTGTCTCCGAAGAGTGAAGCTAACTAAACAATGACGTTTTAACTGAAAAAAAAAACACACTACGTCTCAGCCGCGTATCTTGTCGCGGTAAAAAAAAAAACAACCTTTGAGCGCCTCGAGGTTCGTTGCAGCACACGAGACAGCGCCGAACAAAACATTCACGACGAGTGCCGACTAGTCATTTCTTGAGTGTCTTTATTCTTTGCTCTCGTCTGGTGTGACATGCTCACTTACGAAGTGTTAACGTACCAAACAGGGCCAGCTATATGTGTCAGTGCCTGAGAGATACATTTATAGCTATATTTATGCGACATACAATACTGTATGGTCTGATCTATGATAATAAAGGAAAGTGAAGAGCAGTATTCTATCAACATAACGTCTACAAAAATCAGTGCGCACAAAATCATTTTCAGTTGCAATTGTCAGTGCTCATTAACATGTGTGCAGCGTAAACGCTCAAGGCAGCATTAACTTAAGCGTTTGCAAAAGATAGGGCGAGATATTTCTCTATTATCAAAGCGTGCCACGTGTATGTTGATCGTCGCGTTTCTTCACCACCAACACAAATAATTCTCATTCAGTATTTCACGCAGTACAGCCAACACGAAGCACAACCATTCAGTCCCTGTTTGAATGTGGACGGAAACTAACAGAATTCACTACGAAACTTCTGCCTTCGTAGAAACTACTCAGTGGTCATCCGAAAGTGACACGTTATCGACGCCTTCTTGGCTGGTATAGCCATTCAGTGGCAACAGCATACTACAGTACCGTGGCGTCTGTAGCATCCTGCCGTTGCAGTGTGATGCCAGCGGAGCAGTTCTCACTTTGACTCTTTCCTCTGAGCGCCAGTTCTCAAACAACACCAACCTCTTTGTCTCCTACCACGCCGTCTTTCCGAAGACAGTGCAGTGATAACCGTACGAGGAAAAATTTGGCTGATACGGCAAAAAGCAAGTGTGCACATGTAGCCGACAATAACGTAGCCGGAGGGAAATAGTGACCAAACACTTCAAATTAATGCTGATGGAAGGCGAGCAGCGGCACGCAATGAACTGTCGAGATAATCCGAGCAATTGAGGCCGTAGTAGCGGAAGTCAGCGGCGAGCAAGGCCCACAATAGTCAAGGTGGATGGCATAAGAGGCGTTGCCCGCTGCTTTCAATGAACGCGAAGAATTTTTTTTATAAAAAGCGTTTTACTTTCAAACCAAATATACCCAGCTCAAATATTTCTAATACTAATAACTATAGTGTTTTCGTAAGTAATAAAGAGACTACAGATATGTAACCAAATTATTTTTATTTTATTTGTGTCGTCCTCATGAACGTTTATGGGTATGCGTGGGTCCTCGCGACAATTTTGGGGCTTCAGTGCGATATCCCAGTCGATGTCGCTGGCAGTTGATTCCAGACCGATATCGAGCCCCGCCTTCGCGACTTGTGTCATTTGCCTTCGAACGGCCGTGAAGCAGCCTTTGCTGCTCAGGCACATGAGCATAGGGTGCCTCGCTGCAGCTTCCGTTCCTGTATTGAGGCACCTTAAGAAAATCACGATGCTGCAGTGCCTCTGCACTGACACTATGCGAAATACTGCGTGCGGTGTGGAGGAAGCGCAGACGTTAGGGTCAGGGGAGGAAAGCGCGAGCAACTTCCGGCCCGGCTAATTGGAGAAACCTCGGCTGAAGCCGTCACTGGTCCTTCATCCGCTGTGAACTTAACTGGAGGATTAATTGGCACTAGCGTCCGTAAAAACGTTTCAGAGCACTGCGGCGACCCGCACCGGAGAAATGCGAAGCATGTGCTGCTGCTTTGATCATGCGCCTATTTTGTGCCCGTAAATGCATCTTTATCACTCTATGCTCCTCTTTCATTCTCTTTGATACACTTCACGTCATCATTTTCTCACAGGACTTTGGTAAGACGTTATCAATTATGATGATCAATTATAATGATCATCATCATTTCAATCATCGTTATCATCCTAAATCTAATTTGCCTATATTCGTTTTTGTTAATTGTCATTGACAAATTATCTTAATTACAACTAATTAACGACATTACTGCATCAATCTTCGTCACAATATATTACGCCACTCAATAATTTATCGCTCAGTTTTATTACACTCACACGCAATCGCACAATGAAGTTGTAACGTTATAGTGCGGACACAATTTGCCGGGCACATTTTGTTGACACATTCTGCCCACACGTTTTGCTGTCATGACCTCGATATCGATCCATTTAATGCTTTCGCAATAGTAAAGAGCGCGATCTCACGGCAAGAAGTTATTGAAAGGACAGAAGATCTTCCTCTCTGTCGCTTTTGTAACCGCCGGGCTTTGTTTCCGTGTTTCGCGAACTCGGTCAGTCGCGTTATCAGCGTTATCTCGGTCGCTGTCTCCTGCTTTGCGGCGCCCGCCATAGACAATTTGGCGTCGTGCTCCTTCATGTGTTAGTGATATCGGTGCTGCGAAATCCGCGGTAGTGTTTGGTTTTGTGCTCCTGATCTTCGAAATTGCGAAGAGTGCAGCGAGGCCGGCACGAATACGACTGGAACCGCTACCAACGCTCGCATTCTCGGAAGCCACCGCTCATTTCGGCACCATGGATCATCAACCATGATTTAGTCTCTGCTGTTGAGGAAGAAGTCATCTGGTTTGGTCCGCAAAAAGTGGGCAAATCATGGAAATCGATTATGCAACTGAACCGATAAGCGTGGTTGGCGGCGTAGCCGCGGTTTGGTCAGCTTTGTGGGTAGCAGTAACCACAGTTAGCGGAAACCGCGGTTTTATTAACCCCGATTGAGTGCGCCTGTCTGATAAGGGTTCTTTTTCCGGGATTATTATTCTGTATTTGGTAAATCCATGAACCCCTTCTTGCGTGTTTAATTGACAGCTGTCTGGTAAGTTGTAGTTAATGCGTGTATGTCTTTGCTCTCCTTTTGTCACGTGCTTATATTGCACTCGTGATTCTGCGCGTATCTGTATCGCAATTTTTATCCTCATACACCTAAATCTCCCTAGTGAGAGCTAATTTAGAGTTTTTGCTCTATGTTAATAAATGTTCCTGCTATGGAGAATACGTGTTGTTTCTTTCTTTTCAGTTCTCGTTCAGAATGTGTGCCTGGGGGCAAATCATCGCGGAGTCTTATTCGAGGTAAGGTTATGGCTACGTTTGAACTTTGAAATGCAGTAGAAAACTGCCCCATTTTTAAGCCCTAGGTGCAATAGGCAGCCAATAATTGTGAATTTTTATTAGAGCAGAGTACTGCCAATCTGGTAGGCAGTTTTACTTGCAATGATTGTTTTCGCACTACAACATTGTTGGGAATAAGGGGGCTCATACCGGTTTTGGCGCACTCCTTTCAGCCCCGCATTACCACGGTCGGATCCCCCTGTCCTATACGGTGACTTTCATTTTGCTGTCATCGATTGAGGCTCTCGAGTCGGTTGCATGAGAGCTGTCATATGCTTTTACATTTCTCACCTCATCCTTCCATAGGTCCTTGATGCTTTCATCAGCGGAAACATCATGCGCTGCTCAAACATACTCTCTCCTTACAAGCATGCACCTTTCCGACTGCATTCTACACCAACCAGGTTACCTAGCTTGCTCCGATTGCGGTGCGTGTCGTCGGAAATATCCTCTTGTTTGTTAATGTCCGTACTTCGCGCTCCTTCCGACCGCCACCCTGGCCGGACTCCGGACTCTCTCCCACTTATTCCCTCTGTATGCATGGTTCTGGGCAAATTTGTTTTTATTTCTTTATTCTGGCCCTTTCTAGCCATTTTAGGCAAGGCTACGGATTTGTCTGAACCCACGCCAAACATTCGTGCCCTACAGAGCGCATGTACTGAGAGCTAGACCTCTCGGGCAACGGGCTCCCACTTTCAACTTGTACATTTCTTGCCTATCCGGAGACGAGTTGTTAGTGGCGTTTTGCTCAACTTCTGCCCTACGTTGCGTAGACGTTGTGACGTGGTGGTCCGTGGCCTCTCCGGCTACAGCACGCGTGCGTGGAGACACACGCTTCCCCTGGTTCTGGGCCCCGAAGACGCCGCCTATACGGCCTCCGTGGTTGTCATGCTGGGCACCAGTGACAGCGCCGAGCCACGAGACCCTGAGGGGTCGCACGTACCGCTGGAGGAGTACGCCGAAAACCTGCAGCGCATGCTCGACTACCTCATGGCAAGGCTATTCCTGATACTATCTCTTTATCGTTTCTGCACTTGCCTTTGAAGGAAAAGTTGGAAGGAACTTAATTGCTTGCGTTTATGAGATACATGACGCATTTTTACACTCCGATTATTAATGATGTTCTTAGCACACGCACTTTGCAGAAAAACAGTCGCCCTTGTAAATCGGTCTGATTGCTTTCCATAGTCACTGAGCGGCTATACGACCGCCTGGTGCTGGACGCGAGTCCAAGATTTCTTTTCCCAGTTTAGATGCCGCATTTCAAGCAAGAGGGAATAAAATACCTCTGCATTCTTCAATGAAAGCAAAATTTTAAAAATAAAATACTTAGCAGTCAGAATTAGTACTCATGCACATAAGCGCCGGATCCTTTACTTCCAGAGTGCAAGGAAGGGGCCCAAAATAAAATAAACATAAGACTGTATTTGTGCCTTTGCAAGTCAATCGCTCACAACTGTCCTTTGTGCGAGCGGCAGGAATCATAAATTGCATGATATCACCTGTGCAACACGGTACCACTCACGCAAATATTCTGATCACGCGCAATTTCCCAGCAAATGTTTATTTCTATGCAACAGAAACAAATGCTGGGGGGAGTGGTGTGGGGGTGGGGGGGGGGGGGGGGGGGTATCGTCTTCCATATGCAGACAAGTTCTCTAGTCGAAATGTTGGCTAAGCATCACGAGGCTTCCCCTCCCTTGTACCCTTTGTGTGTTCAAGAAAACCTTGTTCCTTCACTATCTCTACCATATATTTCTATGCAATATATTTCAAATTGTGCCAAAATACAGTCGCTCTGCACATCAACAGTTTTCGAATAAATCATTGTTTTTGAGAGGTGATTTTGCTCTGCCTATGTATGTGCGCGTGCTCAGGAAGCATGGTCATGACACAGCTACGTAGTACACGTCAAGTTCTTCAGAGACTTCATGAAACCGTCCGCCTATGTTAGGTCGCTACACGTTCTATTAAGATGCTTGCAGACGTTTGCAGTTGCTATGATGGTTTGTGCCCCTGTAAATCGTACGAACTTGTGGGCCATACTTTTGGCGGCTTTAAAACAGCTTTCTCAAAACGATACTGTGGCTAGAAGACCTATATTTCAAAGATGGCTTGAAAGCTTTGAAAGCCACAATGTGCCGAAGGTCGGACGTTAATGATTGATGCGATGCAATGCTTTCCTTTTTTTGTAATAATCCATTTTGCAGCCAATGCTTAAATCTGGGCGCACGACGTAAACTTTGTGGGCGTTAATAGAGGACTTGTATTGTTTTTGTGCTAGTTGGTTGAAGTTCATCTTGGTTTTCAAGCGACACCACGAGACACAACGCAAGGAAGACGGTTTGTCATCGCCTTTCATTTTCGGTGTCGCCTCGTGGCATCTGTAAAAAAACGTGCGCAGAGCAGCCCCTTTTTGCAGACAAAGCATTCTGGGAGGAAATAGCCCTCCCTGCTGTAATAAGCCGATTTATTTTGCCATTATCTCAGTTTAAAACTTGCAATCCACTCCAGGCTTGTGGTATCCCCGAGGACAAGGTTATCCTTGTGACGCCTCCTCCCATCGATGAGCAGCTGTGGCTGGCGAACGCCAAGAGACAAGGTACGTGTGGCTTCTGCTTTTTTTCTGCTGTGACGATAAACACATAAAATGTTCTATAGGTTTTATACTTGGGCAGCGACCTTTATTTATGTGACCGGATCCAAAGACGCCCTATCCGGAGATTCGAGGGTTGTTCTCTTCCTATTGAGCTCCCTTCCAGCACAGGCGCTCTGTCGGTGGTCGTCAGTGGAGAAGTATGAGAGCCCGTGTTGCGCCTCGTCCCTTTCATGGAGACGATTTATGGGCAGCCCTTTAAGGGAAGGGGGATTCCTTTGAACAATGCATATCCTATTCTTTTTTAATGAAGATGGCGAAGCGGGAAAGTCGGAGAGTGAAGAAACAGAGAGGGTTGGAGATAACGGGTTGCGGAAGGGACACTGCTCTCGCCAATCAAAGCAGAAGGGTGCGAAAAATGAGTGACACAACGTCTAATCACGCGCACAACCTGGACACATTTCTTATTGTGTAAATAGTTTGTATATATTACTTCTCCCCCAATCCTCTCTTCCTGTCCCCTCACCTCTTTCATTTATTTTTCTCCATTCTGCCTGCTATCCTTTATTTGCGCTGCCCCAGCTCAGATGCTTCAGTATCGATGGCAGATGCCGGGACTAGCAAAAATCTTTTCCTTCCTTTTTAGTATTATGTTAATAAAAAAACCACTACCACCACCACACAGTGTCTGACAAACAGGATGACGCCACCCACTCGCACGGTCTGACCCCGTCAGCGGCAACGGTTGCTTCGTCCAGGGAAGCACTACTGCTAATGCTTAATCTGCCGCGTCAACCGCAATGGTCGTCTCTGATTCTTCTGTTAAGAACAAAAATTTCTGATAATGTGCTTTTCGGGACACATATCTCGGCCACGCAGGACGCGCACAATCTTCCTCCTCTTTCGTATGCCCATCCAACCTTGTATCACCAAAACACTCCGTGCGTTTGTTCTTTCAGCCGCCGTGGTAGGTCAGTGGTTAGGATACTCGGCTACTGATCCGGAGTTCCCTGGTTTGAACCCGACCGCGGAGGCTGTGTTTCGATGAACGCGAAGCGCTTAGGCGCCCGTGTGCTGTGCGATGTCAGTGCACGTTAAAGATCCCCAGGTGGTCGAAATTATCCCGGAGCCCCCCCCCCCCCCCCCCCCCCCCCACTACGGCACCTCTTTCTTCCTTTCTTCTTTCACTCCCTCGTTTATCCCATCCCTTACGGCTTGGTTCAGGTGTCAGCCGATATGTGACACAGATACTGCGCCATTTCCGTTTCTCAAAAACCAATTTTTCTTTGGTCTTACGAACCCGCCGTGGTGGCTCAGTGGTTAGGGCGCTCGACTACTGGTCCGGAGTTCCCTGGTCCGGACAGCAGCAGCTGCGTTTGTATGGAGGAAAAACGCTAAGGCGCCTGATTGCTGTGTGATGTCAGTGCGCGTTGAAGATCCCCAGGTGGTCGAAATCATTCCGGAGCCCTCCACTACGGCACCTCGTTCTTCCTTTCTTCTTTCACTCCCTCCTTTATCTCTTCCCTTACGGCGCGGTTCAGGTGTCCAACGATATATGAGACAGATACTGCGCCATTTCGTTTCCCCCCAAAACGAACCAATTATTATTTTGGTCTTACGAAAAAAAGATCGAAATAGATAAAAATTGCCACGAGCAAGTATCTGACAGAGTCATATGATGCTCAATCTAATAAAAAATAAAACACACACATGAAAAAAATAATCTGGATTAGCTTAGCGAATTCAGGATATACAAATCGAACTGTGTCGGCGTTCACGGTCTTCATTGGCGTTGGCGTTGACAATGTTCTAGACAGCGATGGCTTTGAGGAAAGGAAGAGAGCATAACTGGCTCCCTGCATATGCAGACGCCTTATTCGTGCTTTGATACATGTGGTGGTGTTGAGAGAGAGAGAGATGTGGCCTGAATGCATTAGCGCGGACAGCGTTGTGGCTAACATGTGGCACTACAGCAATAACTAGGCCGCAGCGTTCATTTGGTGATCAATCTCTCGCGATCAACCATAAACTGCATTCCACCTCCCAGGGTGGCAGGGATGGCGCACTGCCTATCCAGTGTGCGGAACGCAATCAAAGCAGGCTTTTTTGTTAGACACCAACGCCACATACATGAAAGCGAGATTGAGGTTTCCACTGACCCACGGAGCAGGCTGTGCGCGTTTCCTTTCGTGAAAATGAACTGCTTTTGCATAGTTGTCAGCGCCAATGAACTGTATGAACACCGTCGGCTAACTTTTTTGTTTGGGTTTTGAGGAAAGGAAAGGGCACAGTAACTGTCTGACGTATCTCGGCGGACACCCGAACCACGTCGTAAAGGAAGGAATATAAGAGGGAGGAAGAGAAGAAAGAGAATACTGAAAATCGAAAGTTGGATTGTTGAATTGTGATGAATTACTGATCCTGAGTTCCCGGGTTCGAACCCGACCGCGGCGGCTGCGTTTTTATGGAGGAAAAACGCTAAGGCGCCCGTGTGCTGTGCGATGTCAGTGCACGTCAAAGATCCCCAGGTGGTCGAAATTATTCCGGAGCCCTCCACTACGGCACCTATTCTTCCTTTCTTTCACTCCCTCCTTTATCCCTTCCCTTGCGGCGCGGTTAAGGTGTCCAAAGATATATGAGACAGATACTGCGCCATTTCCTTTCCCCAAAAACCAATTAAAATTATAATGGATTGTGATGAAAGGTGCGGCGCTGAGCCGCGGTGGAATAATAATAATAATTGGTTTTTGGCGAAGGGAAGGGAAATGGCGCAGCATCTGTCTCATATATTGTTGGACACCTGAACCGCGCCGTAAGGAAAGAGATAAAGGAGGGAGTGAAAGAAGAAAGGAAGAAAGAGGTGCCGTAGTAGAGGGCTCCGGAATAGTTTCGACCACCTGGGGATCTTAAACGTGCACTGACATCGCACAGCACACGGGCGCCTTAGCGTTTTTCCTCCATAAAAACGCAGCTGCCGCGGTCGGGTTCCAACCCGGGAACTCCAGATCAGTAGTCGAGCGTCCTAACCAATGAGCCACCGCGGCGGGTACGCAGCGGCAGAACAACTATGGCTCGGTGCTGCTAGTGGCGCATGCGCAGTAGGAATATGGAGCGAGCGAGAGAGAGAAATATCCGCTGCGAGGCGCGCGGTCTGACGTCCTGTGCCTCCTCGGAGTACCGCCACGGCGAAATCGCAAGTTCGCAGCCATTAAAGCTTTCGCTTTAAAAGCTTTAACCGATAAAATATGCGACAACGCAGTTACAAAAATAAATAAAGGCACAGTAACAAAGGTGTATATGTAGTCATAACGTTTGTTCACCAAGGACAAACAATCCTCATGTTCCTAATCCCGAGCCATCAGACATTTTCTCCAATACCTGAGTATGCGCTCTCTGTGAAACTAGTTATGGTCCGTGCTGTAAGAGAAAATTTGCTTACTTGCAACAGGAATTTCGGGGCAGTTATTCCCTGCATCAGACCACATATTTCTAGCAGGCCTAACACGTGAAAGAATTTGGTCGTGCTCAATCCAAAAGATGAGTGTTAAAATATAAAAAAATATTAAGAATCCACTTTAAAACTTTATTCAGATATAATGCACTTTTAAAGCGATGTAAACGAAGCAAGCACATAAGTGACTAGCAATACTGCGTACCATCTATGTGATTTCTGCAGCCCAGGCTGTTGTCAGCTCAACACGATCACTGTATCTACTATGAGAGAAAACCTGGTTGATCCGCCACATGAATCGACACCCTAACTTCAATTAAATAGCGTACGCTAACAGGACGAACACAGGAAACTTGGAGACAGAGGAAAGAATCGCCACTTGCTTCCTTCCTCTGTCTGTAAGTTTCCTGTGTTCGTCCTATTAGCGCACGCTATTTAATAGAAATGTACCAACTAGCCCGTCAGAAAGTCCTAACTTCAACGAACTAGAAAAACGTATGGCTCAGGCTTAAGCGTTGCATAGGTCGTCAAGAGAAACCTTTCAGCCGCCAACATGAGAATAAGGTGAGAGGCCCAGCCTATCGCCCATTGCTGATATGGCAGAGCCGTGAGACACGCGCAACGGAGACAACACCGTTGTATAGACACATATTTATATGCCCCGTTTTTTAAAATTCCTGTGCACCAAACATAGCCCTAATCGAGAGCAATTATCACTCACAAGGTAGCATATTAATGCCTATATAATTCGAGCTGTAATTACGCAGTACTTACCAGATTTCTTTCTAATTACTTAATTACTGTTGTCGCCTACGGGTACAGTTTTCGGAAAGGCTGGGTGAGCAGCCCACACAAGGTGCTGCGCCCTCACCGGATGGGAAAGCAGCCGATGGCTTCTGGGCAAGCCTTACGGGTCCTTGATGATGTCATTTAGTCTGCTCGATAAAATTCAACTCAAAAGAAAACGTTATCGCCCCTCTAACTAAACTGCACAAAAATTCAAAAGTAAACATCATTACCCACCGAGCTAGAGTTTCAGTTGCTTCTTCGTCCGGCAGGTAGAGCAGCTTCTTGGATGACCGGTTTGGCTTGAGTTCGCTAAAACCGTACTCGCAGCCAACAACAGTTTCACCTCAATTATGTGTTGGGGCTAATGCTGTCCCCAGGCGCGTTGGATGATTTTCATCCGTTAGGAGGGTGCAATTTGTGGTTTCAGCTGATTCGCTGACCTGCGCCCCCTTTTTGTTGTCTTTTTATATCCCCAGTTCGGTCCGCGGGCGTTTAAATCTCCCACTATAAGCAGTTAGCCCAGACACATGCCCAGATCTGACGTACGTCAGAGGAGCAACGCAGGCCACGTGAGAAAATCTGCTGGAGAACCTGGGAAGCGACCATTATATAATAAGAACGCAAGTGTCAACAGAAAACGTCCAGTGCAAGATTAGAACAACCCGAATAATAGACTGGATCGCCTTCCGAAGGGACTGCAAGCAAATGGAAGAAGGGATAGCCTCTATAGAAGATTGGTGCATGCAGCTGAAAGTCATACAGCAGAGATACACTCAAGAAGTGGACAGAACGGAACAAACACCGGAGCTAGTTTCACGGCTCCTCAGGCTATGGGAGGCAAGACGCAGACTCACCAAAAGGTGGAAAATGCAGAGACTAAACAGGAAGCTAAAGAAGAAGATTGCAGAAATCACCAAAGAGGCAGAGGAATTACGCAACGCAATTTGCAAGACAGAGCTGGCAACAGTTTAGCAGCTTGCTAAACAGCACCCTAAGCACAGCAAGAACGTGGCGTATCCTCAAAGCCTTAGTAGACCCCACAAAAGCCTAATCAGAGAGCAACAAAGCCATTCAAAGAATAGCACATCAATATGAAGCAACAAACGAAGAACTTTAGGAAAAAGTCCGCGTCAAGTGCTACGGAGCGGAGCGACCCGAAGCCTACACGGGTGAATACCGCGGACGGGAGAACTCAAACCTGGACAGGCCGATTACCAGGGAAGAGGTCTTTGCGGCCATCAAGGCATCAACCCGGAACACAGCAGCGGGCGCAGATAAGATTAGGAACGCACTGATCCGCAATCTGAGCAATGAGGCAGTCACGCAGCTGACGGATTTCCTCAATGCGCACGAGGTTGCGTGAACAGTGCCGGAAGAATGGAAACATGCTGAAGTAATAATGATACCCAAGCCTGGTAAAAAGCAACAAGTAGAAAATCTCCGACCGATATCACTTACGTCATGCCTTGGCAAGCTTTACGAGCGGGTGGTAACAAGAATACTGCAGCAACACATGGAAGACGAAGATCTGTACCCCCACAGCATATTCGGATTCCGCACCAAATTATCTACGCAAGACGTCCTCCTACAGATCAAGGAAGAAGTCCTCAGCAACATTCCATACAACGAAGAAAACGTGATAATGGCCCTTGATGTCAAAGGCGCATTCGACAACGTTAGCCATGCAGCCATCCTGGAAGGGCTGAACGGTATAAACAGCGGCAAGAAAACATGCAGTTATGTGAAGGGATTCCTCTCAAATTCGCACGGCAACAGTGGGATTAAGAGACCTGCGAAGTGACAAGTTCCACGCCCCTAACAAAGGAACCCCGCAGGGATCCGTCATTTTACCGATTTTGTTTAACATCGCAGTGATAGGATTGACCCGTAGGCTAGAAAACATCGAAGGCACACAACACACCATATATGTCGACTAAATCACGGTCTGGAACAACCAAGAATCGCTCAGCCAAAAAGAACGCCGACAAGCAGCAGCAACGTGCGTAGAAGAATACGTCAAGAAAAGAGGCTTCGCCTGTTCAAACAGAAAAGTCTATCTCCTGAGAGTCAGGCAAGGAAGGCGATCGGAGGAAGACCTCAACGTCATCCTCGAAGGGCAAAGAATTCCGGAGAAAGAACTAATTAGGGTGTTGGAAATGTGGGTGCAAAGCAACCAGCGATGCACATACGCAGTCGGCCTCCTCAAGCAAGCAACAACGCAAGTCACCCGAATGATCACCCGAGTATCGCAAAGAAGCGGTATCAGGGAGGGGGACACGATAAAGCTGTTCAGAAGCCTCGTGATCAGCCAAGTCACGTACTCCCTCCCGTACTACAACACCAACAAGGGCGAAAGGAACCAAGCCGACGCCATCGTGAGGAAACCCTACAAGACAGGCCTCCACCTACCAGCCACCACATCAACGAAGAAGCTGTTGGCCCTCGGACTTCACAACTCGTTCGAGGAACTGAAAGAAACGCAACTAGAGTCACAACGAGGCAGGCTCCAGCAGACGACTATTGGCAGAGCGCTCCTGATAAGACTGGGGCATCAAGCAAGGCTCAGAGCAGAGCAGAGAACAGCGCGTCTGTCTGATAATTTCAGCAGCACCATCAAAATAGCCTTGCTCCCCAAAAATATGGATACAAATTTTCACGCAGCTAGGCGAAACGCCCGAGCGAAATATGTAGAAAAATACTTGGCAGTCAAGGCGAACACGGTCTACACGGACGCCGCGATGTACCCCCGGAGAGGGGGAACAACGGAGCAAAACGTCATCGCAACAGCAATCGGCTCAGTCTATAAGGAGATTACTTGCGCGTCGGCACGGGGCTGCACGGTAACCGAGGGAGAAGAAAGGCTGTTTCTCTAGCCGCCGCGGAGGGTTATCGCGCGAATAAGTCCTTAGCAATTCTCACAGGTTCGAAAGAGGCATGCCGTAACTACATTAACGCCAGAATAGGTCATAAAGCGCTCGAAATCCTCCTCCGCGCAGGCCTACCCAAAGATCACATTAGACAAACCATTTTCGGGACACCGGGACACACCGAGATAGAAAGCAACCAAAGGGTCGATAGAGTCGCTCGCGAGTACACTAACCGAGTACTCTTGAACGAAGAGCCGGAGGACTTCTAGACGGTAATCCCGACATACTCCGGTATTCTAAGCTATTACGGAGGGACGAGATTAAAGTTTCCTAGTCCCCACGAGAAATTAAATCAACAAGAAGCAGTTTACCAGCGGAAGCTGCAAACCGGAACCTTCCCCAATTTACACAACCTTAGCAAAACGTTCCCGAACGGATACAGGGTTATCTGCCCATGGTGCGGTGCAACACCCACCCTATAGCATATTACTTGGGAATGTGACAGAAATAAACAATTTGATGGCTCTGAAAATCCGAGTGCGGAGCAGTGGGAGAGTGTGCTCTCCAGCGGCAACCCAATCCTCCAAAGAGGATTGGTCATCCATGCCCAGCGAGCGGCCAAACTCAGCGGTGACCTGAATAGGGGCGCTGACCTCTGCAAGATGGAGGGAGACACCTGCTTGAAGATGAAGACTTCTGTCTCACCGAAAGACCTTGTTAGAGCAATAAAGCGTATTCTATCCTATCTAGCTCACCTCAATGATAGAAAATGCAGCCAAGTACCAATGCTTAATCGCATCTCAAATTACGCAGATCAGAACATGCTACCTTATGAGCGATATTTGCCCTCAGTTAGGAGAGTGCTTTACGGTTAGGAACTTTTTTAACATTCGGACTGATAAAAACGGAAGTCTCTATATTTGCATCCAACGCGAAAATGCGCGGAAACATGCGATGTATAAGAAAGCGCAGGATAAAACATGATATGGAAGTGTACCTACCTCTTGTTCTCCTGATGCTAGACAGAGAACCTAAACATAAGGGGCATTATCGATGCTATATATTAAAGACTGTAATTTATCGAGCCCGTTTGTAATACTTCAAGACCAAAAAGATTCCCTCAATACGGCTTGCTCATTTTTAAATTTCATAAACACATGAAGATTCCCTTTATAGTTACGTCTGAATATGTTTTATACCCCTTTATCTGTTAAAAGGCAAATTCCTCGAATGGAACGTTACTGTCGCCCAGTGGAGAGGCTGCCGGTTCAGCGTGCCGTCTGTGCCGTAAACAGGGACTCTCATTCTTCTTCGAAGCATTCAGAGCCTAGTGCGGGCTACGGGGCAGAGGTGCCTCCCAGCTGATGGCAGACCACACCGAAAAGCTTTGCGTCCCTTGGGAAAGAGGCGTTTGAAACTTTCTTCAAACTAATGCAACCCTAAAAAAAAAGAAAGAGCAATGCAACCCGACTAACACGTAGCTAAAATAAGTGGTACCTTTAAACCCCTTCACTTTATTTACAGCCTGGAAGGCAAATGTTACTGCAACGCAGCAGCTGTTTCCGCAGAGTTTTGCTATTGTGGTGTTGTCGGTCCACATGAACGGCGGCGTTATATAGTATATGCGCCTTGTTTGATAATCGGGGTCTGCGACATTGGAATACCTCTCGGAAGTAATTTAGTTGGACATTACTTTGTTTAAAGCGTCATAGACGCATCGGTAATGTCACTCGAAGTATAAAATACAGAATAAGCGTTCGGCCACACAATATATCATTAGACAGTTTATTCTTAAGTTCGTTGAGGAGTAAAACGTCCCACTCGCTGCTCAAGGCGCATGATATCGGCCTGCGTTTGGCCTTGAGCACTGTTCTGCGCAAGTGCCGCAGATTTAAGTTTAACCTGGAATAAGCATCATTTTCACTCGCGACTCCGCTGAAGATGTTGGAAGCGCTACACAACGCTCGTCACAGGGCCCTCAAACAGCTTAGGTTACTATGGGATGAACTATCATGCTAATGTACTCTGCTGGTTTAATGTCCAATGTTGCGCGAATGATTCGGTACTTGACTGGAAAGAATATGTACCTTTGTCGCTGGCTGACACGCGTTGTCCCAAGTGTCAGAGTTTTTAAGCCTTTTGAGAAGCTCGTTCCCCTTTTTCTTTGAAACTTGTAGCGCCACCTACGAGTGTGAGAAGCAATCGGAAACAAGAACGCCTTCCTTAAACACGATTAGAAGAGAGTGGCTTCTGCAGAGTTGAAACAGAAATAAAAACAGAGAAATGTGCAAGAAGTATGTCATATGGCTGTGCTTAGCAGCGCTGGAATTTCGAATAAAATGCTGAAGGGGAGCATGAAAGCGATAAGAAATGCCTGCGCACTCTATAAAAAGGGTCTCACAACGAGGAGCTCGGAAACATTTGTTGAGGGGGCAGGTGGTTATCCCGTAATGTCTTCCACGGAACGACAAACCATTTGGCCGGATTTCACCGCAGAACTCGCATCAACTCACATCGCTTGGAGAGGATACGACCTCACTAAACACGTGAAAATTTGCCAATGAAATCTGGTTTGCCTTAAGGCGAAGTCACGGTGAAAGTGAAATTTTGAGAACATCTTGATCGCATTGACGGCGTTTAATGTGGGGGTTCTTATCCTGCCCTTGTTTTTTTTTTCAGGTAAAGACACTCACCGAACATTGGTGTCTGTCACGATGTACGCAAAAGAATGCGCCAGCGTTGGCTCCCGCAGAGGCGTCAAGGTCGTCGACGCACATTCGGAGTTCCTGAAAGACGCGGTAAGAAATAGTTGATCTTAGGGCTTGTGCTAGTCTTTGAAGTGTACTGTTGCAGGTACGATACTTCCTCAGGCACACCATTCAATGCTGACTAGACTTGGCCAGCCACGCTACACGGATCCCATTACTGACGACAGCAGCAGCGTTTCCTAAAAAAATCTTTTCTCTTCGCATGAAATTGCTCGTGCTGTTTCCAGCACAAAAAAAGGGTCTGCCAGCAGCACACTTTGCGGATTGGACATGGTGCAAGTGAAGGGCGGTGCGAGCATTTGGTGTTTTCCTCATTCCTGCTTTATTGTTAATTTTTTTACTACTCTCATGGCAGATATTTACAAAATACAAGAAGATGCATAACATTTTATATAAGTATATACTGTAAATAACAGCGCAGGTCTCCATTATACAGAACAATACTTACATGTTCCATGTGACAAAAGCTAAAAAATAAATAAAAATGTATAACAGACAACAAAAACTGCTGAAAATGAAAAATTGGAGGACGCTGCTTAAGCTTCGTATTTAAGAGTGGGACGCGGCAGCGTGTTGCAGCATTTCCAGGGGGTCCACGGAACACCATTGCCCGTTCAGCGCGATGCCTTACCCATTGGACAATTTAAGGAAAGGAAATGATGCCTGTCTTATATATCTCGGTGGAAACCCGAACCGCGCAGTAAGGGAAGGAAAAGGAAATGAAAATTGGTTTTAAAGAAAGGAAAGGGATGGAAGGGCACAGCCAATTTTAATGGCTGCCCACTTGGATTCGAGCAACCGAAACTATGCCGCCATTTCATCGCCTGACGTCGTACTCACATAGTTCCACCTCTATCTACCATATTAGACCCTGACATCATCATTGGCACGTGTGGTTGTTTCTACAATGCTATTGCAGATGGCGCTACAAGTCTCACTGCGAGAAGTGCTGTTTTATAGTTGTTGCCACAGGTGGCTCTGTGATCTCAGGGTGGTAGCAGAGCCTACGAAATCTCGAAACGTAATGAGTTGTTCCTGTCACAGATGGCGCTGTGATCTCAGGGCTCTTTTTCGGAGCTCCAGCGACTACGTCCGAAGCTAAGTGCTTTTTGGTGTGCGTTTGTACATGCTGTCGGGCGGTGGTTTTAAACCAAGTTAAGGGTAGGAAGTCTAGCGGAAGTGTGTGTGCCGAAAGTTTTTGTGTGGGAATTTTGGCAGGCTTTCATGTTGTGTAGTGCTGATGGTTTTTGGTGTAGGAAATCTGGCGGGCTTTTACGCCGCGTAGTGCTGAAGGTTTTTGGGCAGGAATCTTGGCGCGCTTTTACGTCGCGTAGTGCCGAAGGTTTCTGTGTAGGAATCTTGGCGGGCTTTTACGTTGTGTAGTGCCGAAGGTTTTTGTGTAGGAATTTTGGCGGCCTTTTACGTTGCGTAGTGCCGAAGGTTTTTTCTGCAGGAATTTTGGCGGGCTTTTACATCGCGTAGTGCCGAAGGTTTTTGTGTAGGAATTTTGGCGCGCTTTTACCTCGGGTAGTGCTGAAGGTTTTTTGTGCAGGAAGTTTGGCAGGCTTTTACGTTGCGTAGAGCCGAAGGTTTTTTCTGTAAGAATTTTGGCGGGCTTTACGTAGCATTGTGCCGAAGGTTTTTGTATAGGAATTTTGGCGGACTTTTACGTTGCGTAGTCGGCCGGACGATGGCTCGGCAAGGTAGGAAAGTCAAGGAGTACGGGAACGGAGAGTTAGTGCTGTGCCAGGAGTGCGACCGCTGGTGCTATTTAGATGAGACCAAGATCAGGAGTTTAGCCGAGGCAGATGGGGCTAGCTTCGCGTGCAAGGTATGTAATCGTTTTGAGGAGGCCGTTCAGATGTTGAAAGGGGAATGGGCAGCTACGAGCGACTAAGGAACTCAAAGGAGACCTGAAGGTGGAACGAGGGAAACGAATTAAATTAGAAACTCAGGTCGCCGAGTCGCTTAAGAGGGAGGAGGCTAATGGCGACCAGTTGGAGCGGATTGTGGGCGAGCTGAAGGAGGAGCGTGAAAAGCGGTCCCAGCTAGAAGAGCAGGTCGAAGCGCTCAGGTCGCGGCCGGCAGGGCACCCCTGTTCAGGGCAGTGTCAGGTGGGGGATGAGGCTCGTCGATCCTACAGTGCTGTAGCGCAGCAGGCTTTGAGTGGGGAAGAGAGATAGAGGTAAAAACTCGCGACAGTAGCATAAGGCAGCGGGAGAGACAGGTAGTGCGATCCGGAGGGCAACAGTCGAAGTCAGGAAGCGAACGGTTAGAGCGGAGGAGGGTTCTGGTAGTCGGTGACTCGAACGTAGCGAAGGTTGAGGGAGGCGTTTTGACGACAGTGAAGACGGACAGGCGGGTGCAGGTGGAGACCCAGTCATGGAAGTGCTTGGTAGATGCAATGGCCAAAGCCCAGGAGGTGGTGGGGGGCAGCATGAATGGCGAGCACCCTGTCGTTATCCATGCTGGTCTCAATGATGTGCTGAAGGGGAGGAGCCAGAATCTCGAGAAGCAGTTAGAACTGGGGATGCGTAGGCTTAGAGAGGCCTCTGAGAGTGTGCATGTGACCATATGCACAATCCCGGAGGTCCAGAGGCAGGCTAGCGAAACGGAAAGGATGATCGTTGAGGCTAACCGTGTAATTAGGTTAATGAGTCGACGACTATGATACGGGGTAATGGAAGTTAACAGGGAAGTGTACGAGGCGAGGCCCCACCTTCTTGCTCAGGATGGCATTCACTACGGTGGTGCCACTGGCAAGAGGACGGGTAGTAGGATAGGTCGCCAGGCAACAGATTTTTTGGGGGGACCCAGAGCTCTGAGGGAACCAGTGTAGAGAAGAAAGAAGCAAGATCAAAGGGACGATGGAGCCATAGGAGAAGAAATAGACAAAAACGCCAGGGCCAAATTAATTCATGTTTTATTAACATGCAATGTGGCAGGAATAGACTGAAATGGGAGGAAATAGAAGAACAGTTAAGGAAGGAGGAATTAATGCTATATGGTTTAGTGGAAACGCATCTTAGAGACATGGAGCAACCACCCTGTAACCCATACTACGCGTGGGAATATTGCAATAGAACAGAGGGCAGCAGAAAGGGAAGTGGAATTGGGGCATTCATTCATAAAAGTAAGAATTTCCAAAGGGTTAAACTGGGATGCATGGAACATTTATGGCTAAAAGGAAAAGTGGCAGGGGAACAAACACTCGTTGGCTTTGTATACCTGTGAACAGGAGCTAATGCCAAAGAGCAAAACAGGAAAATGTTGGAATGTATTGCAAGCGACATTGATAAACTAGGAGGACAGGGCGAGATAATTATATTAGGCGACATGAACGCACATATAGTAGACCTGGATGGGTACACAGATTCGACAGGAAACGTGCTGCAGGACATGTGTGACAGGCATGATTTTGTTTTATGCAACAGTGCCGAGAAGTGTGAAGGGCTCATAACATGGGAGGCAGGGAGTCTGCACTCGGCGATAGATTATGGACTAATGTCACAGAGGATGTATAATAGATTAGGGGTAATGAGCATAGATGAACATGGTTCCAGAAGTCTAGGCAGTGACCACAAGCGTATCAAGTTGAGTTTCAGAAGAGAAACCAAGGTAGGACTTGAGCGAGATGAACATTCAGACGAGAATTTTTACTCAGAAAAGCAATTGGAAGCAGCAGCCAAACAAATTGAGAAGGTAATTTTTGAGGATAGTGGAACAGAATGGACTTATGCCAAATTAACTCGATTACTGGAGCTTGAGCTAGCTAAGGTGCGAGTAAAGCTCAAAGGGAAAAGACACAAACCCAAGAGTTGGTGGGATGAGGAGGTCAAGAGGGCGATAAAGAAACGTCAGGAAGTGTCTAGGGAACACAGATATTCTAAGAAGAGGGAGGAACCAGAAGTTGAAGTAGACAGAAACTGAGGTGCCTTCATAAAGTGTAGAAGAGAAGCATCCTATTTGATTAATGAGAAAATTAGAAGACAAAGTGCTCAATGGATGTCAAAAGTAAATAAAAAGGATAGGAAAGCCGCTCAAAAATTCTGGAAACATCTAAATGCAATGAGTGATAAGACTAGGCTAGAACAAAGGTTTACTGTTACAGATCAGGGTATTCGACTAGAAGGGGATGAAGCGATAAAACACATAGGAACAAGGATGACAGAAAAATTTAAAGAAAGAAATGTTGCACATAATTTATCGAAGGAGGATAGACCGGTTACTGCAATAGCTTCACTTGAACAAAGCGAGTGGGGAAAAGGCAGACAAGAAGCTTAATAGTGGCACGTCAACAGGACCAGATGGTATTTCGATTACGTTAATAAAGAAACTAGGACCAAATCCAAGAAAGCATTAATACAGGTAGTGAATAAAATGATAGTGGATGGGAAAGTCCCCGGTTAATGGCGACTAAGTAGAATGAACATGATACATAAGGGAAAGGGAGACAAAGCTGACGTAAGTAACTACCGTCCCATAACAGTGACATTGTGGTTTACAGGGTGGTGATGCAGATTATAAAGGACAGATTGCAGGCTTGGGTGGAGAACGAGGGGGTGCTAGGGGAGCTACAAAATGGGTTCGGGAAATGAGAGAGATACTTCGCCATTTCCTTTCCCCAAAAACCAATTATTATTAAACAAAGGAGATTGGAGGACAATCTGTTTTCATTGACGCAGTGTATAGATATTGCTGAAAAGGTACCCAGGCCCCTATGGCTAGCATTTCTGGATATAAAAAGGAGCCTACGACAACGTTAATCAAGAGTATTTGTGGGACATACTGGGCACATTGGATGTGGAAGAAGGAGTAATTAATATTTTAAAAGATATATATAAACGTACCAGAGTGCTTATAAAATGGGACAGAAATGTATCAGAGCCTGCAGAGATACAGCGGGGGCTTAGGCAAGGATGTACTCTGTCTCCTTTGTAGTTCATTTTGTATCTGCAAGGCTTGGAGCACAAGCTAGAGAGGAGCGGATTGGGCTTCAACCTTTCTTTTTTCAGGCAAGGTGAATTAATTAAACAGTCATTACCGGGACTAATATACGCCGATGATATAGTGCTAATGGCTGACAACAAGGAAGTCATGCAGCAGTTGATAGACTTATGTGGTACAGAGGGAGATAGATAAGGTTTCAAGTTTAGTAAGGGAAAATCTGCAGTCATGATATTTAAAGATAAGGTCAGCGAGCATAGAATACAGGAGTTCACGCTAGAAGTAGTGGATGAGTACAAGTATCTTGGAGTGTGGATAAATAACGGTGCTGAGTATCTGACAGAGCATGAAAAATATGTAATGAATAAACCTAGTAGGAATGCAGCTGTCATGAAAAATAGGGCACTGCGGAATTACAATAGGTGTGAAGTGGTAAGAGGGATCTGGAAAAGGGTGATGGTTCCTAGCCTGACTTTCGGTAATGCGGTCCTGTGCATGAGACCAGATGTTCAAGCAAGGTTAGAAATTAAACAACGTGGCGTAGGGAGGATAGCTTTGGGAGCACATGGCAATACACCAAATCAGAGGGTACAGGATGATATGGGATGGGCGTCGTTCGAGAGCAGAGAAGCTAGCAGTAAGATAGCATTTGAGGAGCGATTGAGAAAAATGGGGGAAAATCAGTGTTCTAGGAAAGTTTTCAGATACCTTTATATAAGGAATGTTGATACGAAATGGAGAAAGCGAACTAGAAAATTGACAAGCAAATATCTGGACAGCAGTAGGGGGGCAAATCAGCAATTATCGGTTAAGAAAAAGGTTAAAGAAACAGAGAGAGCGCTGTGGAAAACAGGGATGCTGACGAAATCAGCACTGGGAACATACAAAATTTTTAAGCAGGAAATTGCCAAAAAAATATCTATGAAAATTGTAGGGGAAGCTCTTTGTTGTTTGAGGCCAGGACGGGAGTTTTATGTACTAAGACACATAGAGTCAGGTACCACGAGATAGACACGTTGTGCGTTGCGTGCGGAGAGGAGCAGGCAACGGCTGAACACTTGATACTTTTCTGTAAAGGGTTTCACCCTACAGTGGAAAGCAGCGGGGCTGATTTGTCCAAGGCATTGGGGTTTAAGGACAGTGACGAGAAAGTAGATTTTAAGCGGATAGAAGTAATCAAGCGAAGGTTATCTGATTGGTGGCTAAAATCAAGAGAAGAGTAAAATTTCATGTCATGGCTAGGTGGCTTGAGCCACCGCCCGATTTAAAGGGTTCAGCCGCATCCATCCATCTATCCATCCATCCATCCATCCATCAATCCATCCATCCATCCATCCACCCACCCACCCTTTCATCCATCCATCCATCCACCCACCCTTCCATCCATCCATCCATCCATCCATCCATTCATCCATCCATCCATCCATCCATCCATCCATCCATCCATCAACCCACCCACCCGCCTATCCATCCATCCATCCATCGATACCAAACCCCACGAAATTTCGAAACGTGATGACTAAGAGATCCATCCATCGGTACCAAACCCCACGAAATTTCGAAACGTGATGAGTAAGAGATAACTCTCTTAAAAGCAAGACGACTGGTAAGAGAGAGAGAAATTTTCGCATTTCCAATCTCAAGCAGACAAGCGTAATCTTGTAATTTTGTTAACGGTTTACAGCAATGAGACGGCGGCAACAAAACTACATAAGCGACTGCGCATTTCAAAAGAAACATCGTCACCACAGATTCGGACTGCTATTAAAGCTTGCCGCTTCTTTACCAAAATGCCTGTCTCGCGAACACAACAGCAGGGTTCGGTTTTTTTGCTCCACAGACTTGAATTACAACACAAAAATGGGTCTTACATTATTTTATTTGCGTTTGTGCGTGTATGCCTGAAATTATAAGCAATATAGTAAATAATAATGCAGAATAGGCAGTTAAGTGCTCAGCTAGAAAAGGAGTCAGCGGCTGTGTATGCATTTCTAGCCGCATTCTTCGAGTTTCAACGGTGTGTGTCTGTGCGTGCGTGTTAAGTATCTGAGTACAAAATGCAACAGGCTTACTGGGTGAGTGGACACCTCAATCGCAATGTGAGAGGCAGTGGCGTACGCCTACAAATTGAGGCAGTCATGCGCTTTTTCTCTTAAACCCAGCAGGAGGTTTAGGCTCCATTAATTTGGGGAAATGAAAGGCGCATAAAGGTGTATCCAGACGGCGGGCCACGGACTGGCCTGCGGACCGGTCACGTGGGGTCGACCGTGCGCGGCCCGGCCGGGTCTGGCCGGCGACAGCATCCACACGACAGACCAAAAGAGCAGACGACAAGGCGGGCCAAGCCTCTGTGATCACCCTGCAGCAACGCTCGTCTCACGCTTCGATATTCGGCGGCGAGAACAAGCGGAATCCGCGGCAGAGATCCGCCTAAATACCCCGCGGAAAACTCGATCGGTACGGGACACATTTATGCCGCGGTGAGGAGAAAGTTGCATTCCCACGGTGGCAAATATGGCGGCGCGCTTCCAAGCTGGACCACTCGCTTCGGACTGGATTCCTCGTTGTTACTGCCTTTTTTGTTGCGCTCACTGGCAATAAATGGCGCACCCATTTCTCGCTTGGTCTCACCTCGCCTATATGAAGACGTATGTGTAAAATATTTGCTTTATTTTTATTTAGAGTGACGATTGTGCCCTTCTAGGCTTAAGCGGAGCGTATGTTTGTTGACAGAAATAGTTACCCGTTCTAAAAACTAGATGGCGCCACAAGGCTGAGCGTATCCTTCCGTGTGTGTTTGCATACGCTGAACTAAATGTGGGAAATGTGATCGATGTTCAGATGTGTCAGAGACACACGAGAAGTGCTGTAGCGTGCCGAAAAATACCTGCGTTTAGCGTACATGATAGTGCATACGCTTATGGCACGTAGACCACATCAATTGTTCTTTTCTAACCATATCTGTGTACGTCGCGAGCGCCGACGTTGCGACTAATTTCGCTCGCTCTCGCCGTCGAATGCCCAATTATGAACGAGCCATAAAGCTGTACTAAGGCTAAAAAGTGAAACGTAGCGTCGTCCGACCACGTTGACATGTTAACAGTGGAAGAAAAACTACTTTCGCTGGTGTCGCCTCGACTGCCGGGAGCACCGAGCCGGGAAAGACCAGAGTGGTGTAGTTGCCAGACTCGATGTGTGCGAATAGGCTAAAAAGTCCGTGGTCCACCGCCAGAAAAAATGCTCTCGAATTTCTCGCGCGATCCGGCCCGCGGACCATGCGCGGACCTCGCAGACCGGAAGCGAAACCCCACGTGATCGCTAGTCCGCGGGCCAAAACAGGTCCGTGGTCCGTCGTCTGGATACACCTTAACTGGCTACCTGGATCAGTGAGCAACTCAGTCCAGTTCACGTACAAGACAGTGCTGTCCACCGGCAGAAAACCTTGCTTCCGCAGTCTCCGGGATCGAACGCGACCTCGGCGGCCTCGTTTCGATGGAAGCGCAACATAAAAGTTGGTGGTGATGGAAAACATTTATTGCCAAGCAATACAGAGGGGAGAAAACCCCCTAACATGGCACGATGCAACCCTTAGGGGGCTGCCTTTGCAGGGCAAAGGACAGCCCTAGGAGGGCTGTCCGTTTCGGGGCGTTGGCTGTGGTTCGATTCCCTAGGAACACAAAAGGCTCTCGTGTGCAATGTGAAGTCAGTACACGTTAAAGATTCCCAGGTAGCCGCAATTCAATTGAATTCAATTCATTTTATTTTACCAGAAGTTTGGAAGGATATCTGGGCTAAACGTTGTCAAATCACAGCTTGACATGGCCCAGACAACCTCTACAAGACAGTGCCGACATAGTTATTAACAATAGTAAGAGAAACAATGAAAAGATCTAGAATAGCAGATACTATACAATATTAACTTTGAGTAGAATTCAAAACACAAACAAGCTTAGTTTCTAAATACTATCAGAAATAACCCAAGAAAAATCATACATGAATATTTGAATAACACTAGATTTGTACAATCATAACTGAAATCAAGATAGCATACAGGTACGAGAAATATTAGGTCAGTGAAGCAAACATATATCAGAAACGCGACTACTTATAGTTTGGGAAAGGATTCTTGAAGCTGTTTAAATGAAATTATCTTGGCATATTGATGCTGATTTAGTATTTGTGGGAGGTTGTGCCGCAATGACTGAAATTTGTAGATTGTGCGGAAATGCGGAATATGCCATAATGCAGTACTACGAGTAGGTATAACTGTTCTTTTTTGGGTGTAAGACTTGCAGTTTGTACCAAATATTTCTTCTGCTCAGTAGTTGAGAAGAAGAAAGAACGCAAAATACGGAAATCATATATGAAATTACCTCCGACGATTTTGCATGAGGGAAATAGCATTTGGGTCGAGTGTAAGAACGAAACATTGGCAATATAGCGAATGGCTTTTTTTGTAGTGCAAGTACTTTTTGAATGTTTGTTTTTCTTGTGGTAATCCAAATAAGACTACAGTAATTTAAATGAGATGAAAATAGAGCGTAATATATTTGCAGCTTTATTTTCGTAAGGAGACGTGTTCGGCAACGTGAGTGCTCCAGTTGTTGCAGAGAGTTTTCTACAGAGGCTATGGATTTGCGAATTCTAGCTAAGATGAGATGAAAAAATAACTCCTAGGATCTTACGTTCATGTAAAATATCAATTTGTTGTCCAGCATATTTAACAATATGATTAAATTTAAGTGGTTTGTTTTATCTCCTGAAAATATCTGCTTTAGTTTTTTTTGCGTTGACTTGTAGTTTTTTCGACTGTGACCAAATATGGTAAATTAATCCGGTCAATTATTCAAATTATTCCGGAGACTCAACTACGGCTTCATTATCTTCCCTTTTTCCACTTCCTCATTTATTCCTTCTTTACGGCGCGGTTCGGTTGTCTAACGAGATATGTGAGAGAGGTACTGCGTCGTTTGCTTCGCTCAAAAATTAGCAGTGGGTAAGCTCTGCTATTCCTAGTACACGTAGCGAAAGGAGCCGGACTTTTCGGCTTTTCCTGCTTTTAGATGACAGCAATGACGTCTGCTGCTTGCGGTGACTATCAGAGTGCCTTTTGGACAAGATTAATTCAAGGTTTATAATTTATTTATACTTTTATATTTTTTTCATTTTTTTTCTACTATACCATATTATATTATCAGCAGGGCGCCGGCCCGCGGGGCGTCTGCAGCGTCTGTTTCAAACAGCAGGCAACAGCAAGGCAGCATTGCATATGTCGGAAACGGGCGGGGGCAACAATGAACTTGGCTACAGCGTCTGTTTTGGTAACATTGCCACTTGGTCGGGAAAGGCTTGGGCAACATTGCACTTGTCTGCAGAGGCTAGGAAACAAAAACGTGCTGCCAGGTGGGACGTTGGTCAACCAATGAACGCTGCGGCTTATTGGTGCTGTGGCGCGTGTCTGCCACAACGTTGTCAGCGCTAATGGACGCAGCCCACATCTCTCTCTCCCCACCCCCACGTACCTCAAAGCGCGATTGAGACGTCCACTGCCCCAGGGAGCCAGTTATGCACCTTCCTTTCCTCAAAATTATCGCAGTCTCAAGCTTTGTCAACGCTAACGCAGAGGAACACAAATAACTAATAATAATAATTGGTTTTTGGAGAAAGGAAATGAAGCAGTATCTGTCACATATATCGTTGGACACCTGAACCGCGCCGTAAGGGAAGGGATGAAAGAAGAAAGGAAGAAAGGGCTGCCGTGGTGGAGGGCTCCGGAATAATTTCGACCACCTGGGGATCTTTTACGTGCACTGACATCGCATAGCACACGGCGCCTTAGCGTTTTTGCCTCCATAAAAACGCAGCCGCCGCGGTCCAACACAAATAACTCAGACGGTCTATACCTTCAGTGCCGCGTTTCTGCTACAACGTTGTGAACGCCAATGCATGCAGCGCACATCTGTCACTACCGCCACGTAGCTTAAAGCGCGACTGAGGTCTCCACCATCCCAGGGGACCAATTGTGTGCCTTTTCTTCGCTTTCGAAGAATATTGATGATGGGTATTTAAAAGTTGTTTTGAAGAAAGAAAATGGCGCAGTAACTGTCTCACATATATCTTGAAAGATTAGATAGCTGCGCAAGAGAACGGCAGAGAAAACAGCAGAAACATACAAACACTTCATAATTTGCGGTGTGGCTTTGCGACGTCAGTGCACGTTAAAGATCCCCTGGTTGTCGAAATTATTTTGGCGCACTACATTACGGCACCTCTTTCTTCCTTTGTTCTTTCCCTCTCTCATTCATCTTTTACCTCACGGTGCGGTTCAAGTGTCCAACGATATATGATACGGATACTGCGCCATTTCCGTTCCCCAAAAACCAATTATTATTTTTAATATACAGACACGAGATGTCAGTGCGCCCTAAAGATCCCCAAGTGGTTGAAGTTTATCCGGAGAACTCCACTACAGCACCTCTTCGTTTCTCCTTACATTCCCTCCTTTAACCCTTCCCTTACGGCTCGATTCAGGGGTGCGTAGAGATGTGCGACAAATACTGCGCCATTTCCTTTCGCCCAAGACAAGTTTTCATTTTCAATTTTTTTCTGTGCCATTCAGGGTGAACGTCAGGTCCGGACACGTATCTCTACTAACACTATTTTCCAGCCTCATAGAATAAGTGGGATCTGTCTATAGCCCGTCTTGCACCACGTCTTCCAGTTTTCTGCCATTTGGTGTCGCCGCCGGGTAGTCCCATCAAGGGTGCGGTGCGTGGAAGTCGCCCCCAATCACGCAGAGAGCATAGCCCGCTGAGTTTAGAAATTCCTTTATGAGAGAACCCAATCTTGAGTGCCTGTCTTTAGGAGGGCTGTAGATATTCAATACATGAGCGCTTGTTGGTCCTCTGTGGAGAGGAAGCATAGTAATATAGTAGTGTGTAATATCCGGCTCGAAAGGGTCGTGCAGTATGGCAGAGTATAATTTCTGCATTAACATGGCAGTGAAATAGTCGTGCTGATAAGTCATATAGTCTTTGAATTTAATCGGTATGAGGTGGGGTTCTTGAATTAGGATAGCTGCCGGTGGGTCAGATTCCTGAGATAGAAGGAGATTAAGAGCCGCCAGCTTTCTCCTGTATCCTCGGCAGTTCCACTGCCAGATCCTTACCCTTGGTTTAGCTGCCATGTTGAATCCGTATCTGAGGGCTCTCCCACTTGCAATGTGCGAGCGAATTTGGACTTATGTCGTTTATCCGGATGTTCGTTCCGAAGTGCAGAAATTGCCGTCTCTGTGTATCGTCTGTTGTTTGCAATCTGCTCTCAAATTTCTTAGAATTGGTTGTGTACCAGGCCTGTCCCCCTGACGACCATGAAGGGTGCTGCGACCTAACAGCTTTAGCAGTGTATGCTAACAATATCGCGCCATACAGAAGAGCCAGGAAGGAGTGCCCAACGCCACATAAATCCCTCAATAAGAAGAGGACACCATTAGGAGACCACAAACCAACACATACCCTAAGCCACCTCAGTTACACCAGTAGTACCCTACTCTATACTCTCCGCAGTGCCCCGATGTGGAGAGGTAGCTAACCAATACCACACGGTCGGGTCCTGCCAATTTAATCCCATAGTTGACCCCATTCCAAACCCCTCAGAGGAACAGTGGATGCTATTCTGCTCAGCGATGATCCTGACCGTCCGCAATGGCTGGGGGGAGGGGGGGTGGGGGGGGGGGGGTCCAGCGCAGCAGCAATAGCCAGCGGATTACAGGACAAGGCGGCCCACTCACATGTTCTACGAATATTCAGTAAATAAAGAAGTTTTCTGTCAATATTTGCTGTTCTTTTGCGCTGCTCTCTAATGTGTCAAGTATAAACCAACTAGCTCTAACTCAAATATTAGTCACTTATATCGATGGACACCCGAAGCGGTTTTGGGGAAAGAAAATGGCGCAGTAACGGTCTGACATATATCGGTGGACTCCTGAACCCCGCGGTGTGGAGTTTGACCTTTGGCTCACTTGAAGGTCAAAATTGCAAGCACCGCGAAATTGTTACGGTGTAGCGTCGTGAAGCGTTTGCTTCAAAAATCATAACGCAATATGAAGGCCCTAAATTAACGGATATCAAATATGTAGCGTTGTGAAACTAAGTATGTTTATGAACACACAGACAACTGAGGCAACTTTAATTAATATTGAGCAGTTTTTTCCTGCTCATCGTTGCGTACAACAAATTTAAATAAGAACGATGTGTCGATGGATGGAATAAGAAAGAGAAGGCTGTTCCAGCCTTTCGATGTGCGGCGTAAGAGTGAATAGGAGAAAACTTTAGTGTTTCACGACATTAATGCGAACTTTTCGAATATGGTCTATGCATCATGATACATATGAGGGAAAAATGCGCAACTCATCTATAGCTTGAGATTGGCTTTCAGTGTGGATACACTAACCGTGCGGTGATAAATAGCGAAGATGAAACGAGCTGTACTGTTTTAAATAATATTTCTCGTTAATGAGATCAATATTGCCTGGGTGCCAAACTAATGATGCGTACTCAAGCTGCGAACGGTCACTTTCTTTCTGCAAGAGAAGCCTGGTGTTGCCACAACTTTGTGAAAGGTTCGTATCAAGTAACCTGGCATACGGCCTGCTTTGCTGACAAGTTCGACGTGAATCTTTAAACTAATGTTCCAAATGATATAAATGCCTGGGTACTTGTAGACACACCAGATGCGATAGTGATATTTTTAACGTTATTCGTAGGTAAACCGCTGGTCGACCTCGATACGGGTATGAATTTACATTTATTAACCTTTACTGCCAAATAATCTTAAGGAAATGGCCCGAAACAGCACTTCTCGCCAGGCGAGATAGAGGCGGTAGAAATCAAGGCGGGCACCGCTAATAAAGACTGACTGCTTTATATTTGCTGCCGTGTTACAGACGCCTGAAGGCCCGTTCATGATCATTGCGACATTAATGTAACGGTATAGATTTAAATATGACCGAAACCAGCAGTAATAGGGCAATGTTTTCATATCAGGCATGGAGGTTGCTTAATTTTCAAGTGCTGTTAATCAATGGGAATAAGTATTACAATCATGAATTAAAGGCCCACATGGCACAAATATAACCTTGCTGTCTGGCTAGCAAAACGCACGCCGAAAAGCAAGTGTACGCTGAAGTCCCAGTCGCAACATTACTCTGGTCTAGCGCCTTCTTTGCCTAAGTCTTCATCATGAATATCAACACCCTGACAATGCCCACTGCAGGGCAAAGGGCTCTGCCATGTCTCTCCAATTAACCCTGCCCTTTGCTACCTGCGCCCACCGCATGCATACACAATTAGTCTCATCTGCCCACCTAACTTTCTGCTGGCCTCTGCTACGCTTGCTTTTTCTTGGAATTCAGAACATTTCTCTGTCACCTGATTGGTAGTGTGAATATGATCTATTGTGGATTATCCTTTGGCAAAGCCTGCCTGATTATTTGGTTGATTGAAGTATAAGTTTGCCCGGACTCTGTTAGCAATTACCTTAGTAAACACCTTGTAAGCAGCGAACAGTAAGCTGATCGGTGGGTAATTTTGAAGTCCCTGGCACGTCCTTTCTTGTGAATTAAGATAGCGTTATTCGAAGCTGACTGACTGACTGATGTTTCTGAGAGGAAGGAGGAACAGGAAAGAGTACGGGCCTGCCTACTGGCTCAAGCCGAGCCACGCTCGCTGCTGCGTGCTGAAAGTAGGAGGGGTAAAGGATAGGAGAGCAAAGAGTGAAAGAAAAGACGCGCTGCGGTAATATGCCCAGGGCCTATCCCGGAGGCAGTGCGATACCGGGCCGACTCGTGCCAGAGAGCTTCAAGCCAAGCACTCTGCCATATTCCAAAAATAAGTTTAATATCTTAGGTCCAAGAACCCGCTGCAGATATTAAATCAGGTCATGGTGCGGTCGAGGCCATAGGGCATTGCATGTATAGGGTGGTTAGTTTTTCTAGTACAATCTCCCCTCCGTCCTTCAGTAGACGTGCTGCTACCTGATCCTCACCAGCAGTTTTTCCCCTTTCCATTGCTCATAAGGCTTTCTTTACTTCCTCTTTCGTTACTGTTAGGATGGCACATTGCTGTTCGGTACTGTCTCTCGAATTACTGTTCTGATTATATTGGCTACTGCATAGAATTGTGTTGAACTCTTCGGCTACATTAACAATCTTATCCACATTGCTAATGACATTTCTCTCCTTGTCTCTTAGCGCATACATCTGATTTTTACCGATGCCAAGTTTCCTCTTCGCCTCTTTTAGGCAATCTCCTTTCTTCTGGGGCATGCTCAACTCTTTCCACATTAAACTTCCTTATATCGGCTACCTTGCGCTTGTTTATTACCTTTGGTAGCTCTGCTAGTTCTATTCTGTCCGCAGGGTTAGATGCCATCATGCTTTGCCGGTTTTTAATCAGTTCTTTCGTCTCCTTAGATAGCTTGCCTGTATCCTGTGAAACCTTCCTGCCGCCAACTTCCACCGCGCACTCTGTAATGATAACTGTGAAATTATCGTTCATTGCTTGGACATTAAGATCGTCTTCCTCAGTTGTAGCCGAATATCTGTTCTGCAGCGATACCCTGAATTCTCCTGCTTTCCGTCATACAGCTAATTAGTTAACGGACTTCCTCTTCACTAGTTTCTTCCGTTCCCTCCTCAAATCTAAGCTATTTCGAGACCTTACCATTCTGTGGTCGCTACACTGCACCTTTCCGAAGACCTCCACATTCTGCACCATGCCAGGGTGAGCGCATAGTATGAAGTCTATTTCATTTTTAGCCTCACTTAATATTAGGGCTCTTGCAGGTCCACTTCCTGTTGTCTCGTTTGTGGAAGAAGGTATTCATGATCCGTAAATTCTTTATATCTGCGAACTCTACCAATACCTCTTCCCTGCTATTCCTAGAACCTATCCCAGAGTCGCCTTCCCTCTGGTCGCCAGCCTGCTTCTTTCCCTCCATCGCATTGAAGTCGCCCATCAGTGCAGTGTACATTGATTTTACATTGTTCATTGCTGATTCCACATCTTCACAGAAGCTTTCAACGATCTGGTCATGATGGCTGGATATCGGCGCCTAGGCCTGCACCACCGCCAGCTCAAACCTCATATAGAGAGCAATTACGATAGCTGCCACCCTCTCTTTAATACTATAGAGCTCATCTATGTGGCGACCTATATCCTGATTGATGAGCAATCCTACGCCTAGTTCTCGTCTATCCGCTAATCCGCGGTAGCGCAGTATGTGCCCATTCTTTAGTACTGTATACGTTTCACCTTGCCTCCTAACTTCACTCCGCAAGTCCTCTTCGCTCTCCGCTAGTTCCTAGAGCAGCACTGCTAGGCTAGCCTCACTGAGTAAGGTTCCAGAGTTAAACATTTCCAGGTTCAGATACCAATGGCGGCCTGTCCGGAGCCAGTGATTCTTAGCACCCTCTGCTGCGTCACAGGTGTGACCGCCGCCTTGGTCAGTTGCTCCAGAGCCGCTGATGACTGATGGCCGAGGGTTAATCGGTTTGTTCATAGAAGATTGAGGGCAAGTACTACACCCGGGTGGCCAAAATCATGTTATGGTGAGGGAGTGCATTGTCGGTTCTGGTCGCCGAGATGAGGCCACATCCCAGCCCTGGATATGCAATTCCATCGGCACACGGAGTTTTTTTTTCAAACGCGGTGGAGAATTGCGCGGCCTGGAGATTCGAGCCCCGCCCCTGTTGCACACGAGGCGGATGCTCTACCTCTAAGCCATCGCTGCACCCTAAGTGCCTCTCCTTACATGTAAAACGTACTTTGCACAGAATACTGTCGTAGAACGTGTCTTTCTGGCTTCACAATGAACTCTATTTTTCCATTGGCGCATGGGTACGTCAGCACTGGAGCAGGCTGCTGTCCGACGGCATCAACTTGTCGCCTGCCGGGTCACATAAGCTCACCACGTTGCTCCTACCTGCAATCAAAGAAGTTGTGGGCGAAGCGCCGCGGTTATTTCCGGATTTCGCCAACCTCGATCCCGAGAAGCCTGGAGATGGAATCTCCGTTTGGACGTCCGAAGCCTGTGGCTGTGCACGCCTATAGTTCCTTATACACTGCTGTTTCCTATGGTTTCTCCGTGGTAAGTGGGGCTCCAAACCGTCCCTAAATTTCTCTTATGCGCGGTATCAACCCACACTTATCGGGACGAGTGCTATTTTGTGAACTGTGCGTATATGTCATTAGTCTTATTCACTGAAGTTAAGGAAAACTGGATTTGAATACGTGTGAATGTTTTGCTGCTCTCAACTGGGCAAGCTTCCCATGTTCAAAACCCTTGTGGCGGCAAATAAACATGTTGTACAAACTTCGCCCTCCCCTAGAGGAGTATCTTGTGCATTGTGCTTCAGAATCTTCCATGCCCATTTTGCTGACTTATTCTGTTCAAGGTTCTGCACCTAACCGTGAGTAGAAGAAAACACGGTTTCATGGTGCTCTTTGGTGCAAGGCTGCTCTTGAACCAATAAAACTCATCAACAAAAGAAAACATTCCTAAGAAATGGATACCTCGATGTGTTTCTTGTCTCGATGTGTTGTCAAAAAGTGTGAAAGACGCAAAGACTATAGGCTAACGGCACGCGAGGGGCTAAAACGCGTATGCAATCCGTACGTGAAAGGCTTCGGCAAAACCTTTGGAACACATTTTCGGAAGGAGTGTAAACTATGCACAAGCTGGCCGCCATTATAGTACGCCTTCTCCACCGCCCAAAGACCCGTCATCCTAAACAAAAGTTCCAAGGCGTAAATTGCAAAATCCCTTGCTTTGAGTGCTTGTCGTCGTAGGTTGGCGAAACCAACAAATGCGGCGTTTACAGGAACCGGACAATGCCGGGTCAAGTTGAGTCAGAGCCTTATATTCCCTACTGGAGAGTTCGGTGGTTTTTTGATCTTGTCGCCAGTCTAAAAGCAACTCAAAACGCGTCTGGCAACACGGTGAACTATTTGCGTTGGCGCCTTTTTGTGCCAAGGTTGCGCGCACGCTGTGGTGGTTCGGAAGCTTATGGTTTGTGGAGATTTTAACGTCCCAAGCAGGTTCAGTCTACTAGGAACGGCACATTGAAGGGCTCCGGGAATTTCGACCATGTGCTGTGCGGGTCTCTGCTTTCTCGCTGCTGGATTATAGTAGGCATTCTTTCTGGTAAGAACACGTGAGACAGTGCCACGAGTCGAAAAGCAATTAAGGGGTAAAGCTTATTTAAGAGAGTCAAACTCTGCATCCAGCAACCGCAACGATGGTTTGCTCAACTCCTATCAGCGAACTCTCCTGTTACGGCAGATTTCATAATCTCCCTGGCTATCTTGTCGTCGCACTTGTAGAGAATACGCGTTACTCGGAACCTTGCGATAGCTTTCATACTCAGGGTCCTGTATGACGCGCCCTTTTGTATGTCTATTCTTGCAAAGTGGCCTGGACTGCGCCTGTAACGTTTGTGTATATATTACGTGCATCAAATAGAATGCGTTCACTTGGCAGGGAGCACTTCGTCCCATCCTTTTTTCTTCTGGATGTTCGTATTGAAGTGCTAAACATTATAGATCTTTAAAAACTCTCAATTTCCGCCCTATTTTTAGTCTTTAGGGTTTTACAGGGTAAATATTTTTACGGTGTCACTGTTACAAGATGCCGTTTGAAGTGATCAAGGAGGATTTCGGAATAGCCGTTTTCGAAACGGAAGCATCACAGGTATCTTTATCGCTTATTACATGGAATAACTTAAAAGCTTTTATCTCATGACAAAGAAAGCCCTGCTCCACACCGTCTCCAACTTCTCTACGGCAAAGGACAGCTTCAGTGATGGCGAGACCACGCAGTAGCCTCAATACCTGGCAGTGGAACTGCCGAGGCTTTAGTTCCAGGCGGGGCTGTTTCACCAGTTCCTAGCTTGGGCAGATGGCCCCGACGTGCTCGCGCTGCAAGAGCTTTCCAATGCTCTCACCCTACCCAGCTAAACGCCCATCGTCCCCTTTTCTTCTACGCCCCCTAAGGTTGAATTTCTTGTACGCCGTGCGCTCACTACTATGTCCCACCCCTTAGACGTCCCCGAAATATATCATCTCCTCATCGAACTCGTGCCGCAGCGCACTCGAAATACTAGTCTCTTAATCATCAACGTATACAGCCACCAATAGTGCCTGCGGCATGGCTTCGACTGACTATTCACGCTTGCCAAGAGAGCCGCACACAAATGCCCACTCCTGATTGTAGGGGACTTCAACGCCCAGTACACGGCCTGGGGCTACACAGCCGACGCCCCCAAGGGCCGCAGGGTATGGCTCGCAGCTCAGTAGGCCGGCTTCTTCCTTCTCAGAGACCCCACCACCCCTACTCGCACTGGGAACAGCGTCGGCGCAGGCACTACTCCTGACCTCACCTTCACCCACCGCATCCCTCACGCTCCGTGGTGTAACACCCAGGAGAATTTGGGTAGAGATCACTACTTTGTAGAGATTCTCCTAAAAGCAGGCCCAACACGTAGACCCTCTCGTGATGCTACCATCAAGAAGTGGGACTCGTTCCGCACCTTCCGAGGATTTCAGACATAGTCCGCGCCGTGACTCGCCGACTCCCAGAGGACTGCCCTGTAGACGCGATGGATTCCTGTATCCTGCACCTATGGGAGGCCAAGGCGGGTCTCGAACGGAGGTGGCGGCGTCAGCGCTGGAATAGAACACTTAGACGCGGGCTGGCTCGGCTCAACAAGGTGATTGAGACGCATGCTGCAACTCTGTCTCGCCAAAACTGGGAATCCCTCTGTAACAGGCTGGACGGCAACATGAGTCTGCCCCAGACCTGAAACCTATTCTGCGATCCCATTGATTAGAATCAGTCCAACACACAGCAGCAAGACAACATCATAAAGCTCATGCACACATTCGAGGCCTCCCAGCAGGAACTCCTCGAGGACCTTCGTGATCTCTACTTCCCCGCACTTCCCAGACCACCTTGACTATCCATGCTCCCCCAGCGATCTTCTCGACCAACCGATCACCGAGGCGGAAGTAAGGGCCGAACTTTAGCGCCGCAACGCGTTCTCAGCTCCTGGTCGCGACAGAGTGCACAACAATGCACTCTGCGACCTCGATTCCCCCTCCTTCAAAGCCCTAACCGACTACTTCAACGAATTAACGAGGGAATTGAAGAGGAGCTTAGTACAACCTTTGTCCGTAAAGTTCCGAGACTCAGTTCACTAAAAAAATGCGTTTAACATTGGAATCATTTGTGCAGCATCCCTTCGAAATAGTCTTCCTTGCAGTCTATACACCACTTCCAACGCTTCTTGAGGTCTTGGAAACAGTTGGAAAACGCTTATTTTGGCAGGGCTGTCAGCTCCTTTGTCGTGGCGTATTGAATGGTCTTCACGCTTCCTATCCAGCAACCTTTTAGGGCTCTCTTTACACGAGAAAACAGAAAACATTGCATGGGGAGAGACCAGGTGAGCATTGCGGATGGGGAAGTACAGTACTTCTGTTTTTGGCGAGAAACGTTATCATGCTGAGAGCAGTGTGCGGCCTTGCGTTATCGTGGAGAATGCTCCATTGTCCAGATGCCCTTACGTCATGGTGACAGCGTCGCAGTGCATTACGCTTGTGCTGGAGCACGCTGATATAAAACCCCTGATTCACTGTCTACCCTTGTGTGACAAACTCGTGGCGTATGATGCCTCTGGGATAATAAAAAAAAACTATCAGCATCGTCTTTGTTTTCGTCTTCTGTCGCCGCACCTTTCTCGACGCCAGATGGCTTGTGGAACGCCATGCGGCGCTCTGCCTCTTTGTTTGAGGATCGTATAGAAAATACCATGCTTCGTCTTCTGCAATGATGTTGTCGACGAATGGAGCATCCTTCTCTGCCTCAGAAAGCAAATCAGCGCTCATGGATGCCCGCGTGTCCTTCTGGTCCTGTGTGAGAGAGTGCGGCCCAAGTCTGACATTCAGCTTTCGTTTCCACAAGTTCCTAAGCAAAATTTGGTGGCATGTTGTCTTACTGACGTCGAGATCATCTGATAGCATGCGGACTGTGATTCTGCAGTCTTGCTGTGCGATTTCTCTCATCTGAGCCAGGTTGTTTTCAGTCCGTGCGGTTGAAGGGTGCCCCTGCCTTGTGTTGTCTCCCATCGACGTTCTCGCCGAAACGAACCTCTGGCGCCACTCGAAAACTCGCTCCCGCGATAATGTCTCGTTGCCGTAAGCGTCTCAAAAGGGCTCATGTCTGTGTGGCTGTCTTGCCAAGCTTCACACAGAATTTCGTGTTTACACGCTGTTCGAGGTGGACGTCCATCTCTTCCACATTCACTCACAGTAGAATGCGCAGACCACTACTGACAACGTATTTTTGTACATGTGCGATCAAGTGGTGGACACAGCAATTAACATAAATAGCTCAGGTTGACCCAAAAAATGGCGCTTCACATACGCACCAACATTTGTTTTGAAGAATATTTCTAGAGAAGAAAATAAACTAGTCTCGAAACTTTACGGGGAAAGGTTGTAAAATTTTCCAGTGATTGGTAAACAATCGGCTCACACTTAACACCGAGAAAACAAAGTATGCTTTGTTTCACTCACGGAGAAAGAATATTAGCTGTGATAATTTATTTGTAACCTTAAACTGTACGTATTTGCTTATTGTCTCCCACACCAAGTACTTGGGTGTAGTCTTTGAATCGGATTTGTATTGGAAGCAACAAATTAAAAAATGTTTTCTCTAAATCAGCTTATGGCTGTCATATTTTATTAAGAGTGAGCGAATGTTTTCGTACACCAATTTTAAGCATATTGTACTTCGCGTTTGTCCACATTCACTTATTTTACTGCCTAGAGACATCGGGCGGTACCTACACAACGTATTTAGAATCAATGTTACGCTTGCAGAAACGTGCTGTTCTTACCATAATCTTCGCAAAGGCAACGAACCCTAGCCGACCACTCTTTCAAGAACTGAGAATATTAACGGTATCAGTTGCATACAGACTAAAGATAGGTCAAATAATAAACACAGTAATAACAACTAATGATCCATTTCCTCTTACACTGTTTAGATCGCCGCTGAGACAAACAACAGCCGCTACTAATAATAGATTCATCCTACCGCATTGTCACAACACTTACGGTCAAAGGCTATTAGAGTACAATGGTGCTCAAGTATGAAATGAGATTCCCGATGACATAAAACTCAAAAATAAATTTTCGGCCTTATTGAAAAACGTTTTTCTTGTCTGTCCAGAACTGTGGGACTAAATAAGTTTGTGTTTGGTTTTGTACATTTAAAAACCTTTGTTTTTCAGAATATGTATGCGCTTCAAATATTTGCAATGACGCTATTGTAGTATCTCACGTCTTTTTGTACATGTAGTTTGAATGTCTGCCGTTTCTTTAGCGAATGTCTTTTATCAAGGACCTTTCACTAGCCGAGCTGGTTATGGGTCCAACCAAGTTATGTATTGGTTTCACAAAATAAAATAATGATGATGATGATGATAAAACGCGGGCTGCGCGGCGCCCTCCAACCAGAGTGGAAAGACGCCAAAGTAATCTTTATTCCCAAATCCGCCAAACCACTTCTCCATGCTAACCTCCGTCCCAGCTCTCTTACGTCGTGTATGGGCAAGCTCATGGAGCACGTTCTCCAGACCCGGCTCAGCCGGTGTTTGAAAAACAACCTTATGCCTTCGTCCATGTTTGGTTTCCGCCCGGGCTTATCCACCCACGACGTCTTTCAACAACTCAAGCACTACATCCTTGACTCCTCCAGGGGTGACACCAAGGCTATCCTCGGCGTCGACCTTACAAAAGCTTTCGACAACGTTACCCACGCAACCATCCTAGAAGGCTTCCACGCCCTAGGCGTAGGCCCGCGGATGTACAATTACATCCGCGATTTCCTCTTCGAACGCAAAGCCACACTCGCCATGGGCGACCACCGGCTGTCCGGTGTCTCACTGGGAACATGCAGAACTCCTCCAAGTACTGTACTGTCTCCTATTGTCTTTAACATAGCCCTTCTCCAACTCCCCCACCAACTCGCCCAAATACCCGACATACATTTCCGCCTCTATGCTGACGACATCACTGCCTGGGCTAATCGAGGCAGTGATGCCGGCATGAAACACAACCTACAGTCGGCCCTCAACATCATAGACTCATACGCTCGCGCGCGCGGCCTAGCCTGCTGCCCTTCTATATCAGAACTTCTACCGCCTCAGGCCACACGACTCTGCCAACCCTCCCATCTCACTCAGTCTAGTGAACCACCCCATTCCCCTGGTCTCAAAGAGTCGCATCCCGGGCCTCGTTCTTCACTTCCACGGCGAGCATGGCAACGCCATCCAAACTCTCCAGACCCAAGCCCAGCAAGCCACCCATCTCATTCGGCGCGTGGAGAACCGGCGCGCGGGTCTGCGAGAGCGGAACACTCTCCTCCTCACCCAAGCTTACATCACGAGCCGCACGGCGTACTCATTTCCCTACCTCTCCCTAAAGCTGAAGGAGCGGGACCGCATCATCGCGCTCCTCAGGAGCTGCACGAAGGTCGCCCTCCGCCTACCCCCCAGCTCCTCTACTGCCCGGCATCTCAACTTCGGTACCGATATAAACGCTTGAGGAGCTGACAGAAGCCACCCGAAAGCGCAGCTGACTCGCCTGTCCAGTACCACGGCAGGCCGCACTCCACTCTATCAGCTAGGCATCGCCCCGATCACCCATCCTAGCGAGGGGGTTCCCTACGCTCCCATCTCATCATCCTTCCCATCCCAAAGAACATACACCCCGAGCACGACGGAGAACGCAGAGCAGCCCCCGCCAAAGGCCTGCACAACTCTGTGGCAAGAGCTCCGAGGTAGCCTACGTGAACGCGTCAGCTTACTCGTCGGGCTCCCGCATTGTTCTTGCCGTCGCTAATAATCAGGGCCGACTAATCGCATCAGGATCCGTCACCACAAACTCATCGAAAATTGCAGAGGAAGCGGCCATTGCACTCGCTCTCATCTCCACGTCTGCCAACAAAACTGTCTCCGACTCGAAATCCGCCCTACAAAATTTCGCCAAAAGTCTGATATTCCGCGCCGCGGCTCGACTTCTACGCTTCTGGCAACGCACCCACCCCATCACCCTTATCTTGACCACCTCACACGCCGGCATCCCGGGTAACGAGGAGGTCCACTCCCTTGCTCGAGGTCTCACATTCCAGGCCAAAGTTGGACCTCCGCCCCCATCCCAGGAGCGTCTGATTACGTTCAAAGATATTCTTACCTAATACCGAGATACCCGGTGCGTTTACGCACCATCGGCTCCCTCACTGACCTTAACCCAGGCCTACCACTGGCGCCGACTCCAGACCCGAGCTGCTCCCTACCCTATTCTCCTTCAAGATCGCTACCCCATAAATTCCTCTCTTCCTGTAAGGTCTGTGTAAAACCGGGAGACTTTATTCACGTCCTTCTCACATGTCCTATCTTCCCACACCCTCCATCACCAACCACTTCGGAGCAATACTGGGACTCTCCTGGCCAGCTCCGGTGCTGCTGACGAGCGCCGGTTAATTACTAACGCCCTGAAGCAAATAGCCCTCCAAGGGCTGTCCTTTGCCCCGTAAGGGCAGCCCCCTAAGGGTTGCCTCATGCCATGTTAGGGGGTTCCCCCCTCTGTAAGTGCTTGGCAATAAATGTTTCCCCCACCATCAACCTTTGTCAATTGACCCTCAGCGCTCAGATCCTCTTGCGTTTTGTTTCGTAAGCCACTTAGTAGTAGCAATGGTTTATTAAAATAATAATAAAAAGGAAGGATAAGGTTCTTGCTTGCCCCGGCGTCTGCCATCGATACTGATCCACCTGAGCTGGGGCAGCAAAAATAAAGGATAGCAGGCAGTATGGAGAAATGAAATGAGAGGTCAGGGGACAAGAAGAGAGGATAGAGGGAGAGGTAATATACACAAACTTTTTACACAATAAGAAATGTGTACAGGTTGCGTGCGTGATTAGTGGCATCATCGGCCACCAAAGCACTACAGCAGCCTTTGTCAATGATACGCCCTCAAAACCGCGCATAGCCAGTTGTTTTTTTATGCTTATGTTGTCTCATAACCGCTGATAGCGTAGAATGTTTATTCGGTATCATGCAAAACTTGCACGAAAATAAGTTGCTTGGTCATCGGCCACCACAGAGCTTATTTTCGTGCTAGTTTAGCATGATACAGAATAAATATTCTACTCTATCAGCGGTTATCAGACAACTGAACCTTCCGAAAAAACCAACTGGTTATGCACAGTTCTGATGGCGTATATGGAACAAAGGCAGCTGTAGTGCTCGTGTCCCGGTCATGAATGTCGCCCTTTTCAAGCACTTCTGGATCCCAGTAAACAGCTGACGCAACTTAGCCTACGTGACCTTCAAAGCCCAGGTCTATCTGGATAACATTATCAAGAGCCGCCAATCAACAGCGAAGCTATCGGTGAAAGCAAAGCGAACGTCTTAACCGACACCAGTAGAACGCACCACTCACCCTGGGGAAAGTTTCTTTCACAGTTTGTAACTGCAAACATTAGGAGGGATACAAGAGCACATTCACTTTAGTTCATTATTTTTGTTTATATTGAGTTTTATGACGCTCCCTTTAGTTAAGTTGAGAACAGATATACCATTGAATAACCCCTGAACTTCGGGAAATTTTAAGCAAGAGCGTTTTTGTAAGGTAGTTTTAAATGAAACGGTCCGTTAAAGTTACCAGAAAGAGAATCTTTGGAGCAATTTTATTATAGTATGTGTATTCAAACGTTATTTTCAGGAACAAGAATGGTCTCAGGGCTGCCAGGGTCTCCGCTTTAATTCAGGGCAACGAAAACAACCTTGTGGAATAAAACCCCAATACTGCTGTACCCAAACACAAACCCTCTGCAATCCACAACATTATGTGGTTGTCATGAATATATTTACTTGCGATATTCTTCAGGCTCAGGTCATAGAGAAATGGCGTCCTGATGGAAGTCATGGGTATGATTCCCAATTACAGGCGTGGAAAATAAACTTACTGTTTTTATGTACATACCACCGAAAACTAGTTCCCATTCATGAAAATGACAAACTAGGCTGAATATAAATGAATCGGCCGTTCGGTGCGACCGCTGCGAGACCTCTCCCGGCAAGCTTCGGGGTCGTCAGCGGTGGAAACAGTCTCATTCTCAGTGTCGTCCGCGAATGCCGCGGAGTCGTTGCCTAACTCCTTCACGTGGGCCCAACCGGTGTCCTTGACGGCGGTCCTCTCGGCTGCGGCTGGTAGCGTGGTCTTGCCTTGGTCGCTGAAGAGCGAGGCAAAAAAAATTGCCGCCGCAGTGGACATGATAATCAGGAACGTCGCGATGGCGGCGGGTATCAGGATGAATCTGGAGTGGACACGTCCCTGAAAAAAGTTATTGCAGACCTGCAATCTCTGCCGCTACACCCTTCCTTGCTCTTAGCGCGTGATGAATTATGATCTGGTGAATAAAGGATGACCAGGATGCAACGTTCCCTGATGCTTCCTCGGTACAACAATGTTTTATTTTTTCATGCACATGTTTTCTCCACAACACCTCACAGGCCTCCGGCGTCCAGTACGCCCTCATCACTACAGAGGCTTCCCATCCCCAATACCCCCGTCGAAACGTGACAAGCGTAGCTTGGCACTGTCATCTCAGCCCTCACATATCTTGGCACTGTGAAATTCTGGCATGGAGAGTTCTACTGAGTTGACGATTCGTTCGCGTGAGCAGACAGGGTGCAACGGATGCTAACGGGTGTAGAACCTCCACGACTTTAAATGCGAAAGTACTACTTAACGGGTAATTACCAAGAATGAATCTTGTGTGAAGACACAGAATAACTCGAGTTAGTTCTAAGGAGCATCGCGCCTGCTGTCGCCAATGGGAGGGGGGCGTCACGCCAGCTGGAGTCAAGTGGAGAGAAGGTGTGAAAGTGATGAGCGAGAAACGCGGTTGCGCGCGCATTGATATACCAGAAAAAAAGGCGAAGATTCAACACATGCTTTCGCGCGTATTTTCGGTGTAACTACTTTCTTTAGCATACTTGTTGAACGCACACCAACTAATTCAATAACGATGGTGGACGAGTTATTGGTTCCACACTTTCAGCAGCATATATGCTGAACCTTGACCGTCTGTATTGTTCTTCATAAACGTGTTCCCTATTGTATATGCACGCGACCGGCACCGAAGCTCATGTGTTCAACGATCGGTTTCCATTTTGCAAAGTTTAATGTTCTCCTTGCCTACTCCGGCCCTTCTTACATTGCAGTGAAAGAAAACGGAATTTTAAATTACTCTGTAATTAGCGTTAGCTTTTCGATGGAATTGATGGAAGAAGTTAGTGATGGCTGCCAACATTGAGCAATGGTTGGTTTGCATACGACTGCCAGTTTTTGATCGTAGAATATTCTTGGTATGTCACGTGTTTCTCTTGCAACCAGAGCCATTTAAGAGCACATGCCGGGAGACGTAACCTGAGGTAGAAGCAGCTGCAGGTTGGGAATATGCTGTAGCTTAGCTTGCTCCTCATCGTGTTTTTTGCCGTAATACGGCTGTGCGGGTTGTGCCATTCTCAGTTTTGAATCTGCTTTTGGCATGCTGTGTTGGAAAAGTGCTCTTGCGACTGGCCGGCACCAAAACGTCGTGAAAGCCATTGTAGGCATGCACTGACTGCTGCAGGTATGTACACCAAAGAAAAAGGGCTACAAATGGGCTCTTATTTCATGAGCCGGATTGAGGGTTGGTTGACGGCAGGAAGGATCACCGTCACTGATCACTAATCACCCTTTTAACGAGGATTTCCCCCAGAAAAGCCAAGCGCCAGGCTGGGGAAAATCATATACCCATCAGAAAAGCGGTGCGTGCCAGGAAGCACTGGGGGTCGAACCGAGCACCTCCCGAATGCGAGGCCGAACGCAAGGCGGATGTTCTTCCACAATACCATCACTTCGTTTTAAGGTTCTTGTGCCGTTGCCTGGCAACAGCAACGCCATGTTAAGTAAAAATAAAAACATGGCACATAGCAACCTCTAAATCCGGCCCAGCCGCTTCCGGATTTGTCCGCGCCCTACACGATGGTGACCTCCAAATTTGGCCCGTGCTGCACCCAAATTTTGGCCCAGCCACCCACGAAACTTAGACCGAAACCGATGTCCAACCATAATTTAGGGTTCCCGACACTATGTCCACCTTGAGATTTGGCCCGGGTCATTTCAAAATTTCGCCCAGAACACAGAAATTTCACCTAGGACAATGTGGAAAAAAATTGATTTCCAACAATTACTGAGCGTGGCTGACACGGTGATGATTTCCAAACATGGCCCTGGTCATTGCCAGAGTTTGACCTTGGCTATTTCGAAAAGCTGTCGAATTAAAAGAGGTTTTCTATGTTAAAACTCTGACCCTGACAAGTTGTAACTCCCATTGGTATCTGTAGTGCATGTGAAAAAGAAAATCGGGCGTGCGAGTAACTCCGCTAATGGGAGAGACATTCAGGATTGTTATCAGAAATTCAGCTGGTTGCTTTTGCGTCATGGCACCTCCTCTTCCTGAATTTTCAGAGGCTCCGATTGCTCGACAGACAGGGGGAGGTGATGCACTTTGCCCGCGCTCAGGTCGTCGACATTCTCTTCCTCCAAGAGTGCAATTTCCAATCCTGGCATGATGTCATCGACTTCAAGAACCGCTTCCTCACACCCGCTGTCTTTTCACTGAAAAACACCCCCCTTCGTGCGGTGTCGGTGTAGTATTCCTGAACAAGTCCCTTATCTGTGGCGCACACAGCACGCCGGGGGGCGACGGCTGCTCGCTGGCCGTGCATTTCGTGCTAAAGGGCAGACGTGCCAGAGCGTTCGTGGTTTGCCACGCCGGCACGGCGAAACGACTCTGCTCAGTTTTTCGAATCGCTACTTTCCCCACTTATATGGCGGGCGACTTTAATAGTATGCTTGACCCTCGGGAGATGTGCGCGGCCCCGAGCGAGGTCACACCTACGCCGGCGCACGGTCGCTGCGGGACCTCTGTGCACAGTTTCGCATGTGAGACGTTTTCGTGTCCGAGCACGGCGACACCTTCGGGGCTACCTGGGGAAGAGGACAGTCCGCCAGTAGACTGGACGAGTTTCTGCACCCCCCCCCCCCCGGAACTTGCACGTTTTGTCGCCTCCTGTGATGTACTTGCGTTTCCCAGGGGCACTCTGCGCATCTCCCACTATTGACCGCTGTCAGTAGCGCTGGACTTGGGCGGGTGCGCCCCACGTATGAGCACGTGGCGAATGGACTCCAGCATTATGAGACTCGTAGAGCGTCGCATTGCTACAGCGTGCGCTGAGTGGCCCGGCGCACGCAATGATTCACCCGTGCCCTAGGTTGAGCGAAAAGGCCGAGTGGCGCTCTCTCCTCATCGGGGAGGGCCGCCTACGCAGAGCGCTCATCACATGCGAATTAAACGAAACTCTGAAGCGCATCCGCATCCTCAAAAGAGGCGCGCCACTCACATTCGCCATGAGGGACTATGTCACCCTACTAAAAGCAGGATACGGGACGCTGCTGCGACAGTCGTCACGCGACGCGAGTCAGGCATTTGTTCAGGGCAGGCCCATATCATACCCCATGGCCGCGGGCGCCCTTCACGAGGATTCCCCCGCTTTATCAATTATCTTTAAGACATAAAATAATTACACTAATAATTTAGAATTCATCAACGCCAGAAGTTGATAAAAGGTCCCCTATACTCCTTGGATTCGCTGAATGTTCAGTTCCGACATAAGGGCTGTTTTAATAAACCTGTCCCACCACCACCACTCCAGTTTTCGCAAAATTGCAAGTTAAAATATTCCCAGTGAGTTACGCGATGTTCGTTACTAGCGGCCAACAGACGACCCTAGTTGGCGATGTTCAGGAAAGAGAAGCATAGCATTGGGGCCTCATCAGCTTCTTGACGTGGTGCCAGGGGATGCTAGCTGATGGGAAGAAGCCGAGTAGAATCTTGCAGGAGAATTTCCCAGCAAAGGTTTATTTACATGCAACACAAACATATTAAAAAGGGGTTGTGTGTCTCCTTCGATACGCAGACAAGCCCTTTCGTCGAAACGTTGGCTAAGCACCACGAGGCTCCCCCTCCCTTGTTTACTTTGTGTGTTAAAGAAAACCATCTTCCTTCTTTCTCTTTACCGTATATTTCTACGCAGTATATTTCAAACCGTGCCAACACTCAGTGGCTCTACACATCAATACTTTCCGAACAAAATGTTATTTTCTAGAGTCGATTCTGCTCTGCCTGGGGATGTGTGCGTGATCAGGAAGATTGAGTTTAACACAGCTACGTAATAAATGTGAAATTCTTCAGACAGTCATGAAACCGTCCTCATATGCTAGGTCATTTCAAGCCCTACTAAGCTGCCTGCAGACGTTTGTAGTTGCCATAATGTTTGTGTCCCTGTAAACTGTACTATCTGCGGGCCTCACTTTGGCCGGCTTTAAAGCTGCTTCCAAAAAACAGTACTGTGGCTAGAAGAACGATTTGTTTAAGCTGCCTTTAAGGCTTTAAGCGTCGTAATAAGCCGATAACCGGAAGGTATTGTTTGATGCACTGCAATGCTTTCCTTCTGTAATAATCCATTTTCCAGACAATGCATAAAGCTTGGCGCGCGACGTTTACTCCGCGGCCGTTAACAGAGGGCTTTTTTTGAAGCGAAATTTATTGCCCCAGGGCAGCAATGATAGGTGAAGGTGTGATGAATGATGTAGTAGAGATCAAATGAATGGAAAAAAGGTTAGCTGATTTGATGAAGTCCAGTAGAGAACGATGGTACGGTCCCTGCGTCCAGGCAATGTATGAAGCAGGGTTCCTTGCTCTAAGACCCGCTACCTTCAGGTGCCGGATCCTTGTAGGCTTGAGAGCTAGGCAGTCCCACAGCAAGTGATGAATGTCGGCCTCAATGTCCTCGTCTTTACATATCGGACACCCTGGCCGAGGAAACAACTCTCGGTACTGAGGCCACTTCTGAGTGATGGCTGGTGTGAGGGTAACCCTGACCCGGATCCTCCTAAGCGCAACCTCCTCTGCACGGGTAAGACCGCGGGGAAGGGTTACCCCACACGGAGTGATGAGAGCACATGTGGGGCGCCGGAGGAGTTCCTTTCTTGATGAGAGGAGAGTAAAATTGCCCAAATGAAGGAGCCGAGGCGGTGATGAGTTTGTATTCGCAAGGTGGGTCGCTAAATCTGCCTAGCTTTGATAGGTCAGCAGATCCCGTGGGACCCACTCAATACGTACTGGCTGCGGAATGCGTGCCGCGAGCCGGTGGATGTCCTGACATATCGCTGTACAGCGGCTAACACGTCGTAGCCACTGGACAACTTGAAGGGCGTCAGTGCGGATGACAACGCGGGCAGCAGGGAGCGTAGTTATGTCGATCACGGAGCAGAGTGCTTCTTGAACTGCAACGAGCTCAGCACAAAAGGACGAAGGGTGTTCCGTAAGCTGAAACCAAGAGGTCTGATTCAGGGCAGGTCTGCACGAGCAGTAGATAGCTGTTGTTGCTTTGATGTCTTGTATGCTTACGTCTACGTAGACAACAATGGATCCTTCAGGCAGGCAAGCATCTTGTTCCTCAAATTTCTGGCGAAGCAACGATGCCGAATGAGGAGATGTTGGCCGGCGATTATGTGTTGGCTTGTTGTTGCTGAGCTGGACAAACTTCCATGGGGGAAGAACTGGCGTTGGCGGATGAAGAATGGAGTCTGACGTTGCATAAGTCCTCAGTGCATGCGTGCAGTGCGATAGACAGGCCTTATAGCTGCGCGCTTCAGGGCGCTGCTGCACCAGCTCATCAATGGTATTGAGCTGCGCATTCTCTTGTAAAGCTATGACCGGTGTGATGCGTGGAAGGCACGTAATGGTCCTCATAGCCTCTCGGTTCACGGCTTCAAGGCGATCCCATTGGGCTCTTGTGAGATGTTGAAACTGGGCTTGATAAACAATACGTGGCTGCAGAACAGCCCTCACCTATTGCCGTGCAACGAACGAGCTTGCGCCACCAGTTTTAGGGGCAATTCTTCTAATCAAACCCAAAGTCTGAATTGCTTGCTTTTTGCCCCAGAAAGCCATGCAGTCGCTGATCCTTATTGGTGAATCATTAAGGCAAGGATTTTTACACCCGGACTTTCCTGTAGTGGGGTGCCCGATAGACAAAGACGGATTGGACTTGCAGCAAGTTTACGGCGTCCCCAGCTGTTACCGGCTGACGTGTGTGTTGTTATATGCACGGATAGCTGAAGTCCGGTGGATGATGCGTAATTACAGGTTACATCCAAGGCAGATTGCAGGGCAGCCTCCTGAGTACGGATATCTTGGTGAGTACTCCACACCGTGATGTCGTCAGCGTACTGAAGAAATTTTATGTCACGGATGTCATGTAAGCGCCAAACCAGCGGGATGAAAGCAATATCAAATAGCGTCGGCGACAATACAGATCCCTGGGACACGACGCAGAGGAACAAATGATCCGACCGCATTCCCGCTGAGGCGTATTGCAAATTTTCTGCGTTCCATACATGATTGGACAAAACTACGCACTTTCAGAGGGAGATGAAGCATGTCAGCGGAGTTCAGAATGGCTGCATGACTGTTGTTGTCATAGGCCTTTTCAGCGTCCATTGCTAAAACAGTGCGCACATTGCGGCTGCGGGTAGATGACAAAACTGCAGATGCTAAGACAGCCAACACGTCCTCTGTACCAATATATGGACGAAAGCCTATTTGTGCTGGGTGATAAAAATCGTGCTGCTCTAGCCACCATGACAATCGTGTGGCTGGCATTTTCTCCGCCAGCTTGCACAGCGCAGGAGTCAAGGAGATAGGTCGCAAGTTGGCAAGGTCCGTCGGAAGCTTTATTGATTTCGGGATAGGAATCACGACAGTGGATTTCCAGCTCTCGGGCACTACGAAATCCAACCATACTTTGTTTATAGTGTCAAGCAGTTGAAGGAGTGCAGCGCTACTCAGGTTCTTGTACACCTCGTACTGAACATTGTCCGGGCCGGGCGCTGTTTTCTGTTTCGCATCATCAATTGCAGCCAACAACTCAGGCATAGAGAATGGACACGCAATTCCATCTACGTCGACATCAGACGGCATTTGATATACGTGCGCTGGGATGCCTGCCATATTTAAACTAGCGGATGAAGAAGGCACAACACCGTATTATGGGAAAAACTTTCGTGCTTCTTGTTTTTGGAATAGTTGGTTGAAGTTCATCTTGGTTTACAATCGACACTACGGAACACAGCACAAGGAAGACGTTGGAACGATTCTACGTCGCTTCGACCCGTCGTCGCTTTCGTTTTGCGGTATCGCGTCGTGGCGTCCGTAAAAAAAAAAGAAAACGTGCGCACTGCCCCTGCTTATTTGCAGACGAAGCTTTTTGGGAGTATATAATCCTCCCTTCTGAAATAAGCCAATTTATTTCATCATTATATCAGTTTAAATACTGCAATCCTCTACAGGGCTGCGGTATCCCTGAGGACAAGGCTATCCTTGTGACGCCTCCTTCCATCGATGAGCAGCTGTGGTTGGCGAACGCCAAGAGACAAGGTACATGTGGCTCCTCTTATCTTTTTGCTGTGACGAAAAACACATACATTGTTCAATGTGTTTTCGTCCTTGGGCAGCGACCTTTCTTTAAATGATCGGATCGAGAGGCACCCGATCCGGAGATTTGAGGGATGTTCTCTTCCTGCTGAGCTCCCTTTCAGCACAGGCGCTCTGTCGGTGATCGCCAGTGGAGAAGTATGAGAGCCTGTGTTGCGCCTCGTCCCTTTAATGAAGAGGATGTATAGGCAGCTCTTCGAAGGAAGGGGGATTCCTTTGCACAGTGCATATCCCATTCCTTATTAATGCAGATTGCAAAGTGGGAAATTAGGAGAGTGGGCTTGGTGGTTGTACCATGAAGCAGACCACTAATCCGCTTCTGCTCATAATGCAGGTGCTCGCAGCAGTCGTCACACACGCGCTGCTTCCCGCCCTGGTTTCGGCTAGGGTGGAATGCGCGCCGTCAGACCTGCCTGGATACCCCTGCAGTGATACGCATGTCCGTTGTCTCAACGCCATCAGCGCTTCAGACCTGCCAGCGTCATCGCTGGAACCCTGGACACTTCCGGAACCTTGGACACACCCATCGTCATCGACGGCACCTGGCACACCGTGTATAAAAGAGCGGCAATCACCGGCTGCGCTCTGTGGGCTTGGTGGCTGTACCATGAAGCAGACCACTAATCCGCTTCTGCTCATAATGCAGGTCAGTAACCCATACGCCTTATTTGCTAAGAAAACTAGTAATTACTGCCTGGTGCAGCTTCCGAGCCCACAGTGTTGTGTCGATGTTGCTATTGAATGTTTAGAAACGATTCGCATCTTGCTACTATTGTCCGGTGACATAGAAACGAATCCGGCACCTGCCAGTGCAGAGGCAGTACTTGCTGAATTGAAGAAGTTGTCCTCAGGTCAGGCTACAATAATTAGTGACGTCCAAGACATCAAAAACAAGTTAACAACTACAGAGAAAACCATTAAAGATCTAATTCAGAGGATTGCCGATTTAGAGAGCCACTACCAGAACCTGGCTACTTTGAAAACAGATGTCGAATGTATGCAATGCAACACAGAAAAGGCTACTCAACTGGTGCGGGATCTGGAAGCCCAATTTGATGACGCCGAAAACCGCTGACGAAGATGCAATCTGATTTTTTACGGCCTTTCCGATCCTACACCATCCGAGTCATTTGCCGATTCCGAAGAAGCCATAATCCGCCACTGCTCCGATCAGCTCGATTTGTCGTTAGATAGTAAAGATATCGAACGTGCACACCGTCTTGGGCGTCACAACACAGAACGCCAGCGTCCCATAATTGTAAAGTTTGCGTCTTTTAAGACTAAACAAATGATCCTCTCAAATGGTCCCAAACTAAAAGATACTGATTTCAGCATTGGTGAAGATTTCTCCCGCCGAGTTCAAAATATAAGAAAGCAACTTGTCGCGTTTGCCAAATCAAAAACAACTAAATTTTCTTTGCGGTACAAAACCCTCCATATAGGCCCCAAACGCTATTTTTTTTATGAGTCTGAGCAAACAGTAAAAGAAATCTTCTAGCCACCACGGCGACGCAAGTCGGCACTACACCGTTCCCAAACATGTCCTCGTCCTAATCTTACGTCTTCGGCAATCTTTACCAATATACGCAGTTTCATCCCGAAGCGAGAACTCGTGTCAAACCTGGTGTTATCATCTGATAGCAACTTGCTTATATTAACTGAAACGTGGCTAACAAATGACATTAGGGAGCGAGGTGCTTGCTGATCTGCCTAATTTTTCTCTCTTTCGTTCAGATCGTAAAAACGCACGTGGTGGTGGTGTTCTGATTGCGGCAAGCAACCACTTATCATGCACTGCTTTAAACATTTCATCCGACCTTAAATTAATTTGGCTTATCTGGCGATCCGCACCACATTTCGTGCTGCTGGGTGTCTGCTACAGGCCGCCACACAACACTCCCCATTTTTGCCGCCAGCTGAACGCAACCTTGTCTAAATTAACCTCGCGGTATCCCAACGCTCACATTCTCCTCTTCGGGGATTTTAATTACCCGACTATTAACTGGCATAACCCGGTGCACTCCATAGATAATCGAGCGGATACAAGAGAATTTCTTGATATCTGTTCGAATTTTATTCTTGCCCAACTTGTACTAGAACCTACGCGTGTAGTAAACGACACTGCAAATATTTTAGATTTAGTATTAACAAGCCATCCTGAAAGTTTCTCCTCCATGACTTACTTGCGGGAAATTAGTGACCATAAAGTCATCCACACAGTCTTTAATTTCAAACCAATTCCTCGCCACACTCCGGGAAAGACAATCCGGCTGTACGATAAAGGCAACTATGAAGCAATAAGTAGCGAGCTGCACGCCTTCTTTCCATCTTTTAACGCAACTTTTCAAAGCAGATCTATCCAAGAAAGCTGGTCAATATTTAAACAAAAGCTTAACTCTCTGGCAGATAAATACATCCCGAAGACTACTTTTCATGACGCTCGAAACCAGCCGTGGTTCACGAAGTCACTGAAAAAACTCGAAAATAAAAAGAAACGCCTATTCCGCGCAGCTAAAGCCAATCACAGCACCTGCTCATGGGACAACTATTATGCCGCCGAGAGCTCGTATTTATCAGCTGTCAAAAACGCTAAGCAACACTTTTATCACGACGACTTGTCGAGAATCCTAAAAAGTAACACAAAAAAGTTCTGGCAAATTATAAACCCTACTAATACGCATTCAGTTACCCTGAATAAAGATTCAGGAGAGCCATTTAGCGATACTGGATGTGCTAATATCTTTTTAGTTGCTTTTTCCTCTGTCTTCAAAAGCGAGCCCGATGCGCCCTTACCTATTCTGCCTACAACCATTCCGCACACCATGCCTGTAACCAATGTTTCTGCTAATGGATTAATGTCCTTAATAGATAAAATTAAACTTTCATCTGCAGCAGGCATGGACGAAATAAATTCTAAACTTTTAAAAAACACAAAGTGCATTTCTGCCGAATGTTTATTGTTACTGTTTGCTCAGTCACTTTCCACAGGCACCATACCTGATGATTGGAAGAAGGGAAAGGTCGTTCCAGTCTACAAATCCGGTAACAAAAATTCACCATTAAATTACCGTCCTATCTCGCTCACAAGTGTACCGTGTAAAATCATGGAGCATATCATCGGCTCAGAAATCATGCAGTTCCTGGATTGTAACACTCTTTCATCCTGCACAACATGGATTTCGCAAAAACTATTCCTGTAACACACAATTAGCACTCTTTCTTCACGATCTGCATGCGAACCTCGACTTATAAATCCAGACTGACGCAATTTTTTTTTACTTTGCTAAAGCCTTCGACAAGGTTTCCCACCGACGTTTGATGCTAAAACTTTCGCAGCTGAACATGCATCCTAACATCTTAAAATGGATTGAAGCATTTCTAACGTGTCGCTTTCAGTCAGTTGCTGTTAACAACCAGTCATCCCCTTCTGCCCCCGTAACCTCAGGCGTACCTCAGGGCTCGGTCCTAGGTCTTTTCTTCCTAATATACATAAATGACTTGCCAGAACACCTATCATGCAATATCCGTTTATTCGCCGATGACTGCGTTATCTACCACTCAATAACTAACACTTCCGACCAAAAAGCCCTTCAGGATGATCTTAACCGCATTGAAAAATGGTGCGATGATTAGCTAATGACACTTAACCCTAACAAATGCAAGCTTATTTCGTTTCACTGCAGACTTAATTCGTTGTCCTTTTCCTATAGAATTTCTAACAATCCAATAGAGCACATTCATTCATACAAATACTCAGGTATCACTGTGTGTCATGATCTAACTTGGCGGGAACATGTTACTAATGTTATTTCATCTGCAAACAGAACCCTTGCCTATCTGAATCGCCATTTACGTCACGTAACAAAAGAGGTCAAATTACTCGCTAACACATCATTGGTAAGACCAAAACTAGAATACGCATCCCCCATTTGGAGCCCCCATCAAGCATATCTAATCGATGCACTTGAAGCCGTGCAAAATCGCGCCGCCCGCTTCATTCACTCCCAATATTCATACGAGGTCAGTGTGACATCCCTGAAATCACTGTCCAACTTACGAAGTCTTTCTTGCCGTCGTCGCGTCGCATCCCTATCTCTTTTTCATAAATTTTATTACAGCTCACTCGGCCATGAACCATACATCTGCGCACCTACCTCCGCCGCGCATATCACATCGCACTGGTCACCCCCTTCAAGTTACTCGTCCACGTGCCCGTACTGTAACCTTCTCCACCTCTTTCTTTCCACGAGCCGCGTCAGACTGGAACGGCCTCTCCCACTCCGCTGCTGCTATCACCTGCCCGTCACTCTTCAACGCCAATATTGAACTTCATATGTCATCGTGAAAAAATGTACCAATTTTTGATTACCCCACCCCTTATGTAATACCCCGAAAGGGGCCTTTAAGGTAAATAAATGAAATGAAATGAAAAAGAGAGGGTTGGAGATAACGGGTTGCAGGAGGGACACTGCGGTCGCAATGCAAAGTAGAGGGGTGCGGATAACATCGTGTGACGCAGTGAGTGACGAACAGGATGATGCCACCCACTCGCAGTCTGAACCGGTCAGCGGTAACGGCTGCTCCGTCCGGGGAAGCACTAATGCTAACGCTTAATCTGCCACGTCAACCACATCGATCGTCTCTGATTCTTCTGTCAAGAACAGAAATTTCTGATCATGGGCTTTTCAGGACACATATCTCGGTCATTCAGGGCGTTCACAATCTTTCTCCACTTTTGTATGCCCATCCAACCTTGTATCTGAATAACACTTCGTGGGTTTGGTGTTACGAAAAAAAAAGGATCGAAGGTAAAAATTGCCATGAGCAAGCACCTGACAGATTCATATTATGCTCAATCAAATAAAATTAAAACAACACAAGCATAAAAAAGCTGTAACCAATATTATACCCAAAGAACCCAGTTACAAAAATAAAAAAACTTGGCTGTGGTTTCGCTTTGGTTAAACCTGGAGTGACGCGATAGTTACAGCTTGCCGCGTGGAGCTTTGTCACGTGATGAACAAAGAGTCTAACCACGTGATCAGCCACGGCGCCGCGCCGCCGGTAGGTGCTCCGCACCACGTGACAGCGAAACAACAGGGAGACGGCACCGCCACGCTGAAGGCTCGAAATGCTGCCGTAATGTAGCTTTCGCTACAAAACGGGCACAGTAACGGAGGTGTGTATGTAGTCCTAACGTTTGTTCAGCCAGGACAAACAATGCTTATGTTCCTAGTCCGAGGCGTTAAACATTTGCTCCAACACCTGAAGAGTACGTGCGCTCAGTGCAGCTAGTTATGGTCCGTGCTGTGACCAAAAATTTCCTTACTTGCAACAGGAATTTCATGTTTGAGGCAGTTATTACCTGCATCAGACCATATATTTCAAGTAGACGTAACACGTGAAAGAATTTGGTCGTGCTCAATTCAAACGGTGAGTGTTATAATATAAAAGCTGTTAAGAGTCCACTTTGAAGCCTCATTCATATAGAATGCACTTCTAAAACGAAGCAAAGGAAGCAAGCACGTACGTGACTAGCAATACTGCGTACCTTATATGTGATTTTTGCAGCTTAGGTTGTTGTCAGCTCAGCATAATTATTGTACTTACTATGAGCCAAAACTGGCTGATCCACCGTATGGGTCGGCACCCCAATTTCAAGGAACTAGAAAAATTGGCGATGATTGAGCTCTGGTTAAACCTGGAGTGACGCGAAGGCTACAGCTGGCCGGGTGGAGTTTGCTCAGTTGAATTGCCAAGTCAGTCTTTCGCCGCTCCGTTTCGCTGGGCGTTCTTCATCTTCGTCCCACTTGACACGGCGCATGCGCACAGCTGTTGCAGCTCGGTTTCGGCGGCGCGCCGCACCACGTGACTAGTCACGTGACCAACCACGTGATGAACCGCGTTATCAGCCACTGCGCCGCGCCGCCGGCAGCTGCTCCGCACCACGCGGCCAACTGTGGTGAACGCAAATATGCCACGGATAAGCCGCGGTGCTGCTAGCGCGGAACATAGCCGACCGCAGTCGAACGTAGCCAGCCGGCCTCCGAGAAAGGGCCGGCGCACAAAGAATAAAACCAGTTGGCACAGAGACTCTGCTTTCCTCACGCGTGCCAATAATTGGTGACCCGGACGTGATAGCCATGAACCAGCGAAACGACGCCGGCAGCCTCACGGTAGCCGTACTTGATGTCAAGCTATCCGTTTTGGACTGGCGACCCGAAACTTTGGTTCGTGCAAGTTGAGTCACAGTTCGCTGCTCGCCGCATCACTGCTGACAGCACCAAATACCACCACGCGGTGGGCAGTCTCCCGCCTGCGACGGCCAGCGAGGTGCGGGACCTACTGCTAACACCACCCGCAGAGAACGCCTACCAGACGCTAAAAGAGACACTGATTCGCCGTGTCACACCTACAGAGCCGGAGCGTCTCTAGCAGCTACTGCGGGAGGCCGAACTTGGCGACCGCCGACCCAGCCAGCTGCTATGCCACATGCAGCAACTGTCCGGCGGCGCGACAGCAAGCGACGGCCGTTTAGGGCGGGAACTGTTCCTGCAAAGGCTTCTCACAAGCGTACGGATAGGCCTCAGGGCGTCGGGCGAGACAGACCTTGCCAAGATGGCCGAGCTCGCCGACAAACTCACGACTGTCGCCGTGCCAACAGTCGCGTAGGTGCACGCAGACGTACCGTCCGCCAATTCCCTGCAAGAGATGCGAGAGGGAATTTGTCGCCTCGCAGACACCGTCGCAGCGCTGCACTCGAGCGGCAACCAGTGACCACGACAGCGTACCGCATCACAACCACAACAACGCAGGGTGTGCTGGTACCACCGCAAATTCGGCAACGCTGCACGGAACTGTGTGTCGCCCTGTGAAAATTCGGGAAACGCCCCGGGTCAGCCCTGAAGGTGACCACTGCCCCCGCCCCGCCGGACAGTCGCCCAGCGGTTTTCTTCCTGACCGATCGCGAAAGAGGTGCTCGTTTCCTAGTCGACACAGGGGCGGAAGTTAGTGCCGTGCCGGTGTCGCCAGCTGAAAGCAAACGACCGTGCGCAACTCCGTTTCAAGCTGTCAACAATACGACGATACCGACGTACGGGCAACGCTCTCTCTCGCTGGACCTGGGCCTCAAGAGGACATTTCGGTAGATTTTCGTCGTGGCTGACGTAAAATTTGCCATCCTTGGAGCGGACTTTTTGCGCAACTTCGGACTGCTTGTCGATGTCCGCAACCGGCGTTTACAGGGCCCCTTGTCACAAGCAGAAGTGCGCGGGAAGCCATCCAGGCATCCACCCCTCCGCTCCACGCTCGTAGCACCGCCGGGCGCTACACGATTCACCGGCATCCTCGGCGATTTCCCCGAACTGACGCGGCCACCACAGGCTAGCGCGGCCGTCAAACACAATGTATGCCACCACATTGTCACCACAGGCCTACCAGTTTACACACCCCCACGTCGCCTGTCCCCGCAAAAGCTGCAAGCAGCTCGACAGGAATACGACCACAGGTTTGAACTCGGCATAATCCGCCCGTCCGCTAGTCCGTGGGCGTCTCCACTGCACATAGTGCCGAAGTCTACACCAGAGACTGGCGACTGTCACCACTTCGCGCACTTTTGCGTGCGCTCGCAGACAACCTTACAGCGTGTGGCTGTAGCGGTCTCGCTCACAAAGGAGATGCCCTCGACTCAGTGTGGCAAGCTCAGCCGGAGACCAGCTGCGAAGTGACAAGGGGGTTGGTCGTTTGGTGCCCAGCTTTCGCCGGTCGCAAGCCAGAGAATGCGTCCAGTTAGATCCTTATCTCTCACTAGTCTTCGTTTTATTATTACAGCGCTGCTTCCCGTGTCTCGCAACATTGTAATTGTTTTTTCTTTTTCCTTCCCTTTGAGGACAGGCATTCTGTTCATTTCGGCTTCCGGTAGCGCGTTCATAACGGCGTTCACGACGGGTACCTTCTTGCCGTTCTTCAGTTCTACAAAGCCATTTTCATCTTCTTCCTCCAGGTGGTCACCTGAGGAGGCCCGTACGCACGATACCTGGGGGATGGGATTGCATGGGTTTGGACAAACCGCGGCTCTGTGCCCCTTCTGGCCGCACTTAAAACAAGCTGTTGGGCTACTGTTGGTAGCGCTGTTGCGGCAATTAGACGCGTAGTGGCCTTACTTGTTGCACAGGTAGCACTTTGGTGGAGCCTTTGGGCTAAATCGGGCATCACGGCTGTCGGTTTTCCCCGCGCTCTCAGGAATTGTTCCTTGATCAGTAGCTCATTAAGTGTACTGTATTCTTATGCAATTTCTGAAAGTTCTATCCACCGATCAAAGTAGTGACTTAATCTTGCCGCATACTGGGTTGCCGTTTCGCCATCTGTGGGCTTCCTTGTTCTGAATTCATCTCGGAATCTCTCATTGGTGAGTCGGAATCGCTTAAGCAAGGCGGCCTTTACCTTGCTGTAGCTTGCAGCATCTTCCGGGGAAAGTGGCCCGAATACGCTTAGAGCTTCCCCACTGAGACATGTGTTAAGAACGGTCGCACATTCACCGTCTGATCAATCCTGACTTCCCGCGATCTCTTTGAATCGCCTACGGAACGCGTCGAGATCGTTCCTTTTTCATCAAACCTGGGATGTAATCTGTTGGCATCTATCCGCAGAACGCTGTCTTCTTCTCTAGTGATATGGACTTCCGCTGAGTGGTTCGCAACACGTTGGAGCTGAAGCGTCATGGCAGGCAGTTGTTCTCGTGTTCGAATTCTCTCTCTCGTTCTTTCTCAGCTTCTTCTCGAGCCTTCTGTCTTTCATTTTCAGCCTTCTCTCTCTCCTTGTTCACCCATTTCCGTAGTTCAGCCCCAGACATATCCATCTGGGTGCCAACCTCAACTAGTTCCTTCAAGTTCATTTTCGGATACGGAACTTCTCAAGGCAAGACTACCTCTACACGGTGAACCTCAATAACCGCTTCAGCGTGACAGCTCACAATATCGCTCTGCTGCTAAACACTCGCTTACGACCTCTTCGTAAACTCCTTCCGACTCTTTCTCCACTCTTCGAGCTCACAAAGCACCAAACGTCCTATCGTGGACGCCAGAATATGTCACCACTTCGCGCACTTTTGCGTGCGCTCGCAGACACCTTTAGAGAGTGTGGGGGTAGTGGTCTCGGTCACAAAAGAGATGCCCTCGACCCTGCGTGGCAAGCTCAGCCGGAGACCACCTAACAAGTGACAAGCGGGTTGGTCGTTTGGTGCCCAGCTTTCGCCGGTCGCAAGCCAGAGAATGGGACGGAGCCAGAGGTTCACGAAACAAAACAGTTTATACGGCTAAGAGACGATACAGAGTATTTCACAATCTCTCGTACGAGCAGATACAAAGTGATCTACAAATACAATGCAACTCGTGCAAAATAACAACCGAGAGAGAAACAGTTTAACAGTACCTTTGCACCTAAAGTGCACTAACACATAGAGAGACAAACAACCAAAACACGATTTGTTCGCCGGGCACTGCGACAGTCCGACGACCTGAGGAGCTCGACGGGGCCGTCCTGCAGATTGGCGCACGTTGCCTCGCTGGTCCGGGCTGGGCGAGTGGTGTTCTCCCGGGAGACGAGAGGGCGCGCTTCTCGGAAGCTTAAACGGCGGCTCGGGCTAACAGGCAACGATTGAAGCCTCTCATTTATAGTCGCAGTACGCGTCTGTTTGTTCTTCGCGCCAAGGCAGGCCCGCACATGCACGCAGGATGAACTGCACAAGCTCCTTCTCCTTCTCGTGCCGGGCGCGCGACCCCATTGTTCGAACGCGGAAACAGCCTTCCAGAATTTTTTGGGTCCTTCTTCGGATGCGAAGTCGCCGGCACAAGAGCAAAGGGGAGTGGTTATCACTTTAGCGCGATCAAGGTCACGCCCTCTCCGTCGACGATGAGTAGAAACTACTCAGACATTCAGAGGAATCGACGCCGCGCGCGGCCATACCTCCGTCGGCGCCGCGCCGGCGAGCTGAGTGAAAAGGGCAGCAGCACGCGCAAAGCTACGCACTCTCCGGGGGTCCTTCCCCGCAGTTTTTTGTTTTATTTTACAGCGTGCGCGCGCGATTGCTTACGCGCTGCGCCCTTTCTTTCTAATATGAGCGGAATTTTGTGACAGCGACCCTGCGGCGACTATAGAGCCCTCAATTGAGCGAGCATACCCGACCGCTATCCGGTACCTCACATTCGTCATGTCACGTCCAGCCTACATGGTGCGGCGATTTTCTCCTAGATCGACCTCGTGCGGGCGTACCATCAGATCCCCGTGGCTCCAGAGGACGTATCGAAGACGGCGATAACCACGCCCTTCGGCCTTGCGCATGTCGTTCGGCCTGCGAATCTCCGGACAGACATTCCAGCGTTTTATCAACGGCGTTTTGCATGGCCTCGACTTCTGCCATGCATACCTCGACGACCTACTCATCGCAAGCACTTCACCGGACGAGCACGAGGCGCATCTGCGATACGTGTTTCAGCGCCTGGCGGAGCATGGCATCTTGGGGAACACGGACAAGTGCGAGCTGGCTGCCGAGAAGCTGACTTTTCTTGGCCATGCTGTTTCAAGCTCTGGCATTCAACCTCATCCAGACAAGGTTAAAGTTGTCGAGAAGTTTACACGACCCACCACTAAGCGCCGGCTCCGCGAGTTCTTTGGCCTTGTAAATTACTGGCGACGCTTCGTACCTCGGTGCGCGGCCGTTCTACACCCTCTCCACTTCCTGCTGCCGACAAACGAAGCTGCTGCTAGGAAGCTGCTCTAGACGGACGACGCCAAAGCGGCTTTTCAAGAGATCGAGAGACACCTCGCCGACGCAACATTTCTCGCCTACCCGCAACCGGGAATCCCACAGTGCGTCATGGTCGATGCCTCGGACGCAGCTGTGGGTGCTGTCCTTCAACAACTCAACAAAGGAGTATGGCAACCGATCGCTTTCTTTTCTCGGAAATTGACACCCACCGAGCAGCGTTACAGCACTTTCGGACGCGAGCTGTTGGCCGTCTACGCAGCAATCCGGCACTTTCGTCATTACTTAGAAGGGACGGAATTCTTTGTAATGACTGATCACAAGCCTCTCACCTACGCCTTACGCTCCCTCAAATCTGATGGCTGCACGCACACAGCCCGCGAGTTGCGGGAGATGTCCTACTTACCGGAATTCAGCACGGACATTCGCCACATAAAGGGAGTTGACAACGCTGTCGCCGATGCTCTGTCGCGCAGCCCAGTAAATGCCATCACTCACACGGGAATAGACCTCGCAAAAGTGACGGCAGCTCAACGCGACGACGACGAACTGCTCAACGCGACGACGACGAACTGCGCCGTTTGCAGGAAACATCGACGTCACTCATCCTACAGTGTTTTCCTTTGCCCGGGGCAGGAGACATTTGTTGCGATACATCTACAAGTAGCCCTCGACCATTCGTGCCTGCTTGCCTCCGTCGTGAGGTATACGCTTCGTTACACGAGCTTTCATACCCAGGAATCCGGGCGACCCAGAAGCTGCTCACGGCATGTTTCGTATAGCCTGGCATCAACTGCGATTCGCGACAGTGGACTCGCGAGTGTCTTGCGTGTCAACGGTCCAAGGTTCAGCGTCACACGGTGACACCATTGGAGACTTTCCCAGGACCAGATGGTCATTTAGACCATATATGGACGTAGTCGGACCATTGACACCTTGCCAGGGCCAAACGTACTTGCTCACTTTGGTCGACCGTTTCACGCGGTGGGCAGAAGCTATCCCGATTCCCGACATTACAGCCGAAACTGTTGCTCGCGCTTTTGTCAACCACTGGCTATGTCGTTTTGGTGCGCCCTCCTCCATTACAACGTACAGAGGAAGCCAGTTTGAGTCTGCGTTGTTCGCCAGCCTGACGAAACTCATCGGCGCCTCGCGCATCAGGACTGCGGCCTACCACCCGATGAGCAATGGAATGGTCGAGAGATTTCACCGGCAGCTGAAAGCAGCACTCATGGCAAGTGAACACGACTCTTGGGTGGAAGCATTGCCTATCGTGCTCTTGGGCATACGCACAGCGTGCAAGGCAGATATCGGCTGCAGCGCTGCGGAACTTGTCTACTGCACGACGCTACGTCTATTTAGTCTATTTAGTCTGCTCGATAAAATTCAACTCGAACGAAAGCGTTATCGCCCTTCGAACTAAAACTTCGCAAAAATTCAAAAGCAAACTTAATAACAAACGCGCAACTCGCCCATCCACCGAGCCAGAGTTTCAGTTGCTTCTTCGTCCGGCAGGTAGAGCAACTTCTTGGATGACCTGTTTGGCTTGCGGCTGCAAAAACTGTACTCGGAGCCGACAACAGTTTCACTTCAAATCTAGAAAATGCATCCAAGTACCGATGTTTACTCGAATCTCAATAATAATAATAATAATAATAATTGGTTTTGGGGGGAAAGGAAATGGTGCAGTATCTGTCTCATATATCGTTGGACACCTGAACCGCGCCGTAAGGGAAGGGATAAAGCAGGGAGTGAAAGAAGAAAGGAAGAAAGAGGTGCCGTAGTGGAGGACTCCGGAATAATTTCGACCACCTGGGGATCTTTAACGTGCACTGACATCGCACAGCACACGGGCGCCTTAGCGTTTTTCCTCCATAAAAACGCAGCCGCCGCGGTCGGGTTAGCCGCCGCGGCGATTTCTCAAAGAACGCAGATTAGGACATGCTACCTTGTGAGCGATATTTGCCCTCTGTTAGGCCAGTACTTTGTGGACAGGAATTTTTTAAACATTCGGAGTGATAAATACGAAAGTCTCTATATCTACGACCAACGCGATGATGAGTGCAAACGCGCCATGTATAAGAAAGCGCAAGACAAAACATTATATGGAAGTGCACCTACCTCTTGTTCTCCTGATGCTAGACAGAGAACCTAAACATTAGAGGCATTATCGATGCCATATATTAAAGGCTGTAAATTATCGATCCCGTTTGTAATACGTGAAGAACAAAAAGATTCCCTCAATACACCTTGCTCATTTTTAAATTTCATAAACACATGAAGATTCGCTTTATAGTTACGTCCGAATATGTTTTATACCCCTTTATCTGTTAAAAGGCAAATTCCTCGAATGGAACGTCACTGTCGCCCAGTGCAGAGGCTGCCGGTTCAGCGTGCCGTCTGTGCCGTAAACAGGGACTCTCATTCTTCTACGAAGCATTCAGAACCTAGCACGGGCTAGGGGGCAGACGTGCCTCCAAGCTGATGGCAGACCACACCGCAAAGCTGTGCGTCCCCTGGGAAAGATACGTTTGAAACTTTCTTCAACATAATGCAACTCTGAAAAAAACGAAAGGGCAATGCACTCCGATTGATACGTAGCTCAAATAAGAAGTGGTACGTTTAAACCCCTTCACTTTAGTTACTGACTGGAAGGCAAAACTTACTACAACGCAGCCGTAGTTGCCGCAGAGTTGTGCTATGGTAGTGCTGTCGTTCCACAAGAAAGGCGGCGTTATATAGTATTGCGCCTCGTTTAATAATCGTGAAGTGTGACATTTGAATACCTCTCGGAAATAATTTAGTTGGACGCCACCTTGCTTAAAACGTGAGAGCAGTATCGGTAATGTCATTCAAAGAATACAGCACGGAAGTAGCGTTCAGTTATACGATACATAATTATATACTTTATTCTTATGTTCGTACACGAGTAAAATCCGCCAGTCGCTGCTCGAGCTCGTTTAATATTGCACAGCGTTTGGCGGCGAGCACTGTTCAACGCAAGGGCCACAGATCTAAGTTCAACCGGGAATAAGCATTATTTTCACTCACGACTGCACTTAAGATGTGGGAAGCGCTATACAACGCTTGTCACTCGGCCTTCTAACTCTTTCGGGTACTGTGGGGAAGGACTTTCACATGACCGTGTTTTGCAGGTTTAATTTCCCATGTTGCTCGAAGGATTTGGTACTTGGCTAGAAAGCATATGAACCTTTGTCGCTGGCTGAGACGCGTTGTCCCAAGGGTTAGAACTTTTAAGCCGTTTGAAAAGCTCGTTCCCCTTTTTCTTCGATACCTGTAGCGCCACCTACGAGTGTGACAAGAAGTGAGAAACGGGCACGGCTACCTTAAACACGATTAGAACACAGTGGCTTCTGCACAGCTGAAACAGAAATAAAAACATGGAAATGTGCTTGATGTAATATGCCTGCACCTAGCGCCGCTGGAATATCGACTTCTAACATTTTTCGCATGTTGCCAAATGAAATTGGAAGCCATGGTGCGTGTGCACTAATAGATGTCGCCAGTGCGCTTTCTCATGGACGATTAATGTTTCTGCAGTCCTTATCGGGAGGACGTGTTTGCAATTTGAACGTAATCGCGTGCTCCGTTTACTTATGTCCGAGCATGTATGTATGTATGTATGTATGTATGTATGTATGTATGTATGTATGTATGTATGTATGTATGTATGTATGTATGTATGTATGTATGTATGTATGTATGTATGTATGTATGTATGTATGTATGTATGTATGTATGTATGTATGTATGTATGTATGTATGTATGTATGTATGTACGTACGTACGTATGTATGTATGTATGTATGTATGTATGTAATATGCCTGGGCTCTGAACCGTTGAAATTTCGAATAAAATGCTGAGGGAGAGCATTAAAGCGATAAGGAACGCCCGCGCAGTCTATAAAAGGTCGCTCATAACGAGCAGCTTGGAAACGTTCGTAAACGGAGGCAGCGGGTTACCACGTAATGTCTTCCACGGAACGACAAACCACCCGGCCGGGTTTTTTCACAGAACTCGCATCAAATCACATCACTTGGTGAGCATAAGACCTCGCTAAACACGCGCAAATTTGCCAATGAAATCTGGTTCGCTTTATGGCGAAGACACGGTGAAAGTGAAATTCCGCGAACATCTTGATGGCACTGATGGCGTTTAATGTGGGGGTTCTTGTCTATTCCTGCCCTTGGTTTCTTTCAGGTCAAGACACGCACCGAATATTGGCGTCTGTCACGATGTACGCAAAAGAATGCGCCAGCGTTGGCTCCCGGAGAGGCGTCAGGGCCGTCGACGGACATTTGGAGTTCCTGAACGACGCGGTTAGAGATAGGTGTTCTTAGGGCTTGTGCTGGTCTTCGAAATGTACTGTTGCAGGTACGATACTTCATCGGGCAGTCCATTCAATGCTCACTAGACTTGGGCCGTGACACTACATGGATCCCATTAATTATGGTGTTGGCTTGCGTCCCGACACACGCGAGTGCAATAGCAACTTCCTCTTCGATGTCAGCATTTCTTGTTTTGATGAAATGCTGACATCGCAGAGGAAGTGGCTATTGCACACAACTGGACAACGAACAAGCCAGGTGTCTGAGAAGACTCCAGGCGGGCAACTATCCGAACCCACACTGGCTATACCTCCTTAACATAGACGCAAGAGAACACGACAGATGTAAACAATGCGACCAGAGAGGGACACTAAACCACATAATCTGGCGATGCCCCTACTCACCTGGGGCTGCCGTAAACATTCCTAATGAGGAAGCTTGGGAGTCTCTCCTTCGAAGCTCAAAACTCGAAGACCAACTCGAAGCCATCCGCCTGGCGACCGAGGCCTCGAAGAACCGAGAGGTTCACCACACAGGCCTCTAGTCGCGGAGCACCCTACTCCCTCCCGGGTCTGCGTACCTGAGCTGGGAAGGTAGGCGTGTCTCCTATATCGGTGGGAAATAAAGTTTTTCTGACTGACTGACATGGATCCCATTACTGGCGAAAGCAGCAGCGTTTCCTTAAAAAGCCTTCTGTCTTCGCATGATAATGCTCCTGCAATTTTCAACACAGAAAGAGGTCTGCCAGCAGCATGCTTGCGTGTTGGTCATGGTGCAAATGAAGGGTGGTGCGAACATTTTGGTGTTTCCCTGATTCCTTTTTTATTATTGATTTATTTATTACTCGGGTAGATACTTACAAACATACCTATCAGGATATGCACCAGAAAAAGTATAAGTAAACAATATAAAAAACAGGGGAGGTCCGCATTATAGAAAACAATACTTATATGTTTTATGTAACCAAAAGTAAAACGAGAATAAAATAAAATGTATAAAATAAAACAAAAATTGCTGAAAATAAAAGAAAAATTGGAAGACGCTTAAGCTTCGTATTTAAGAGTGGGACGCGGCAGCGTGGTGGAGCGTTGCCAAGGAGCCGATGGAATGCCATTGCCCGTTCGGCGCGACGGCTTGCACATTGACCAATTTAAGGAATGAAAAAGATTCCTGTCTCACATATATCAATGGACACCCGAACCGCGCAGTAAGGGAAGGAAAATTAAATGAAAATTGGTTTTAAGGAAAGGAAAGGGATGGGAGAGTACATACAATTTCATTCGCAGCCATCTTGGATTCGAGCAACCGAAACTATGCCGCCATTTCGTCACCTGACGTCATACTCACATAGTTCCACCTCCATCCACCGTATTGGACCATGACGTCATCACTGGCACGTGGTTGTTTCTACAATACTATTGTAGGTGGCACTACAAGTCTCAATGCGATATGTGCTGTTTCATCGTTGCTGCCCAGATGGCGCTGTGATGTCAAGGCGGGCGCAGACCCCACGAAATCTCGAAACGTAATGAGTTTTTCCTGCCACAGATGACCTGTGATCTCAGGGTGGCAGCAGACCCCACGAAATCTAGAAACGTGATGTGAGGCTCGGAAGAGAGAAATTTTTCCATTGGCGCTCTCAAGCAGAAAAGTGTAATCTGTTAACGATTTATAGGAATGAGGAGCCGGCATGAAAACCACGTAAGCAGCTGCGCATTTCAAAACAAACTTTGTCCTTCCGACCGCTAATGCTTCCCACTGCTATTAACGCCTGCCATTCTTTACTTTTACCGACATGCCTGTCTCCCGAACACAAGAGCAGGGTTTGGTTTCTTTGTTCGAGAGACTTGAATTACAGCAAAAAAATGGGTCCTACATTTGTTTATTCGCGTTTGTGCATGTCTGCCCCAAATTATATGCAACATAGTAAGTAATCATACAGAATACGCAGTGATGTGCTCTGCTAGTAAAGGAATCAGTGGGTATGTACTTCAGTACTTCCTTTTTAGCCGCGTTCCTCGAGTTTCAACTTTGTGTGTTTGTGGGTGTGTGTGAGGCCTCTGAGTATCAAATGCAACTGGCTGACTGGGTCAGTGGACGCCTCAACTGCACTGTGAGAGACAGCTGCGTACGCCTAAAAATTGAGGCAGTTAAGCGCCTTTCCTCTTAAACCAAGCAGGAGGTTTAGACTTCATCATTTTGAGAAAATGAAAGGCATATAACAGGCTACCTGAGTCAGTGAGCACCTCAGTCGCAGCCCACATACAAGGCAGCGCTGTCCACCTGCAGAAAACCATACTTCCGCAGTCCCCGGGTTCGAAGGCGACCTCGGCAGCTTCGTTTCGATGGAAGCGCAACAGAAATTGTGGTGGTGGTTGTGGAAAACATTTATTGTCAAGCAATACAGAGGGGAGAAAACCACCCTAAGAAGGTACGAGGGAACCCTTAGTGGGCTGCCGTTACAGGGAAAAGGACAGCCTTTCGAGGGCTACCCGCTCAGGGCATCGGGCCTGGTTTTATTCCCGAGGAACACAAATGGCCCCCATATGTTGTGCGATGTCAGTGCACGTTCAAGATCCCCAGGTGGTCGAAATTATTCCGGAGCCTCCATTCCTGCACCTCTTCCTTTCTCCTTTTACTTCCTCCTTTATCCCTTCCATTACGGCGCGGTTCAGGTGCCCAGCGATATATGAGACAGATACTGAGCCATTTCCTTTCCCCAAAACCAATTACTATTATTATTATGCTTCGTTTTGTTCCGTTTGATCTCCTTGTCCTCTTCTTTTGTTCGAACCTGCACGCGATAGCGTTCCCCTTCGGAAAGCCGGGGATATGCTACCAATTCGCGACAACGTTAAAGGTCCCCAGGTGATTTAAATTATTCTGGAGCCCTCTACTATTCCGGAGCCCTCCACTACGGCACCTCTTTCCTTCATTGTTCTTTCACTCTCTCGTTCATCTTTTCCCTTAAGGCGCGGTTCAGGTGTCCGCTGATATGTGAGACAGATACTGCACCAGTTCTTTTCCTCAAAAACCAACTTTCATTTTCAATTTTTTTTCTGTTCCGTTTTTGGTGAACGTCAGGTACGGATACGTCTCTACTAACACTGTTTACAGGCCTCGCAGGGCAAGTGGGATCGGTGAGGATCGATAACCTTTCTTGCGTCATTACTTCTTCCAGTTCTCTGCCTTTTAATGTCGCCGCTGGGCAGCCCCATCACGCAGGGGGCATGGCCCGCTAAGCTGAGAAATTTCTTTATGAGGGAACCCAATCTTGCGTACCTATCTTAATGAGGGCTGTAGACATTCAATACATGTGTTTTTGCGCTCCTCTTTGGAGAGGAAGAATGGTAATGTAACAGGCGCAATATAACATGCGCAATATCCGGCTCGAAACGGTCGTGCAGTATCGTAGTGTATAATTAGTGAACTAACCTGGCAGTCAATTGGTCGTGCTGATAAGTCACATAGTCTTCGAGATTTATAGGTATGAGGTGGGGTTCTTGAATTCGGATAGCTGCCGGCGGGTCAGATTCCTGATAGCTGTCGGCGGTTCAGATTCCTGAGATAGGAAAAGATCAAGAGCCGCCTGCGTTCTCCTGTATCCCCGGCAGTTCCACAGCCAGATCTTTATTCTAGGATTGGCTGGCTTGTTGAATCTATATCTGAGTGCTCTCCCACTTGCGTTGTACGAGCGAATTTGGACATGACTTTTATCCGCATGTTCCTTCCGAAGTGCAGATTTTGCCGTCTCTGTGTATGATGTGTTTGCAATCTGCTCTCAAATACCTTAAAATTAGTTCTATACCGGGCGTCTCAACCCTGAGGACCATGAAGGTTCCTGCGACCTAATAGCTTTAGCAGTGTATGCTGAAAATCTCGCCCGATACGGAACAGCCAAGAAGGAGTACCCAACACCATATCAATCCCTTTATAAATTAGAAGAGAGCACCCTTAGTAGACTACAAATCAACACATCCCAACGCCACTTTGGTTACGCCAGTGGTACCCTGCACTATACTCTCCACACTGCCCACACTGTGCAGAACTAGCTAACCTCTACCACATGTGTGGGCATGCCAATTTAATTCCTTAGTAGACCCCATTCCAAAACTCTCAGACAAGCAGTGGGAGGCTATTCTGCTCAGCTGTGGTCCTGACCGTCAGCACTGGCTAGTGGGGAGGGCCAGCGCAGCAGAAATAACCAGTGGACTACCAGACTAGGTGTCTCACCCACATGTTCACTGAATATTCGGTAAATAAAGATGTTTTCAGTCAATCTGCGCCGTTCTGTTGCGCACCTCTCTAAAGTGTGAAGTATGAACCAACTAGCCCAAATTCAAATTTTCTTCACATATATCGATGTGCACCCGAACCAGTTTAGAGGGAAAAAATGGCGCAGGAAATGTCTCACATATATCAATGGACGCCCGAAACCCACCGTGTGGGGCTCGACCTCTGGCTCACTTGAATGTCAAAACCGTAAGCACCGCGAAATCGTTACGAGGTAGCGTAGTGAAGCTTTCGATTCAAAATTCATAACACAATATGAAGGCCCTAAATTAACGGATATCGAATACGCAGCGTTGTGAAATTAAGTATGTTTATAAACACATAGAAAACTGAGGCAAATTTATATATAATTAAACAATATTTTCTCTCACATTGTTGCGTGCAACAGATTTAAATAACAAGGATGTGTTGATTGATGAAATAAGCGAGAGAAGTTTGTTCCAGGCTTTCGATGTGCGGGATAAGAGTGAATCGAAGAACGTTTCAGTAATCCACGGAATTAAAGCCAACTTTTCGAATATAGTCTATGCATGATGATACATTTGAGGAAGGAATGCGCAACTATTCTTGCAAATCTAACCTCAAGCTATAACCTAGCACAGCTCGCCGAAAGCTTTCTCCGTTATGCCATTTTCATAAGTTTTATTGCCACGATAACTGAGTTATCGTGGCAATAAAACTTATGAAAATGGCATAACGGAGAAAGCTTTCGGCGAGCTGTGCTAGGTTATAGCTTGAGGTTAGATTTCACTGTGGATACACAGACAGTTCGGTAATAAATAGCGAGGATAAAACGAGCTTCACTGTTTGAAATAATTTTTTTCTCGTCAACGGAATAAATAGTGCCTGGTTGCCAAAGTAATGATGCGTACTCAAGCTGCGAACAGACACTTTCTTTTTGGAAGAGAAGACTGATGTTAGCATAGCTGCGTGAAAGTTGGGTTTAAAGTAACCTAGCATGCAGTTTGGTTTGCTGATAAATCATACATTTACAACTAAGGTTCCAAGTGATATGAATTCCTAGGTACTTGTAGACACACCTGATGCGAGAATGAAATTTTTAACGTGAAACGTAGGTAAAATACTAGTTAACCTTAATACGGGTATCAATTTACATTTTTAACGTTTAATGCCACGTAATCATTGGCAAATAACACTAAACAGTGCTGTTCGCCAGGCGAGATAGAGGCGCCGGAGATCAACGCGGGAAAGTCTAATAAAGACGGCTTTATATTTGCTGCCGTGTTATAGCCGCCTGAAGGCCCGTTCATGATCCTTTCTGGATTAATGTAACGGTATAAATATAATATTACAGAATACAGCATTAATATGGACTTTCCCATAAGGCATGGAGATTGTTTTCTTTTGTAGTGCTGTTAATGAATGGAAATAAGTAATCCAATCATGAATTAAAGGAGCACATGACACAAGTATAACATCTCTCTTTGGCTAGCAAAACGTACGCCAAAAAGCAAGTGTATGCTCAAATCCCAGTCGCAACATTCCTCGTGTCTTGCAGCTTCTTTGCCTTCTTCATAAGTGTTCATCATGATCATCATATCAGCCTGACTACGCCCACGGCAGGGCAAAGGCCTCTGCTATGTCTCTCCAATTAATCCTGTCATTTGGTAGCTGTACCCACCGTATGCACGCAAACTTAATCTAATCTGCCCACCTATATTTCTGCCGCCCTCTGCTACGCTTGCCTTTTGTTGGAATCTGCTCCGTAACTCTTAAGGACCAGCGGTTATCTTGCCTTAGCATTACACACCCTGCCCCAGTCCGCTTCTCGCTCTTGATTGCGCCTAGTTGACAAACTTATGAAGGGAGCCAACAGTAACCGAAACCAAGGTGCATAGGGGAACGTTATTTTTTTATTGTGTTGTGCTTATCAGTGGGATAATGTTACTTTAATAAATAAATCGCTTAAAGAAAAAACAAGCATGCCGAAGGCGGGATCCAAACCCACGACCTCCGAATATCGCGTCCGGCGCTCTTGCCAACTGAGCTACTGCAACATCGGTCCAATCTGCTGCTCTCGTGGGTATTTATGTTTATTGGGTGTACGCGAACCTTGAGAGTGTTCACCAGCGCCACCTTCGACCATTGCGGCGGACGTACCACGTCCTGTAATACCGCGAGCGTGACGTGGAACGTCATCTAACGGCGATGGCGGAAACTGTGTGAGAGCCCTCTTATGCTACCTATGGCATCAAGACTGCCAGAACCGAGACCCTCGTTAAGCTATTAGCAGAAAAGGTAAAGAAAATGAGGGGCCCGTTGACAAACTTATGAAGGGAGCCAAATCACCGAAACCAAGGTGTATAGGGGAATATTTTTTTATTGTGTTGTGCTTATCAGTGGGATAATGTTATTTAAATTAATAAATCGCTTAAAGAAAATTACTTACAAAGCAGCAGAAAAACCACCATGCCGCCGGTGGGATCCAAACCCACGACCTCCGAATATCGCGTCGGGCGCTCTTGCCAATGGAGCTGCTACAACATCTGTCCAATCTGCTGCTCTCGTGGGTATTTATGTTTGTTAGCTGTACGCGAACCTTGAGAGTGTTCAGAAGCGCCACCCTCGAGCATTGCGGCACACGTAGGACGTCCTGTAATACCGCGAGCATGCCGTGGAACGTCATCTAACGGCGATGGCGGAAACTGTGTGAGAGCCCTCTTATGCTACCTATGGCATCAAGACTGCCAGAACCGAGACCCTCGTTAAGCTATTAGCAGAAAAGGTAAAGAAAATGAGGGGCCCGTTGACAAACTTATGAAGGGAGCCAAATCACCGAAACCAAGGTGTATAGGGGAATATTTTTTTATTGTGTTGTGCTTATCAGTGGGATAATGTTATTTAAATTAATAAATCGCTTAAAGAAAATTACTTACAAAGCAGCGGAAAAACCACCATGCCGCCGGTGGGATCCAAACCCACGACCTCCGAATATCGCGTCGGGCGCTCTTACCAATGGAGCTGCTACAACATCTGTCCAATCTGCTGCTCTCGTGGGTATTTATGTTTGTTAGCTGTACGCGAACCTTGAGAGTGTTCAGAAGCGCCACCCTCGAGCATTGCGGCACACGTAGGACGTCCTGTAATACCGCGAGCATGCCGTGGAACGTCATCTAACGGCGATGGCGGAAACTGTGTGAGAGCCCTCTTATGCTACCTATGGCATCAAGACTGCCAGAACGGAGACCCGCGTTAAGCTATTAGCAGACAAGGTAAAGGAAATGAGGGGCCCGTTTGGCAAACATATGAAGGGAGCCAACAGTCACCGAAACCAAGGTGCATAGGGGAACGTTATTTTTTTATTGTGTTTGGTTATCAGTGGTATAATGTAGCGTAAAATAAAAAATCGTTTAACGAAAATTACAAAGCAGGAGAAAAACAACCATGCCGCCGGTGGGATCCAAACCCACGACCTCCGAATATCGCGTCGGGCGCTCTTGCCAATGGAGCTACTGCAACATCTGTACAATCTGCTGCTCTCGTGGATATTTATGTTTTATCGGTGTACGCGAAACTTGAGAGTGTTCACCAGCAAAACCCTCGACCATAGCGGCGGACGTAGCACGTCCTCTAATACCGCGAGCGTGACGTGGAACGTCATCTAACGGAGAGGGTGGAAACTGTGTGACAGCCCTCTTATGCTACCTATGGCATCAAGACTGCCAGAACGGAGACCCGCGTTAAGCTATTAGCAGGCAGTTAAAGGAAATGAGGGGCCCGTTTGACAAACTTATGAAGGGAGCCAACAGTCACCGAAACCAAGGTGCATAGGGGAACGTAATTTTTTATTTTGTTGTGGTTATCAGTGGGATAATGTAGCTTAAGTTAATAAATCGCTAAACGAAAATTACAAAGCAGCAGAAAAACAACCATGCCGCCGGTGGGATCCAAACCCACGACTTCCAAATATCGCGTCTGGTGCTCTTACCAACTGAGCTACAGCGACGGGTGTTCAATCTGCTGCTCTCGTGGGTATTTATGTTTATTCGGTGTACGCTAAACTTGAGAGTGTTCACCAGCGCCACCTTCGAGCATAGCGACGGACGTAGCACGTTCTCTAATACCGTGAGCGTGAGGTGGAATGTCATCTAACGGCGAGGGCGGAAACCGTGTGAGAGCCCCCTTATGCTACCTATGGCATCAAGACTGCCAGAACCGAGACCCTCGTTAAGCTATTAGCAGAAACGGTAAAGAAAATTAGGGGCCCGTTTGACAAACTTATGAAGGGAGCCAACAGTCACCGAAACGAAGGTGTATAGGGGAACGTTATTTTTTTATTGTGTTGTGCTTATCAGTGGGATAATGTTACTTAAATTAATAAATCGCCTAAAGAAATTTACTTACAAACCAGCAGAAAAACCACCATGCCGCCGGTGGGATCCAAACCCACGACCTCCGAATATCGCGTCGGACGCTCTTGCCAATGGAGCTACTGCAACGTCTGTCCAATCTGCTGCTCTCGTGGGTATTTATGTTTGTTGGGTGTACGCGAACCTTGAGAGTGTTCACCAGCGCCACCTTCGACCATTGCGGCGCACGTAGCACGTCCTGTAATACCGCGAGCGTGACGTGGAACGTCATCTAACGGCGATGGCGGAAACTGTGTGAGAGCCCTCTTATGCTACCTATGGCATCAAGACTGCCAGAACCGAGATCCTTGTTAAGCTATTAGCAGAAATGGTAAAGAAAATGAGGGGCCCATTTGACAAACTTATGAAGGGAGCCAACAGTCACCGAAACCAAGGTCCATAGGGGAACGTTATTTTTTCTTAAGGAGTTGTGCTTATCAGTGGGATAATGTTACTTAAATTAATAAATCGCTTAAAAAAATTACTTACAAAGCAGTAGAAAAAACAATCACGCCGCCGGTGGGATCCGAACCCACGACCTCCGAATATCGCATCCGGTGGTCTTACCAACTGAGCTACAGCGACGGCTGTACAAGCTGCTGCTCTCGTAGGTATTTATGTTTATTCGGTGTACGCGAAACTTGAGACTGCTCACCAGCGAAACCCTCGACAGTAGCGGCGGACGTAGCACGTCCTCTAATACCGCGAGCGTGACGTGGAACGTCATCTAACGGCGAGGGTGGAAACTGTGTGAGAGCCCTCTTATGCTACCTATCGCATCAAGACTGCCAGAACAGAGACCCGCGTTAAGCTATTAGCAGACAAGGTAAGAGAAATGAGGGGCCCGTTTGACAAACCTATGAAGGGAGCCAACAGTCACCGAAACCAAGGTGCATAGGGGAACGTTATTTTTTTTATTGTGTTGTGGTTATCAGTGGGATATTGTAGCTTAATTTAATAAATCGCTTAACGAATATTACAAAGCAGCAGAAAAAACAACCATACCGCCGGTGGGATCCAAACCCACGACCTCCGAATATCGCGTCCGGTGCTCTTACCAGCTAAGCTACAGCGACGGCTGTCCAATCTGCTGCTCTCTTGGGTATTTATGTTTATTTGGTGTACGCGAAACTTGAGAGTGTTCAGCAGCGCCACTTTCGAGCATAGCGGCGGACGTCGCACGTCCTCTAATACCGCGAGCGTGACGTGGAACAAGCGTTTCGGTGCAGGTGGGCTGGAAACGCTGATTGGTCAAACAAAATGTAACGTCACGCCTAAAACGTCACGTGACGTCATGGCCACGTGACTTTTAATGACGTCGTGTCCGGTTGGGAAGAGACATATTTTCCCTAGGTTTTTCTCGGAATTCCCCACGTTTTTGACAGCGCGCGCGGGTTCAAAAAGCGCACCTGATGCGCCGCGCTTTCACACACTGCATGCGCGTTTCTATATTTTTATTATATATGATATCCTTGAACTGCTGGTGTATTATTTTAGTGCGCTCCAACGGCGCGCTTCGTTGTGCATTTATTATAATCGCCACTGCCTGGCGGACCCGATATAGCTTTTGCAGACCTGAGAGGTTAAACACGTACTATCCATGCAAAGCCACGCAAATGTGCCTACAGGTGACCACGCCCGTCTATCAGCGCTCCGTCGAGTGCCTGCATTTACAATCGAGTGCTGTAGGACTATGAACCTGACCTAGAGCATACATATTATAATTTTTCCTTGTATTCTACATTCTCTACATGCAGGAGACTACACTCATAGCTTTCGTTAGTGCAGAAATTTCGTACAACCGTGTCAAAATTTGGCGGTCCGGTTTTGTTCTACACGACGTTTTGGAGGAGAAAAGCATTGGGTCTTTGAAGGGCGACAGTCTATATAAACTCTTATTCACTGTGTCGTCGTACCTATCGTAATTAATGACGACATATAAAGGCTTTTGATACAACTCTCGTGATTTAAAACAAAACTGTTCGTTAGCACTAACCCGCGAAAAAATATTGCGCGCAATCATTCGCCACAGCCCGTTGCTGCGTAATTTTTGTTTTGTGCGGATTTTCTTTTATAATATGACAGCTGCACGCGATAGCTTATATATATAGTTGCGCAGCCGACCACTGCAGGTACCAGTAAACACGTACCCCGTTTAGAATGAATTTAAAAACGCGGTCGGGAGTTGGAATTATTTGTCCGGGACGCTGCGGTCAAAGTTCGCAGTTTTGAAAATTGAAACACGGAAATTTTTGCGCATAGCTAGCCACTCTTGCATAAGTAAATATCTTATTCCTACCCATCATCCCTTTGTCAGAACACATATATTAATGAGAAAAACGACCCATTTGATGCAATTAAGTTCACAGTCCTACAGGGTGGGTTCCACAACAAAGAGAGCAACGGGAGTCGTACTTTTGCTCACGGCATTAATGAAAGTCCGGGTTTATTGACCTCCATCGCCCCTTTCAGAGCCAGTGCTGACCTTAGGAGTGCCGGCGCGTCAAACCTCGGTCGTTTGCCGCCAGCGGCATCTTTTTCAAGCTTCGCTGCCCGTCCGCTTACACAAAGCTCATAATTCATCCCCCACCCCTGTCTTCCCAGTTCGACGTACCACCTTGTCGAGCGGGGTGCAATTGAAGAACCAAGAACCCTTGATTAAATGCTCCTGCCATTCACCTTTACCCCCCCACAGGACACTTTCGCGAACTCGTATGTTTTGCCGCCTTTTTCTTTTTCTTTTGTGTGTGTGTTTCATGCACAGTGCACGTGTGTGTAGTTAAGCTAACTGCGCCGCTGATTCCGCCTTCACTATTCGTACCGAAGACGCTCCTGGAACGTCTCCTGCCCTGTCTGAATTTATTGTTTATTTGTTTGCTCGTTTTGGCCGGCGGCACGGGCAGTACATGCATCTATGATTCTTATCTGCTCCGGGACTCCGCCAAAGTCTGTCATTGTTGCTTTGAGGGCCCGGATGCCCTCCCTCCCCTCATTATTCCTTTTTCCCCCGGGCTGGCCTCCCGCGCAAGCTCGCTGGGCGGCAGGGGACAAAGCGTTTTTCTTTTTCTCTTTATTTCTTTCTCCTTTTTCTAGTATTTTTCTTTTGTGCCCATCAAGTGTTCTTGGTTCTTCAATTGCACCCCGCTAGGCAAGGTGGTGCGTCGAACTGGCAAGACAGGGGTGGGGGATGAATTCAGCATTAGAGACATTAAGGAGCAAGAAATTGTTTCATCGAGATGTGACCTTTAATATTAGCAGTCCATATGAGCAATCACACTGAGGTAAATCAAAGCATCATCAGTGAATAATCTAGTCATGCAGACAATCTTATATTACGTGTCGATCAACGACTGGTTCCATGTGATGAGTATAGGGTAAACTGTGCTTGATGACCTGCTTCAATTCGAACTTCCTCCCCCATAAAAAGTAATGCTGATATTCATATGCCCATACACACGCCCATGCCAATATTCATATGCCCATACACAGAGTGTTTAGCGTGGGAGAGTTGAGATGCAAATATGCAGCAGTATGCAGGCCTCCATTACATTTCTGCTACAAAACAGCTCGAATGAGTTCTGCACCAATTGCGTGAATTAATTATCAACTCTTGCAGGAGAAAATATACAATTTAGATTTCAACAACATATATCATACAAATGCTCACACTGAATTCGAAAATTTTGCTGAGGCTCTTGAGTCTGCCATATAGAAATGCACATTATGCACTACCCGTAGGTACGAACAATTCTTTGTGCCTGTGGATGAATCAGAACATACTTGAGGCTATACAAGAGAAGGATCAATGGTATCGTAAGTGGAAACGTCAAAAAGAAAACATTTGTTATTCAAACAAGTTCAGATCCTCCAGAAACTATGGAGTGGCATTAATACAGATGAGAAAGAAAGAATACAACTGTATGCTAATACAGAAAGCAGAAGGAAACTCCTGAAAAATGTGGGATGTGGGAAATAGCGGAATCGGTAGACAGTTAAAACAGCGCGTAGTTCCTGAACACATTGATGAAAACACAGTTGATAGGTTTGATAATTCCTTCACAAACATTGGCCCTGAGTTTGTAGCTCATATCCCTAATCTACCATGCTCTGTTAATGACCCTTGTGTTCATGACACCTTCTTACCGCAAGCTGTTGCCGATTGTGACATCACAGCAATCAAGAAAACTCGTTGCAAACAAGGCAACCAGACATGACGGGATTACTTTGAGAGCATTAAAGAGAACATCCACCAACTTGCTCCACTCCTATCAATAATAATGGATCATGCAGTTTACGAAGGTATTTATGCAAATATTTTGAGGATCGCTGCAGCTATACCAGTTCACAAACAAGGATAGTAATGATTCAGGCAGTTACCGTCCAATCTCGGTTTTGAGTATCATTAACACTGTGTTCGAAAAACTTGTCGGAAAGCAACTAAATGACTACTTGCAGAGAACTAGAATCATATCTCACTGTCAACAAGGCTTCAGAAATAACAGGTCTACATCTACAGCAGTAATGGCATTGTCTCAAGAGTTATGTTCATCTTTGCATAATTATGAAATGTCTGCAGCCTTGTTCCTAGACTTAAAGAAAGCATTTGATACTGTTAATCATAACATTTTAATTCACAAGCTAATGAAATATCTGCAGCCTTGTTCCTAGACTTAAAGAAAGCATTTGATACTGTTAATCCTAACATTTTAATTCACAAGCTAATGAAATATCTGCAGCCTTGTTCCTAGACTTAAAGAAAGCATTTGATACTGTTAATCATAACATTTTAATTCACAAGCTAATGAAATATCTGCCGCCTTGTTCCTAGACTTAAAGAAAGCATTTGATACTGTTAATCATAACATTTTAATTCACAAGCTAATGAAATATCTGCAGCCTTGTTCCTAGACTTAAAGAAAGCATTTGATACTGTTAATCATAACATTTTAATTCACAAGCTAATGAAATATCTGCAGCCTTGTTCCTAGACTTAAAGAAAGCATTTGATACTGTTAATCCTAACATTTTAATTCACAAGCTAGAGCACTATGGTTTTAGGGATTCCACTCTTGATTTCTTTACAAGCTACATTACTAACAGAAAACAATTTTTCAACATAAAACACTTAAAATCATCTCGACAGCCTGTGTGTGCTGGAGTGCCTCCAGGGGTCAGTCTTAGGCCCTGTGCTGTTGAGTGTTGCTTGCTAATACTTTGTTCACTGATCATTTATAACCAAGTTTCATGTTGGCATCTTCTGTTGCTGTAATAACAAATGTGTGCATTGGGCCTATACTAGCTTCGGCTATTGACCCAGCAGTTTTTGCAAACGTTTTGTAGTATCTGAAGTTAAAAGAAAGTACATGCTCTGAATTAAGCATCTGTGATCACGACCACTGGTAGAGCCGGATCAAACAAGTGCATTACGTCACAAGTTGAAAGTAGTTGCTTCACTTCATGAAAGCTTTGAACTGCCTCAGAGTCCCAAGCGAAAGCAACGTAGTGTCACAAGAGCCTGCGCAGAGGCTCAACAACACCTGCATAGTGAGACCACAATTGGGACCACTTGTTAAAACTACTTGTTTTGAGGTGGCACCACTTGAAAACAAGTGGGACCGTTTGGAATCCCACTTCATATTTGGAATCATTGTCTATAAAGTGGGGACATTTGGAATCCCACTTCATAGACACCTCGAATTGCCATGAACTACTTAAGCGCACACTCCAAGGGAATGTTGAAAATCCGCTGCAGCACGAAGAGGCTCATGACTGAAAAAATGCAGATGCAGGAACCATTGGAAGCAAGCTGTTGTCAATGCACAGTGTTTAGAGTAAATGGTACCACAGGCCCACAAAGCGCAGATTTTGTTTAAAAAATCGGCCGTCTTGTTAGCATCAATGCCGCAGTGTCCAGGTATCCAGTGAAAGCGCATTTCTTTAACATGTAGTGGAATGAAAAATCTTAGAGAATGGCCCAGAAGAGCGTCCTTCGAGCCTTCGAGTGAGTCAGGACAGAAAGGCTGTCAGCAAGTATAATGACATCAGTAACGATGCAAGAGACCTTATCTATAAGGCCAACTGAACCCCTAGAAAATGAACAGCGAATATAGGTGTATAATCAGGGGCCCGAAACGAATAACTGCAATCTAGAGCCAATAGCTGCCTATAGGCGACTTCATGCAAACATTTAAAGCGAAAGCCTTTAATGGCTCTCGTTATCCATCCGTCCGCGAAATCTGTCACACTATGACGTCATCAATGGTATAATAATTGATATAACCCATATAGTCTTAGCAATTAAGAAGTAATTGGTGATTAGAAATTGCGCATTAGTTTGTAATTACAGATTAATTTGTGAAGTAAATTAATAGCTCAAAACGAAACGTTAAAAATAAAAATAAATAACAATTTTAAAGAAACAAAAATAAAAAGGAAAAATTAACTTATGTGACAATGCAGTTTCAGAAGCGAAAAATTAAAAATAATTAAATAAAAATTAAAAGAAGCAGCCACAGTGGGCGCAGAAAGGCTTTCGCCTCGCGCACTTTACATCGCCAAAGTGACCACTGAATTTAAAAAAAAAAGTGCCTCTTCGTACAAGCGATTAATCGCCTTTTCCCGGTTCGCCCTGCACCTTCGAGCAACAATTTCATCCTATGAAGTTGTCCGACGCAACGCCAGAAACGAGCTGATCACGAACAACAGTGTTCACGGAATTGTCGAAGTCGCAGTTCTACGCAGGTTCGCGTAACTGAGCAATGTAAACCTGCAGCTGACAGGCTCGCCAGGGTTCTGTAAACATATCTTGAACCGCGGTAGCGTTCCGTCGTGGCTGAGGACAGACGGTTGCAAGTGCTGAGCGCGGTTTGAAACGTATCTTCGCCTTTCGTAACTTCACTTATGGCGAATTCCACTGGTGGATCTGAAGTGAGGCGCTCGAATCGCAAAAGAGCGCCCCAAACCGCCTCGGAGCAGATCCGCCACTGGTCGGCGTATCAACCTTGTGAGCTCCGTTGGAACGGAGTTGCTCCAATCGACCAGCGGAATTCGCGCGGTCGGTCCAGGTCGACCAGTTGAACTCGAATTCGTCGTCGCGGAGCAAGAAAAGCTGCTCCAGCACGACCAGTGGAAATCGCCATTAATTTAGGTCCCTGCTCCTTCATTTTGCGCTCGTGGCAGGAGGCGTTAATTGCGGAACGACGCTGACCTTCGACGCCGCGCGACTGCAAAGGCATGGCTTTGCGCCGGGTTGCAGCAAACTCAGGCCAGACGCCTCTAAGTAGGTAGAAAACAGTGCCTTCCACTGGTTCCATGGTACTGGTGACTGGCCCGGTGTTTCTAGGAATGTACGAGGGGGCGTAATATCCCGTGCAACTCATAGTAACTGTTTACCTCGTCGACACGTTGTTGTATTGTAGATGCAAGATCGAACGACACACCGGAGCGAGCGATGTCATGATGACGCCAAGTTTCCGCCGAACCCCCCCCCCCTCTACTTTTCTTGCGTCACGTATACGTGGTGTCAAGAGACATGCATGTGACTGAAACTCTGAAGAAGCGAAACTGAAAGTAAGACAACCGAAACTGAAAATAAGAGAAGAGAAACTGAAACTGCCGCACAGTTCATTGCCTGATGGACACATGCAGTATCACGTATTATTTAACGTCTTCATAAAACCGCTGTTTGTTCTTCTATAGGATTAGCAGCATTAGTATATGTTTGCTATTAATGACACCCAGGTAATGAACATGATTTACCAACTTAAGTAGTGTTGGTTCTGGTGTAACACACGAAAAATTTATAGGCATGCCTTTGTGTATACGCCAGAAATGAAATTGTGAAGCAAGCCTTGAAACTGCCTGTGCATTTCTCATAAAAAAAAGAAAAACATTATCTTGTTTTCAAAGCATGCGTGTCATCTATATCAGATGTGACTAATGTTGAGCTATAACTTTAAATGGCTCATGCTGGCTGCCATCAAAAATCACTTTTTTTTATTCAACAAACCTCATAACTCATTTCTGTCACGAAAGCAACGAAATGCTTCACTTATATCTCATTGCTTTGGTGCAGTCATGGTTCATTATGCAATGTAAAATCTGATTCACGAATATTTTTGTTACTTGTTGCACGATACGTTTGTTCCTGAAATTCAGCACATCCACCAGTATTGCGTTCCCGCGCGGCTTTCTTTTTTTTAACTGAGTACAGGTGAATAGCCACCGGATTCTTGGCTGATCGCCCAGTGTAGGTATGTGCCATCTTTTGATAGGCTAACAACATCAACAAAATTCGTCTTTCACTTCCAATCATGTGTGCTGCGGTATACTTTTTCTTCGACTTTGTATTGATTCCATCCGTAGTAGGCATGGGAGGCATTGGCCACGCTATCAGCTTCCGCAAGTTAGGTTCACGCAGAATTTGTTAGCTCCGCTTCAAGTTGATCTGATCTCCTTGCAACGAGTTGCTGAAGAAAACGGGTGGACGGGGCAGTGCGGGAAGAAGAGTCGTCGAAGGAAGACATTTGTAATGTTTCTTGAATATAGCCAAAGTTTCTGTTACCGTTATTCAGTTTTTGTCCCCCTGTGATTTATCAGCTATTATTCGAACCCCCAAAGTTTAAAGTTCAAAGTAGTAGCATTACTTTTAAATTCAGAAGAAGCTACTAAACATTACAATTGGGATATATTCGCAGGATCTGGCTTGGAGCTATTCTGTTTGTATCCCTGATTATACTCCTATATTCTTCGTAGAGTTTTTGGTTATTTTGGCTCTTCTCTTAATTCCCAGGCATGTAGCTTGAGTTCTCATTCTTGCAGACTGCCTTTCAGTTCTAGTCTCCAAAATACCGGAAAATCGTTATTGAATTGGTCGCTTAGGTTTTATGTTCCGTGCACAGTGCGTGAGATCCACTTGGTCTGAGTACCTGCCTATTCGGGTGTTTATTTTAACGAGGTGGCTGATTTATTGGCAAGGTCAGCTCTCAGCGCTCCTGTAATCTTTCCTGTCCTTCACCTCATTATGTTGGAAACTTCACGTTTCCAGCGGTTCCAACATATTTCAGCCAGCTTGAGTGATCCGTTGCTCAATACCGTGGATTTTCACCACTTAAATTACCCATGGAATGTCCAGTGGTGTAAATCAAGGCGTTGCGAGGTGTCAGTGACGCTTCTGCGATGCAAAATCCCTCACTTAAATTTATACTTGCGCCGATGCGGGTTCGCTGCGACAAACCTTTGTGTCTCATGTGGGCAAGTTGAAACAATAGGTCATTTTCTCGTCTCTTGCCGGCGGTTCGCAGTTCAAGGAAAGCAGTATTTGGAGGTCCCTCTTTCGAGGTTAGGCCTCCCTCTATCTCTTCCAGTTCTTCTCTCGTTCGGTGCGAGCGCCAAGGAATTCCCGTTAAGCAGCGTTTGTGGCTACCTTCATGATCGCATAAGTGCGACTGATCGGTCACCTTGTTAGCTGCATACAAAATTCTGTTGCATGTCTAAAATGCTTGATTCTATTCTCGGTAATTCATATTTCTTAAATTTTATTGAATTTTCCAATTTTTATCCTGATTCAGTCTTCTACGCCGCCGCCTCACATCTTTTTTTTCCCCCGTGCAAATATTTCATTGGCAATCTCCACTGTACCTTGGCAAATCCCCCCGCGTGGGTATGTGCCATATATATTTACTGACGTGAAGAAGAAGAGTGTGGGCTACAAACACTGTCTGTACTTGTGCTCTTCCTTTTATTTGTTGTCTGTTTGCATTGTAAGGCATTAATAGGTAGAAAGGCATGCACGTAATGGGCATACCCTGTAGGCATGAATGCGGAAGATGGTCATGGTTGTCCAAGCATTGCCATCAAAGCAACGGGACCTTCAAGAAACAGCTAGGATATGGTTGTGACCCCTCACATGCAGTGATACTCACACAATTTGAAAATGTTGCAAGTTACAGCAGTCCCGTGGTTATATTGCTGCAAAACAATTAAGCTAGCCCATTCATGCGGAAATATTTTTAGAGGCTGCCAAAAAGAACATGTCAAAAAGTTACACTTCCTGTTTCATTGTGTTTGAAATGAGGCTTAAGATTAAATTAATGTTACAAATACGCGCTGAAGAAATGAAACGATTAAACTCTCATGTGAAGGAAATACAAAAGGGTATATTCACGAAAACTTATTTACAAGCTAAAATAGCATCGCACACACACTCTCACGGGTTCCTTGTCGTCTGTCACTTGACTGAGTCGCCTCCAAGCGCTGCAGGCTACCGCGCACCTGCAGTGCACCGGAAGCGCACACACACACAAACACACACACTCTCACGCGCACACGTGCATGGGTCCACTTGAAAAGAGACGCCGCACGGCTCTCCGGTTCGTACTTCTGGCAGCGGCGGCATTTCCCGCGGCCCTAACGACCACACCAATAAGCTAACGAAGCGGGCGCCCATCGGTCCGTTCGCAGAACGGAGGGTGCCGCCAAGGACGCCCTCCCGCACCGAAAGCACACATGCGGGCACAAAAGAACGCTCGCTGCGCAGAACGACACTCGCAGAGAAACACATGTATATGAGAAATGGCCCCTTCTTACAAATGATGGTGGTAAACGAAATGAACAAGCAACTGCTGTGCAATCCATGCACTGTCATGCAGTACTTACTCAATCACAGTCCAGTGACTGCAGAGCGGTCTGCAACTAGTAACTTGCAAAAAAACTATACTATGCAGCGAGCTTGTTTGCACGGTATTTGTTACATTTATCGAACGATCACATGAAATTGGTATGGCTATTTCTACACAGTGCATTTCCTAAAGACTCCTTTCTGCCATACTGTACTTTTTACCCAAAATGCTTCTTACAGAGTCATAAATTGTTACGTACGCATATAAAGATATTTGTAGCAGGTGTGTGAGCCTGAACAAAAAAAAACCTTTTATTTTCCTTAATTCTTCAGTATTCCTTTATGACGACATATGGGCATTTATATGTTAGTACAATTTTTTTCACGCATCACAATTAACTGATGCACCGATGTGTTTGGTACACATTCATCTTCAGACATTTCATGTCTGTTTGGTCAAAAAAATACGAAATAATAGTTGACTGCATTAGTTTTGACTACCATCACACAGCATGCTCTTGAAATTCCTCTAGCTGTTGTACAGAAGTCTGTAATTGGCTTCATTGCATAGCTTCATACTTGAACCATTTAAACTCTGCAAACTGTTCTTTTTACCGCACATGGCGACATGGCATGCGAAGCCGCGTGGGAACGGGCGAGGAGGATTCGGAGGTACAGCTGCAACTTCGCTGGAATCCAAAGACAGCTAGGCACTTGTCACGGTTAATTTCGGAAAGGCGGCTATGCCCCAGTAAAGTTGCGTAAGGTCTTTCCTTGCAGACCTTACTAAGTTCCTTCACTTCGCACCAGAAATGCTCACCGCCCGATTTTCACGGCAATGAATAAGCTTGCAAGGAATGTTATCGGCGGTCGCACGTGCATGACAATCCTTTCGACATGCGTGACGATGCCCACCGAAGGCATTTCAGGCTGTCGAAGGGACTTGTACGCTGGCTAAGCGAAGAGCGCGGAACATGCGTCACTGACAGCCCCCTTCCTTTCGCTGTCTTGTCCATCGTGCGTCGCGCCGAGCCCGACAAAGAAAAGGCCGTCACCCCCCCCCCCCTTCCCCTTCTGAATCGAGGGGCGGGGGGGGGGGGGGGGGCGGAAATTCCGCAAATAGTTTCCCAGAGGCATCCTTTTTTTTTTTCATGGGGTCAAGGAAGGTGGCCCAAACAGTGCGAGGCAACGTTCTCTGTTCATTCTAGAGAAGCAAGCTTACACTGCAAAATTAAACCTTGTCTTTCTCTTCCAAATGCAATTAACTAGGAGTCCTGTCCAAAACCATTTCAGGTTGTTATGTGGGCACCCCCAACCTTTTTTATTTCCGTGTAACTCCAGCACTTCTTCACCTTTGTCATTGTAGCCGCTATTGTTCAAGTACCATGCAACATCTTGTTATTAAAGGACCTTTTTAATTGGAAATGAGAGCATGTGCACAGGGTGGAAAGCGCGTGATCTGCCAGGAAACACTAAAGCGGCCCCGAGAAGGGATCTTTATTAAGGATTCCAGCCATCTTGGGCCTCTCCACTTGGCAACGACGACAAAGCGTGTGCGGTCCCTATGGTTAGGCCCCAGCTGTGGAAGCCATCCTCGGGACACGACCATGACCTTCGACGGATTCAGGAAACGACTGAAAAGAACAAAAGTAACGAGCAAACAAAGGTGCGCTGCATAAAAGTTAGAACGTAAAGAGACGAAGGCATGCTGCGCTAATGCTGTACGAGGTCTAACATGTAAAATTTCGCGGCTGGCGTCGATTTCTACAAAGCGCGAGTAGTGCCTACGGAAATAAACAAAGGCGCACTGGAAATGGGTAAGTCTGTATACAAGCACGAGTTTTTGTCTCTACCAGCGATTTACTAGCTCACACCGCGCGATTTTGATGTCTGGCGTCGATTTCGACAGAGAGGGAATACGGGCACGAAACGGGACGCTCGCGATCTGCCAGGAAACAATGAGGTGGCCCTAAAAAGGGCCGTTTGCAGGAGCACTTCAACCGCGACCTGCAGCGGCGTGGCGGCGCGGTGAGCAGTAGGCCCAGCAGTGGTCCGTCTTGTGCCCTTTGGCTCCGCACCGACGACACCGGTGCACGACGTACACCTCTCCTGGCCTTGCCCTTGAAGCCGACGCTATCCCTGGTCCGTAGATCTTGACGAGGGCCGCGACGATAATCTTTGACATCTGGTCGATGCCCCGGTCTGCGGCAAACAAGGACAGCATCGGCTCGCCAGAAGCATCCAGGAAACGATGCTGCAAAAAAAGTTACGTTACAAGCGCCGCAATTTGGCGAGTTCTGCACGAGAAAACTTGCGAAAACGTTGTTCAACCCTTACCTCGTGATTGAGAACGTGCACGCCAGACAAGCGCTTCATCGTGGCTGTCAGACGGCGGTTCAGATGGCGACGCCGGCGGTCCTCAAACCGCACCTTATGTGGGTCGTCGTAATGGAGTTGCAAAATTTTGAACACCAGCACGACGTGCTCCTGCAGCAGGAAAACGAGGTCCTGGAATGCGCAAGGCATGTAGGTAAGCGGTACAGCACTTCATGAAGCGAAATTTGAGATAAAATGCGTACCTTTATGTCGCTGGCGATTTCTCGCGGGTCAGCGCCTTTTGGGGGTCGTCGCAATGTCGTGGAAGCAAGAACTGTAGAGAAATTTCAGCTGGCTGCGCCGACGAGCGCACCACGCAAAAAAAAAAAGCCATACCTGGACAGCTTCCGAAACGCGCGCGCCGCCGCCTACGCTCACGAAGAGAATGCCCGCAGACCACGCACGCCCGGCGGCCGGCCAGCCGGCCCTAGCGATTCCCTAGGCACTCTAGGGACAGGCCGAGAGAGGCGCGGCGAACCCACGTCCGGTTGAGAACGAGGGAGAAGCAGAAAAACGTCACGGAGAAGCGCATCCCATCGACCAATCAGCGTTTCCAGCCCACCTGCACCGAAACGCTTCTGACGTACAACGTCATCTAGCGGCGAGGGCGGAAACAGTGTGAGAGCCCCCTTATGCTATCTATGGCATCAAGACTGCCGGAACCGAGACCCTCGTTAAGCTATTAGCAGACAAGGTAAAGGAAATGAGGAGCCCGTTTTACAAAGTTATGAAGGGAGCCAACAGTCACCGAAACCAAGGTGCGTATGGGAACGTTATTCTTTATATTGTGTTGTGCTAATCAGTGGGATAATGTCACTTAAATAAATAAATAGCTTAAAGTAAATTGCTTACAAAGCAGCAGAAAAACAAACATGCCGCCGGTGGGATGCAAACCCACGACCTCCGAATATCGCGTCCGGTGCTCTTACCAATGGAGCTACTGCAACATCTGTCCAATCTGCTGCTCTCGTGGGTATTTATGTTTGTTGGGTGTGCGCGAACCTTGAGAGTGTTCACCAGCGCGACCCTCGACCATAGCGGCGGACGTCGCACGTCCTGTAATACCGTGAGCGTGAGGTGGAATGTCATCTAACGGCGAGGGCGGAAACCGTGTGAGAGCCCTCTTATGCTACCTTTGGCATCAAGACTGCCAAAACCGAGACCCTCGTTAAGCTATTAGCAGACAAGGTAAGGGAAATGAGAGGCCCCTTTGACAAACTTATGAAGGGAACCAAAAATCTCCGAAACCATGGTGCATAGGAGAACGTTATTTTTTTATTGTATTGTGCTTATCAGAAGATAATGTTACTTAAATTAATAAATCGCTCAAAGAAAATTACTTACAAAGCAGCAGAAAAAACCACCATGCCGCCGGTGGGATCCGAACCCACGACCCCCGAATATCGCGTCCGGTGCTCTTACCAACTGAGCTACAGCGATGGCTGTACAAGATGCCGCTCTCGTGGGTATTTATGTTTAATCGGTGTACGCGAAACATGAGTGTTCACCAGCGCCACCTTCGAGCATAGCGGCGGAACACGTAGCACGTCCTGTAATACCGCGAGCATGACGTGGAACGTCATCTAACGGTGATGGCGGAAACTGTGTGAGAGCCGTCTTATGCTACCTATGGCATCAAGACTGCCAGAACCGAGACCCTTATTAAGCTATTAGCAGACAAGTAAAAGGAAATGAGAGGCCCGTTTGACAAACTTATGAAGGGAGCCAACAGTCTCCGAAACCAAGGTGCATAGGGGAACGTTATTTTTTCTTAATGAGTTGTGCTTATCAGTAGGATAATTTTACTTAAATTAATAAATCGCTTTAAAAAATTACTTACAAAGCAGCAGAAAAAACAATCATGCCGCCGGTGGGATCCGAACCCAAGACCCCCTAAAGTCGCATCCGGTGCTCTTACCAACTGAGCTACTGCGATGGCTGTACAAGCTGCTGCTATTTTGGGTATTTATGTTTATTCGGTGTACGCGAAACTTGAGCGTTCACCAGCGAAACCCTCGACCATAGCGGCGGACGAGTCACGTCCTCTAATACCGCGAGCATGACGTGGAACGTCATCTAACGGCGAGGGTGGAAACTGTGTGAGAGCCCTCTTATGCTACCTATCGCATCAAGACTGCCAGAACGGAGACCCGCGTTAAGCTATTAGCAGACAAGGTAAGGGAAATGAGGGTCCCGTTTGACAAACCTATGAAGGGGGTCAACAGTCACCGAAACCAAGACGCATAGGGGAACGTTATTTTTTATTGTGTTGTGGTTATCAGTGGGATATTGTAGCTTAAATTAATAAATCGCTTAACGAATATAACAAAGCAGCAGAAAAACAACCATACCGCCGGTGGGATCCAAGCCCACGACCTCCGAATATCGCGTCCGGTGCTCTTACCAACTAAGCTACAGCGACAGCTGTCCAATCTGCTGCTCTCGTGGGTATTTATGTTTATTCGGTGTACGCGAAACTTGAGAGTGTTCACCAGCGCCACCTTCGAGCATAGCAGCGGACGTAGCACGTCCTCTAATACCGCGAGCGTGACGTGGAACGTCATCTAACGGCGAGGGCGGAAACTGTGTGAGAGCCCTCTTATGCTACCTATGGTATCAAGACTGCCAGAACCGAGAGCCTCGTTAAGCTGTTAGCAGACAAGATAAAGCAAATGAGGGGCCCGTTTGACAAAGCTGTGAAGGGAGCGAACAGTCACCGAGACCAAGGTGCATAGGGGAACGTTGTTTATATTGCGTTGTCCTAATCAGTGGGATAATGTTACTTAAATAAATAAATCGTTTAAAGGAAATTGCTTACAAAGCAGCAGAAAAACAACCATACCGCCGGTGGGATCCAAACCCACGACCTCCGAATATCGCGTCGGGCGCTCTTGCCAATGGAGCTGCTGCAACATCTGTCCAATCTGCTGCTCTCGTGGGTATTTACGTTTGTATGGTGTACGCGAACCTTGAGAGTGTTCACAAGCGCCACCCTCGACCATTGCGGCACACGTAGCACGTCCTGTAATACCGCGAGCATGACGTGGAACGTCATCTAACGGTGATGGCGGAAACTGTGTGAGAGCCCTGTTATGCTACCTATGGCATCAAGACTGCCAGAACCGAGACCCTTGTTAAGCTATTAGCAGACAAGTAAAAGGAAATGAGAGGCCCGTTTGACAAACTTATGAAGGGAGCCAACAGTCACCGAAACATGAAGGGAGCCAACAGTCACCGAATCCAAGGTGCATAGGGGAACGTTATTTTTTATTGTGTTGTGGTTATCAGTGGGATAATGTAGCTTAAATAAATAAATCGCTTAAAGAAAATTGCTTACAAAGCAGCAGAAAAACAAACATGCCGCCGGTGGGATCCAAACCCACGACCTCCGAATATCGCGTCGGGCGCTCTTGCCAATGGAGCTACTGCAACGTCTGTCCAATCTGCTGCTCTCGTGGGTATTTATGTTCGTTGGGTGTTCGCGAAACTTGAGAGTGTTCACCAGCGCCACCTTCAAGCATAGCGGCGGACGTAGCACGTCCTCTAATACCGCGTGCGTGACGTGGAACGTCATTTAACGGCGAGGGCTGAAACTGTGCGAGAGCCCTCTTATGCTACCTATGGCATCAAGACTGCCAGAACCGAGACCTTCGTTAAGATATTAGCAGAAAGGGTAAAGAAAATGAGGGGCCCGTTTGACAAACTTATGAAGGGATCCAACAGTCACGGAAACCAAGGTGTACTGGGGAACGTTATTTATTATTGTGTTGTGCTTATCAGTGGGATAATGTTGCTTAAAATAATAAATCGCTTAAATAATATTACTTACAAAGCCGCAGAAAAACCACCATGCTGCCGGTGGGATCCAAACCCACGACCTTCGAATATCGCGTCGGGCGCTCTTGCCAATGGACCTACTGCAACATCTGACCAATCTGCTGCTCTCGTTTGTATTTATGTTTGTTGGGTGTGCGCGAACCTTGAGAGTGTTCACCAGCGCCACCTTCGACCATTGCGGCGCACGTAGCACGTCCTGTAATACCGCGAGCGTGACATAGAACGTCATCTAACGGCGATGGCGAAAACTGTGTGAGAGCCCTCTTATGCTACCTATCGCATCAAGACTGCCAGAACGGAGACCCGCGTTAAGCTATTAGCAGACAAGGAAAGGGAAATGAGGGTCCCGTTTGACAAACCTATGAAGGGAGTCTACAGTCACCGAAACCAAGGCGCATAGGGGAACGTTATTTTTTATTGTGTTGTGGTTATCAGTGGGATATTGTAGCTTAAATTAAAAAATCGCTTAACGAATATTACAAAGCAGCAGAAAAACAACCATACCGCCGGTGTGATCCAAGCCCACGACCTCCGAATATCGCGTCCGGTGCTCTCACCAACTAAGCTACAGCGACGGCTGTCCAATCTGCTGCTCTCGTGGGTATTTATGTTTATTCGGTGTACGCGAAACTTGAGAGTGTTGACCAGCGCCACCTTCGAGCATAGCGGCGGACGTAGCACGTCCTCTAATACCGCGAGCGTGACGTGGAACGTCATCTAACGGCGAGGGCGGAAACTGTGTCAGAGCCCTCTTATGCTACCTATGGCATCAAGACTCCCAGAACCGAGACCCTCGTTAAGCTGTTAGCAGACAAGATAAAGCAAATGAGGGGCCCGTTTGACAAAGCTGTGAAGGGAGCCAACAGTCACCGATACCAAGGTGCATAGGGGAACGTTATTGTTTATATTGTGTTGTCCTAATCAGTTGGATAATGTTACTTAAATAAATAAATCGTTTAAAGAAAATTGCTTACAAAGCAGCAGAAAAACAAACATGACGCCGGTGGGATCCAAACCCACGACCTCCGAATATCGCGTCGGGCGCTCTTGCCAATGGAGCTGCTGCAACATCTGTCCAATCTGCTGCTCTCGTGGGTATTTATGTTTGTTGGGTGTGCGCGAACCTTGAGAGTGTTCACAAGCGCCACCCTCGACCATTGCGGCACACGTAGCACGTCCTGTAACACCGCGAGCATGACGCGGAACGTCATTTAACGGTGATGGCGGAAACTGTGTGAGAGCCCTCTTATGCTACCAATGGCATCAAGACTGCCAGAACCGAGACCCTCGTTAAGCTATTAGCAGACAAGATAAAGGAAATGAGGGGCCCGTTTGACAAAGTTATGAAGGGAGCCAACAGTCACCGTGACCAAGGTGCATAGGGGAACGTTATTGTTTTATTGTGTTGTGCTAATCAGTGGGATAATGTTACTTAAATAACTCGCTTAAAGAAATTTGCTTTCAAAGCAGGAGAAAAACAAACATGCCGCCGGTGAGATCCGAACCCACGACCTCCGAATATCGCTTCCGGTGCTCTTACCAATGGAGCTACTGCAACATCTGCCCAATCTGCTGCTCTCGTGGGTATTTATGTTTGTTGGGTGTGCGCGAACCTTGAGAGTGTTCACCAGCGCCACCCTCGACCATAGCGGCGGACGTCGCACGTCCTGTAATACCGTGAGCGTGAGGTGGAATGTCATCTAACGGCGAGGGCGGAAACCGTGTGAGAGCCCTCTTATGCTACCTATGGCATCAAGACTGCCAAAACCCAGACCCTTGTTAAGCTATTAGCAGACAAGGTAAAGGGAATGAGAGGCCCGTTTGACAAACTTATGAAGGGAGCCAAAAGTCTCCGAAACCAAGGTGCATAGGGGAACGTTATTTTTTTATTGTGTTGTGCTTATCAGTGAGATAATGTTACTTAAATTAATAAATCGCTCAAAGAAAATTACTTACAAAGCAGCACAAAAAACCACCATGCCGCCGGTGGGATCCGAACCCACGACCCCCGAATATCGCGTCCGGTGCTCTTACCAACTGAGCTACAGCGATGGCTGTACAAGATGCCGCTCTAATGGGTATTTATGTTTATTCGGTGTACGCGAAACTTGAGTGTTCACCAGCAAAACCCTCGACCATAGCGGCGGACGTAGCACGTCCTCTAATACCGCGAGCGTGAAGTGGAACGTCATCTAGCGGCGAGGGCGGAAACAGTGTGAGACCCCTCTTATGCTACCTATGGCATCAAGACTGCCGGAACCGAGACCCTCGTTAAGCTATTAGCAGACAAGGTAAAGGAAATGAGGGGCCCGTTTGACAAAGTTATGAAGGGAGCCAACAGTCACCGAAACCAAGGTGCATAGGGGAACTTTATTTTTTCTTAATGAGTTGTGCTTCTCAGTAGGATAATGTTACTTAAATTAATTAGTCGCTTTAAAAAATTACTTACAAAGCAGCAGAAAAAACAATCATGCCGCCGGTGGGATCCAAACCCACGACCTCCGAATATCGCGTCGGGCGCTCTTGCCAATGGAGATGCTGCAACATCTGTCCAATCTGCTGCTCTCGTGGGTATTTACGTTTGTATGGTGTACGCGAACCTTGAGAGTGTTCACAAGCGCCACCCTCGACCATTGCGGCACACGTAGCACGTCCTGTAATACCGCGAGCATGACGTGGAACGTCATCTAACGGTGGTGGCGGAAACTGTGTGAGAGCCCTTTAATGCTACCTATGGCATCAAGACTGCCAGAACCGAGACCCTTGTTAAGCTATTAGCAGACAAGTAAAAGGAAATGAGAGGCCCGTTTGACAAACTTATGAAGGGAGCCAACAGTCACCGAAACATGAAGGGAGCCAACAGCACCGAAACCAAGGTGCATAGGGGAACGTTATTTTTTATTGTGTTGTGGTTATCAGTGGAATAATGTAGCTTAAATAAATAAATCGCTTAAAGAAAATTGCTTACAAAGCAGCAGAAAAACAAACATGCCGCCGGTGGGATCCGAACCCACGACCTCTGAATATCGCGTCGGGCGCTCTTGCCAATGGAGCTACTGCAACGTCTGACCAATCTGCTGCTCTCGTGGGTATTTATGTTCGTTGGGTGTTCGCGAAACTTGAGTGTTCACCAGCGCCACCTTCAAGCATAGCGGCGGACGTAGCACGTCCTCTAATACCGCGTGCGTGACGTGGAACGTCATTTAACGGCGAGGGCTGAAACTGTGCGAGAGCCCTCTTATGCTACCTATGGCATCAAGACTGCCAGAACCGAGACCTTCGTTAAGATATTAGCAGAAAGGGTAAAGAAAATGAGGGGCCCGTTTGACAAACTTATGAAGGGAGCCAACAGTCACGGAAACCAAGGTGTACTGGGGAACGTTATTTATTATTGTGTTGTGCTTATCAGTGGGATAATGTTGCTTTAAGTAATAAATCGCTTAAATAATATTACTTACAAAACCGCAGAAAAACCACCATGCTGCCGGTGGGATCCAAACCCACGACCTTCGAATATCGCGTCGGGCGCTCTTGCCAATGGACCTACTGCAACATCTGTTCAATCTGCTGCTCTCGTTTGTATTTATGTTTGTTGGGTGTGCGCGAACCTTGAGAGTGTTCACTCGCTCATCGCTTAAAAAAATTACTTACAAAGCAGCAGAAAAAACAATCATGCCGCCGTTGGGATCCCCAACCCATGACCTCCTAAAATCGCATCCGGTGCTCTTACCAACTGAGCTACAGCGATGGCTGTACAAGCTGCTGCTCTCGTGGGTATTTATGTTTATTCGGTGTACGCTAAACTTGAGAGTGTTCACCAGTGCCACCCTCGACCATTGCGGCGCACGTAGCACGTCCTGTAATACCGCGAGCATGACGTGGAACGTCATCTAACGGCGATGGCGGAAACTGTGTGAGAGCCCTCTTATGCTACCTATGGCATCAAGACTGCCAGAACCGAGACCATTGTTAAGCTATCAGCAGACAAGTTAAAGGAAATGAGAGGCCCGTTTGACAAACTTATGAAGGGAGCTAACAGTCTCCGAAACCAAGGTGCATAGGGGAACGTTATTTTTTCTTATTGAGTTGTGCTTATCAGTGGGATAGTGTTACTTAAATAATAAATCGCTTTAAAAAATTACTTACAAAGCAGCAGAAAAAACAATCATGCCGCCGGTGGGATCCAAACCGACGAGCTCCGAATATCAAGTCTGGTGCTCTTACCAACTGAGCTACAGCGACGGCTGTCCAATCTGCTGCTCTCGTGGGTATTTATGTTTCTTCGGTGTACGCGAAACTTGAGAGTGTTCACCAGTGCCACCCTCGACCATAGCGGCTGACGTAGCACGTCCTCTAAAACAGCGAGCGCGACGTGGAGCCAATAGTCACCGAAACCAAGGTGCATAGGGTGCATAGGGGAGCTACCAGCAAGAGCTCCCACTCCTACTGAACCCGGAGTACCAAAGTTCGAACCAGACCGCGGTGGCCGCGTTTCGATGGAGGCAAAACGCAAAAGGCGCGGTGTACTGTGGGATGTCAGGGCACGTTAATGATCCCCAGGTGGTGGAAATTATTCTGGAGATGACCGCTTTCTTCCTTTCAATCCCTCCTTTATCCTTTCCTTTAGGGCGTGGTTCCGGGCATCCACTGAGATATGCGAGACAGTTACTGGGCCATTTCCTTTCCTCAAGGAACCAGTTTTCAAACCACTGTATAGTGGTTTGCATTGATTAGTTACTTGGTATTGTGAAACGGGCTCGGCTGCAGCGTATCATGTGTTCTCCTTTATACAGCGATCCATAGCTCTCCTAGTTCTCCGCCATGGACCTCCAGAAGTTACCTCCAGTGACCACGGCCAGCAATTCACCGCCCTCCAGGAGCAGCTTCTCGGTTCCTCCACTTTAGCATTTCGCCTTACCATCCCCAAACAATTGGGCTAACCGAGCACACGAACCAAGCGATCACAATGTTGTCAATGTAAGTTGATTCCAAACGCAAGAATTGGGACAGCGTCCTGCTGTTAATCACGTATGCATTAATAACGCACGCCGCGAGACTACTAGCTTCAGCCCTTTCTTACTCTATGCTCTGTTGCAGAAGCCCGGTGCCTTGCCTGTGTTCTCGCCTCCCACGATCAATCTAATGCGCGCTAAGATGCCCACCGCCTTCACATCACTTAGAGCTGTGGTGATTTCGTCTTGTTGTGGCGGCCTGTCAGAAAGCAGGGACTGTCCCAGAAGCTGTTGTGCTACTACGATTGATCGTATGTCATCACTGAGCAATTTAGCGAGCTCAATTACCGCATAGCGCGTCTCACAGCAAGCGGCCGTCGTTCTGCGCGAACTGAAGTGATTCACGTTGCCCATCTGAAGCCCTAACATATGTGTGCCACTTCTTAACTTGGCCTGCGCAGGGGCAGTGTGACACTAATGAAGAGGCAATGCCTGTTCTGCGTGGTCAGCTACGCATATCACGCAGAATCAAGAGAAGGAGTTAGATGTGTCTCATGCTCAGCAAGTGTACCCAGCTGGCTTCAGTTGCCAGTCCTGGTCCGAATAAACCTCTCCTTGGAACAAAATATTCTCGTGCTCAGCCACCCAGCAGTCGCCTTCCACGGGCTTTGTCTTGTGTAACAGAGCTGGGCAACTTTGTTGGAGCTCGTGGCAAACTGCTTTCTGCGACTTTTCGAGGCTCAGCAATCGTTTTTGAACTCTTTCTTTCTTTCGTGTGTAGTGACATCCAACACAGACGTTATAGCAGCGTACACGCAGGTACACTGAAAAATGAACAAGTTTCGGTTACTTCCCTTTCTGTAGATTTGCAGCATGAATTCATACATTACTTCCATGATTAGAGGTCCTGAAGGGTCCACAAACAGAGTTGCTGGCTCAAAAGTATAGTCGTGATAGTACTTGTAGACTTGCACGGAGCACATGATGTTATGTGTTAGAATATGGTCGCACGCTGAGGCACAGCTTGTTGGAGGGAACGAGAGCATCCATATTATGTCACATTGCATGCACATCGCAAACTTGGTAGCTTTATGCCTATTCCATTGTGGGTTTAAAGGAGTATAGACACCCAACTTTTGGGTGCGTGTGTTCTTCTTTGGAATAAGGCATTATTACACATGGAGTACCTGTGGCATTCTGTAACGACAACTAAATAATTTATAATCTAATTTCCCATGCTGTTTTGGTTTCAACAGCTGAACGATGACTACGTCGTCAACGTGAGCTTTTAGGTCATGTGAAGCATGAAAAAACTGCAATACAACCGCTGCTTCTACATTCTCTGTCATTCCATTTCTTGAGGCAGGCTGGCTTTAGCATATTAGTGTAATAAACAATGAAGCAGCCATGACATCAACAGAAAATTTCTATTACAAATTATTTAACGGTCATAGGCAAATACCATGTGGCGATTCATGCATAGTAATGTCTTTCCCCTCGTTAGAGAGAATGATTGGTTTATCGGGGTTTAACGTCCCAAAGCAAGTCAGGCCATGAGGGACGCCGTAGTGAAGGGCTCCGGAAATTTCGACCACCTGGGGTTCTTTAACGTGCACTGACATCGCACAGCACACGAGCCTCTAGAATTTCGCCCCCATCGAAATTCGACCGCCGCGGCCGGGATCGAACCCACGTGTTTCAGGCCAGCAGCCAAGCGCCATAACCACTCAGTCACCGCGGCAGCTTATTAGAGAGAATGAAACATGGCACCAAAATGCTTACACGATTGTAAGTCGACACCCACATCCCATTTTGTGAAAAAAAAAAAAAACTTGGAGGTCGTTTACACTTGGCCTTTAATAATAAAATGCGATAGCACTATCCTGGGCCTTCCGCTTATCGCCAGCCGCTATCAGCTGCCGCGCGTGGAAGCGCCTGTAGGCGCATTCCAAAATGAAAATGTATTACAGTAGCCGACGGGTAATTCAGACTTGGATATTTCGGACTTCGATGAAGCACCGTCAATCATCCCATAGAAGCGCATACATATTAGCAACGAATATTTTGGACTTTAAAATTCGACAGTTCGATTTTTCGGACTAATTTCAGTCACCTGCGGGCTAAAATCGGCCATCTTATTGGCTTTTCGCCGGCGCAAAAGGCGCCATCTCGGATTGGATTCACTCTGCAGTTGCATTGGCTTGACATACTTTTGGTACGTCTTTTTGCCGGTAGAGGTCCCTGCGATCTCTGCCACTTCGAGGTGGCAGTCATACTGTCATCGCGGGCAGTTATCTCTTGTGTCACACGTTGAAAATTGCTTGTTGGAGCTTGGCGGACACCTTGTGGAAACCTGTTTCTCTCCTCCATTTCGATGCGGCTCATCTTCATCGTCGGCCGTTGGACAGCACTGTTTGGGCGAAGAGGGAAGTCTCCCTCATGGGGGGAAAGGGTACGGCAACGGGAGCGCCACCTTGTAGGTTACGCGGAATTCTGCGGGACCCGACAGTCTCTTCAGGATCCGGCCAGCGTCACGAGCGGTTGGAGCCGCACGCTCTCGTCACCTTCCACGGCAGGCGCACGGGGATCCGTTGTGCCTTGCCGCTAGACTTCTGGTTCCAGGCAGCGAAGCGAGTGCAGCAAATGCGCGCTCTGGTCGCCTTCCCCAGCAAATGTTAGGGAATGGCTTTGCCTCAAGAATGCGGCGTGCATGGGAAAACCCGGCCGCCATTGTCAGCGCATACAAATGTTCGCCGCCGATACTTCCGAAGTCGCGCCCCTGCCCCAGCCGGTAAGTTGGAAGTCCTTCTTACGTAGCCTTCTATTTCCGAGGAATGCCTCGATGTTTTGTAGCTAGCTGGCCCGCTCTGTGTATTAACTGCAAGTGTAATAAATAGCATATGAGTGTTAACGCTGTGTCGTCCCTCCCCTTTGTCCCTCGAGCACGAGCCCATCCGCGGTTAGCGAGCGGGAATGCTGCATCCACGGAGTGGGAGTGCGGGCGGGGCGGAAGGCTGTCCCCCGCCGTATTTCCACAACCTGAACAGCGCATTAAGGGAAGGGATAAAGGAGGGACTGAGAGAAGAAAGAGGTGCCGTAGTGGAGGGTTCCGGAATAATTTTGACCACCTGGGGATCCTTAACGTGCACCGACCTTGCACAGCACACGGGCAACTTCGCTTTCGCCTCCATCGAAACGTGGCTGCCGTGGTCTGTTTCGAACCCGGGTACTCCGGATCAGTAGCCGAGCTCCCTAACCGCTGAGCCACCGTGACGGGTGTCATACGTTCGTCATTCACCGTTTCGTCACTTGGATTTCTCCGACCACGTCGACTGAGTGGCGCTCCATCTTCACGAAGTTAAATCCGTTTGCCATTTTGTGATTGCGTCCGACGGTTCCACCGCTTTGAACAAAAAGTGCCTTGTCTTTGCATGTGTTTGACGATGGGTGTATGCCCACTCAGGTTGTGGATAAATTGGCCCCGCCGGTGCCGCCGGGCCCGTCATAGAAGCATGGGAAGTATTCAGCTAAATGCCGTGACCTTCAGCCTAGCATGTACAGTGAAAGCACAACTTTGGCGCAAATTGTCGCCAGCAAGAGAATTTTTCCGCAAGGTAAAATCTGACTCTTTAACCGATTTCATCTCAATAAAGTGATGACTTTTTTTTGTACTTCACGGATTTTTCGGACTGTTTGATTATTTGGACCATTTTTCGGGTCCCTTCGAGTCCGAAAAATCCGTCAGTGACTGTAGTAACTAGACTACTTATCCACACTTGCGCCATCGTCCTCACTAGCGCTGCAGTCGTGATCGCTGCTGCGGTCCCACAGCACGTTGTTCTAACATCGCCGTGCAGCGAAATCCCACACTGGGCTGGTGCTGGTTTGCTGCTTATCGACGGCCACTATCGGCCGCCTCGTGCGGGGTGGGGATGCCGGTTCTGTGCGTTGACATAGCAGCTGCTCAAGGCCAGCACCAATGGCGATGCAACGGAGCCGCGCAGCAAAAATGCAACCACGCTGTAGCATGCCCGATATCTTGTTTGTCTCCCCTTTACTTATAGCGCGATGCTTTGGTTTTGATTTTAAGTCGGCCTCCCCCCACTTCAGATTTTCAAATTTTGAAAAACAGGTCAACTTACAATCGTCTAAATACGGTAGGTGTCTACACTTCTTTAAAACATCCAACATGATTGCATGAAAGGACGAAGCTTGGTTAACAGCGTCCAACATTAGCCCGGTAACGAAATTCTTCGAACTATTCCTACCTTCCACAGAAATTCACCCAACTCCAGCATGCACCTTCTGGCAAGAAAGCTCATGAAAAATCTATGAAATTCCCTATTGTGGCACTACCGTGAGTGAGGGAGAGAGTGCGAGATGCCGATAAAAAAAACAAAATAGTGATAGTTGTATTTGGGGATTTATGCCTTGTTTCGTTCGACAAAAAACTTGCAAAACTGCATGCACCGAGTTGTTGCTGACATTCAGTTACCGCAAATTTTTGGTAACTTCGCTAGCCAGCAACTGTGCAAACATTGATAGCAAACGTTGCCAAACTATTGCTATACTATTGATAGCTCTTTTCCACTATCGATAGTTAAAAAAAAAGAACTATTCATGCTATCAAGAGTCAATTTGCCAATAGTTTTGCACCACTACTGCGTGCACAAAAAGTGGTCAAAGAGCACCTTAACAAGCAAGTGGCTCTTTTCCACTATCGATAGTTAAAAAAAAGAACTATTCATGCTATCAAGAGTCAATTTGCCAATAGTTTTACACCACTACTGCGTGCACAAAAAGTGATCAAAGAGCACCTTAACAAGCTCCACTTCCAGAAGTGCGGCCCACTGTTTGATATACTGAACAAGCAATGAAATTGGAGTTCAATATACTGCATGACTTCCCCATAATTTTACCCAGAATTTCCAAATGGATATTCTGTGCATTCGATATGTCCAATAATTCGAAATATCCGGGTTCCCATGGACATGGGGTGCAATATTCAGCCACTGGTGATACTGCAATAATTTTTTTTGCCCCAAGCAGAACAAATGAAACGAGGCCTCACACAAATTGTGAATGACAGTTCATTCTGACCACAAAGAGACAAGAATAACACTGAAATAGACATCATGAACTTGTCAACAAATGCACTACCAAGGACCATGCTCGCAACGAGTCAAAACGGTCCCCTCCACTCCAATTCCAAAGCGAAGAACAGCACTCACATTACACATCATGCGCTGGTGTACAAGGCTTAGGACACAGATGACTTGGGTTTAGTAAAAGTAACCACAGTAAACATGATGAGGCTATTTCTAAATGTGACCATGCTTAACCTAATGAATGGCTGTCGCTACCTGGCAATGAAGATGAAACAACACATGGGCAATGGACCACCGTACACAAAAGAAAGGGAAACACAATGACAGCAGGTAAGAACATGCACTCAAGAGCAGAAACACAGAACACAGTCAAGGTATTCAGCGCAACACGTGCATTAATCAGAACGTCTTCACAGCCACAAACAGCAGTGTCAAAAATGAGTATGCAACTTCAGCACATGTCGCTGGAGGTTAGCACCATGGCCACACTGAACTTGGCACAGGAACTGCTTATAAGAGACAGGTGCTTTGCTGTCAGGAGCAGCAGTGAGACATTCACTGCTTCCTTAAATGACACAGCTGAACCCTGAAGGTCAAACCACACTTCCCAGTATTAATATACTTTTGTCACGGATTTTTAAGATGTCTGCAATTGTGCCAGCTTATTCCATCTTCAAATAGAAAACCTTCATGAAAACGCAAGAAAATAAAACACCCCTTGATCAAAATGAAACAAGGTTTGAAATGCAACAGAAAGGATACATTTCAGGCTTCTTTGCCTGACTTGAAAACAGTAAGGCAAGTACTAACATACATGTTCCTTTCTTTAAAAAGTAGGTTCTCTATTCTTAAACATAAATAACTAATAACTTAAAGCTTACAATGTGCAAACTTTTGAACTAAGTTGTGCTTGCAGTGCAACTGTCAACAGTAGAACAATCTGTAAGGACCGCCAAGCTTCTTTCCCTCGCCAACTGCCCTTCACACTTAGTGGACCACGTACCACAATCCCGTTCTTTTCAGACGAGCACACTTATTCCCTGCTCAGTTAAAGTGATCAGCAATGCAAAGTATTCCAGCTATCTTGCCTTGTGACAAAGGCCATATATGATCACACATTATGAATCTTCGCGAAGACAATATATGACCACACAATATGAATCCTCATACAGGTTAAGCTCCAAAGTTAAGTTTCAGCATAAGGTTCTTTAACCAGACCCCAGTAACAAGCACCTCTGGTTTCTGAAGTCACTACCGCTGTTATTGCTTCATTTTATGAAATGCACTTATGCAAAGGAACACCACTGGCACAGTGCACAATGTGGCTAAGTCTTTCAATACATAAGCTTGCTGGACCCTTGATGTTGCAGGTGATCACACTCAAAGTGGATGAAACCTACAGCATTTTTGCCTCACTTGCGGCAGAAAACAGGGCACCGCGACAGCCTCGCTGAAAACCAGATGTCCCTCAACAACATGCATGGCAATGCACCAACACCATCATGATGCTTGGCACAGCTGGTGTCTTATTAATCCCTAAATTACAGACCTATGGCAGTCGCATACGCAGTGCACGTCCTTTTTCACGAGATGGACTCATCACAATGTGATGCGTTAAACGTCACCAGACGCACTCATGAGGGCACCGCCCCTTCCTAACAGTGACTGCCAATCAAAAACAACTAGGAGGCAGCTCAGAAAACCTTCATGGCTTGTGCATGAGTGACGACAGCAGAAGCTTCAATCCTAAGAACACCCTCCCTCTCGCTTCCCACACCCAGCGTTCACAACAAAAGGTGTCCACTACGTCTGGCCACAGGCAAAGACACAAATCGGCATTAAAGCTCGTCACTCCTTCGTAGGACACACCTCAACTGTAAAGTCGGGCAGTCAAGGCTTACAGGACAACAGTTGCCAAACAATCGGGCAACAGCACACACTCAGCTGGTGCAATGGTTGCAGATCGTGTGGCAGCAATGCCATGACGCCCTGCTTTGCTCTTGTTCACTTTGGCCTCAGCGTGCTGAGGAAGTTACCCAGGTCGTACTCAGAGTCGTACTTGGACGAGTCCCACAGCTCGGGCAGGTTTTCCAGCACCCCTTTCATGCCAGCGCGTGACGGACCGGCACAATTTTGCGCAGGGTCCATTCCGTCACTCGCCCTGGCACCGGTGGCCCCCTTGGTCCGGTCTGAGTCCAGAGTGAACAGGTCCAGCAGCTGATCGGTGCCCATGGTGTTGAGGCTGCTGTTCTCTGGTGTAATGACTGTGTTGGCGATGGTCAGCTTGAACTTTTGCAGCCTGGAATGACGCGCATAACATGAGACAGCTGGCAAAAACTTCAGGGTCTGCAACAGGCACCTGCTGCAATGAATTAGCTGTACCTACGCATTTATTCGTAGACACATTCACTCATGCATTTACACATTCATTGAGAGACTCTCTTGGTACCTGACTCACAAGCTCAACTGGTCATCCAACTTTGTACTGATCAGACTGCACGGTCCTATTCAATGTCTTCTCCTTTATGTGCATGCCATGGAAATGTGATTAGTTCCAAAAACTAAGTCTGAACGCCACGCTTTTTAAACCAACATGCAAGTAGGCCTTAGCACTGCACTTTCTCTACTGTAGCTTCTGTCGGCTGTTGGCAATCAACAGTTGCATGTGTTTATTAAATAGAACAATACAACAACACACAAAACGTGCCCTTCTACACATCCTATTTCATTCCCTACATAACCACATTTATCAATGTAGGCAATTTACTCTGATTTTATGTTCCATGCGCACACTGACAAGAACCATTCCTCTTGCATGACACTTGCTTATAAATATTGACCAACAATTTCTTCCTCAACTTTGGTTCATTTTTTGGGGCACTGAAAAAATGAGGGACAATGTTTACAACATTCGTATACATCGTGAAAGCATGGCGTATCCATATATGAAGAATCCGTGTTTCTCTTCGTAGACCCCTGGCAGTCCTCATACTACTTCTGGCGCAGTGGTTTAGTAGATATGCAGTGCGCCACTGCCCTGAGATGGCAGGTACCGCCACTGGTGGAATTTGTGCCGTCCAGGTTGCTCTCGGACAGACAGCCAAAAAAACAACAGACGATTACCACCAGATTGCTTTCAGTGCGAAAACGCTAAAGCATTTGGCTGACTGCACATGCAATGATCACAGCTTGGAGAGGGCATGACACCCTGTGAGCATTGAGAAAATTTGCAAACAGCAACTTTCTTCCAAGTGCATTTCACATTTAATGAGGGACACGGCTCTTTCAGGCTGAAAATTCGCGAGAAAAATCGGTTTTTCAATTTTGTCATATTCGGATTCACGAGGTCATTTTGCAGCTGACATCGAATTTTTAGAAAGAAATAACCAATATTTGCTTCGTATTAGCCATTTAAGGGGGGACATGGCTCTTAGCACCGAAAATCGGCCCAAAAATCAGATTTTCAATCTTTTCATTTTCGTCTTCCTCGCACCATTCTGCATCTGTATGCAAATTTTCATCATTATACCCCACGTAATTAAGAAGTTATAGCGATTCAAAAATGCAGTACCACACCCACTGCCCTTTAAATTGTGGACAAACGACACCCAATTTCGATCGCCTGGCGCATGGAAACTACACGCTCTACTGCGGCCATTTTGGTCTCGTTCGAAAGCGCGGGCTTTCGGCTTATTTTTTCTTTCGAGCAGCAACCCTGTACATGCTACCTTCGCAAAAAAAAAACGAAGAAAAAATAAATAGCAGCGTGCGCTGCTATTGGCCGGTTTAGGCACGTGATCAAAATGGCGTCGTCTGGTTGGTTCCGGCAAGCTAGCCATGGAGAGTGGACGCCCGGTGACGCCAATTCGTCTTTCTGCCGACCACGCTAGTGCAACGCGAGAACCATGCCAGGAGGCACGAAGAAGTACCGCTCTGTGCACAAGTTCGGCCGAAAGCGTGCAAAAGAAAAAAAACATGTTAATGACGCAACATTGTTGCATACTGTGCAACAAGCAAGCGCCAGTGCTACGGGATTGCGCGACGATCACGTTGCGGGCAGCGACACTTCTCCGTGTCCGCTGGATAACGGCGGTGTTCTTCGTGCCGACTGTAGTCGCGTACGAATTAACACCGTGCCTGTCACTAACAGTGACATAACTCAAGCGAGTGCCCGTGAGCAGTCTACACTTGATCGAGTGGAATCGACGCCGGCACCGGCACGAAAGACCGCGCTGTTCGCCGATGCAAGTGGTGCGGCCGCAGGATCAGACGCAGACGGAACAGCCTCCTATGCAATAATTGACCTCAGCGTTGCGAACGTCCTTCTGGATGCCGTGCGGTGCAAAACGTGTTGCGGATGCGTGAGGTTGATTACCAGCGACCAGAGCTACGGCTTTTCCTTGAAACTGAACGTGCTATGTGACAACTGTGGCGAGATTTTGGCCGCGTGGAACTCGCGGAGGGTTGACGGTGAGAAAAAGTGCAATCCTTTCGAGCTCAATATTCTTGCTAGGCGAGCAATGCTGTCAGCCGGTACCGGGCAGAAAGCAATGAACAATATCTTTTTGGCGATGGGATTGTCGCGGCATGGCATGCACAACAAGACGTTTCAACGGCACTTGAAAAACACACTGCAACCTGCTGCTACTCGAGCAGCCGCGGCAGCTATGGCACAGGCCGCGCAGGCAGTGGCGAAGGTATATGACGACTTGTGTTTTGGGCACAGGGGGAACATTGCCATGTGTTACGACGGCACATGGATGACGCACGGGCGCTCGTCACATATAGGCGTCGGTGTCGTAGTGGAACTCTTCACTGGTTATGTGCTCGATTATGTGGTGCTATCAAACTTTTGTCTGGGCTGCGAAACTGGCCCAAAGCCGAACACTGACGGCTATGAGCTCTGGAGATCGCGCCACCAGTGCCAAAAGAACACCAACTGCAAGGCTGGCCAAATGGAGGTAGAGGCAGGCAAAATTATATTTGAGAGGTCTCTACAGCGCCACAACATGCGCTACACAACGATGTTATGCGATGGGGACAGTCGCACGTTTAATGCCCTTCAAGATGCTAAAATCTATGGCTACATTGAAGTAGTCAAGGAGGATTGCATAAACCATGTGCAGAAGCGTATGGGAGCAGCTTTGCGCAACCTATTGCAGAGGCACAAGGGTGCAGGAAAACAAAGTCTCGGTGGCAGAGGAAGGCTCACAGCTGATCTAGTAGACAAGCTGGCTATATATTATGGCCGAGCGCTAAGGTCAAATGTAGGTGATGTGGATGCCATGCAGCGAGCCGTGATGGCGACCTATTACCACATCACGTCTACTGATGACTGCCCCAATCACACTTTGTGTCCCACTGGTGAGCAGTCTTGGTGCCGCCACAACGCTGCAAAAGCAAAAGAGGAGCCCGAACCGAAGCATAAGTACAGTCTGCCAAGCCATGTGGCTGAAGCTCTTTTGCCCGTGTACAGACGCTTATCGGAGAACAGCCTGCTGCAGAGGTGCATTCGGGGGAAGACCCAGAACTCAAACGAGAGCTTCCACTCGATCATCTGGACCTTGATCCACAAAGAGCGGCACTCGTCACTGTTTGCTGTGGAAGCAGCCACAGCAGAAGCTGTGCTGCACTTCAATGCCAGCTGCAAGCATACAGCAACAGCAATTCTGCAAGAATGCAATGCAAACGTGCCAGCAACTGTCTCCAGGAGAGCTGAAGAAAAGGACTTGCGCCATAACACACGTTCTGCGAAGAAGCGGGCGGCTTCGTTTAGCTTTGCTAAAGCGGAAAAAAAAAAAGCACCGCGACAGCATGCACTCTGACTATGCTCCTGGTGCATTTTGAAAGCAAGCGAAGGCCTTCGGGATTTTCTTTCCTGATTAAATATGCTGTGAGGCTTGAGTGCTTCTCACAATCCCCCAATTTTGGTGGTGTTGCATTTTTGAAAGATTAATATCTTCGGTCCTGTTCTTGCTATTGCTATAATTTTTTTTTCCTAGAAAGGGAACCCTGTGAGTCACATGACACCAAGGTAAATGCAATGACCACAAAGGAAAATTTACTGAGAAGGTTATCTGTCTCGGGTACCCAAATGGACCTTTCCTTTCAAAAGTTTCCTACTGCATAACTTAGGCTGAAATTGGCATAAGCCATTAATTTTTGCTTTAGTTCACTTTCCACTACCGTATTTACACAATTGTAAGTCGACTCGAATGTAAGTCGACCCGTCCAAATCGCATGTCCGAAAAAAAAAAAAAGTAGAAGCGAATGTAAGTCGACCCAACCCCTCCAATCGCATCTCCGAAAAAAAAAAAAAACAGCGGTGGAGCGCTTCAAAAACGAAAATTTATTGCATAGATGGGCTATTCATCCTCACTTCAGTCATCTTCAGTGGTACTGCTGTCGTCGTCGCCGCTGCGATCCCACAGCACATCGTCCTCCATGGAAAGCCCGCACTTCCTAAATGACCGCACCGCGACATCGCGTGGAACGGCCGCCCAAGCAGAAATCACACACCCGCACACAGCCGCCAGGGAGGCTCTCTTCACGTGCCCTGTTAAAAGTTCCTGCCCTTCTGCCGCCAGCCACTCATTGTACTCACGCCGGAGCAAGTCCATGAATAGCTTGTTAATGCCAACATCTGGCAGCTGCAGCTGCCTGTCAGACCGCTGGGAATCACCAGCATACTTGTATGTTCTTTCGTAGCTCAGTGTTCACTTTCGCAGTAAGGTGACCGCGAAATGAGTCCAGCACAAGGAGGTTCGGATTGCGGTCTTTGAGGGATGCCCCTGGCCTCAAAAGCCACACCCGATGGTACCAATCAATAACTAAGTCATCCGTCATAAAGCCTTTTTCGTTCACTCGCACAATCACACCTTTCGGGAACATTTCCTTTGGCATAGTTTTTCTTTTGAAGACGATGTATGGTCGGAGCTTTGTGCCATCTGCCAAGCATGATAGCATAACAGTGAACCGAAGTTTCTCGTTTCCTGTCGTGAGAAGCTTAACCTCGCGAGCTCCCCTCACGCTCACTGTTGTGTTGCTCGTCATGTCTAAGTAGACGGGAGTCTGGTCCGCATTGCCGATTTGGCCGAGCAGATATCGCCGCGAGTCGCGGAGCTTGAGGTAGTGCCTATGGAAGGCGAGAACTTTCTCCTCGTAAGCAGCAGGCAGCTTCTAGCATACACTAGTACGCCGACGAAGAGAGAAGCCAGCCCTCTTCATAAATTTCGAAGCCCAAGCCCTGCTGGCTTTGAAATCTGTTCGGAGTATTCCAGATTCCGCAGCAATGACCCGGGCTTGTTGCGTGATCATTTCGCATGTCACTGGAAGGGACCGATCACGTATTTCAGTGACATATGCTGCAAGCTTGACCTCCAGCTCCAGAAAGCGTCCCGACTTCGGCCCGCGGAAACCTCTTCGCTTGGAGTCGCAATTGAAAATTTTGTCTCGCTGCTTCCGCCACTCCCGCACCAACCGTTCAGAAACGTCGAACTTGCGGCCCGCCGCGCAGTTGTTGGTTTCTTCGGCGTAAGTGATGGCCTCCCTCTTGAACGCTGCAGTGAATGAGCGCCGAATGCTTTTCGAACCTGAAGAGCTCATGGCGAAGCACGCGGCCGGCAGTCGAGTCAAAAGCACCAACTCCAAGTGATCGGTGTCGGGGCGTCGGCTCTTCCAGCTAACATCGGCATTCCCCAGAAACGCCGCTGTTACGTATTGTGCAACCAACTGAAATAGCGGCTCTTCCATCAGCTAGCGACACTCCCGGGCGCTGGCGCAGACTCTGCGATTGGAACAGCGGGACAGCGGCCCCTCCCGCGAGTGAAATGAAATGAAATTGGTTTTGGGGGAAAGGAAGTGGCGCAGTATTTGTCTCAAATATCAGCGGAAACCCAGTTGTAAGGGAAGAGATAAAGGAGGGAGTGAAAGAAGAAAGGAAGAACGAGGTGCCATAGTGAAGGGCTCCCGAATAATTTCGACCACCTGGGGATCTTTAACCTGCTGTACTGACATCGCACAGCACACGGGCGCCTTTGCGTTTTGCTTCCATCGAAACGCTGCCGCCGCGGTCGGGTTCTAACCCGGGTATCCCGTTCAGTAGCACTGAACCATCGCGGTGGGTAATGGTGTGCACAGTTAACATAAAAAAATGAAAAATCCTGGCCAAAAAGCCCGCGGAATACCTGAATGCTACGCTTGGAGCCGTAGAGCAAACAAAAACTTCTAACATCGCAGTAGCGTCCCTGATAGATTGTTTTTCTTGCTTTTATTGGCAGTTCAAGGTTTCGTTTCGATTGTAAGTCGACCCCCCCACTTCGGAATTTTAAATTTCAAAAAAAGGGTCGACTTACAATCATGTAAATACGGTAGTTTCTGATCATGTTGACATATCAATCATTGTACTGTGAAATGTTTTTCTCGTTTTCTCAAAACTGCAATATTGAGGGTTCTGCAATTTTGGAGGAGCGATATCTCTTAAACTATTTGTGCTATAGTTCTCATTCTTGCTCTGTTAGAAAGAAAAGCTCTTGGACAGTGCATTAAGCCTAAAATATGTTATTACACGGCAACATTTACAAAATTAATTATTAATCTTGGGTGCCAACTTGGGCTTTTTGTCACAAAAGTTTGACTAGGCGTAGCTTTGGTTGAAATTCTTCTAGCACATTAATTCCTGGCTTGTTGCACTCTATGATCCTTCTAGATCACTCTGGCAGGTCTATTATCATCATGCCATAGAGTGTTTAGTAATTAGCTCACCTCCAAACAAACAACATGAATTAGGTAAAATTCTGAACACTGTTTCATCTACAAGAAAACTATTAAGATATTTGGAATCAGCATGCAAAAATATACAAATGGTGCAAGTTTCAACCAGATCCACCTATAAATAAGGAAAAAAGTTCTAAGAGGGGTATCCCCCCTTAAATTTCCAAATGGTACCCTGCCGTCGCTTGGTCCGTACATGCTCCCCCAGACACTGTTTTGGTTTTGTTCAAAAGCTCGCGCCTGAAGCTTTTTAAAAAATCTGTAAGCAACATGGTGATTCTTCCGTTCACAAAAAAAACAACCACGAAGAGAACGTGCGCACTGCATTTTCATTGGTTAGAAAAGCCGTGTGATCAAAATGGAGCTCTGCGATTGGTTAGGCCTCTCAGGTTAGGCTTGAGTGAAATGTGTCTCGGACCCCCGTGCCGTAAACAACGTGCACCGCCAGGGCCGTCACTGGCACTGCTTCTGAGCAAAAACAACGAAAGCTCAGTTCGAGTCGACACTGGAATTGACGCAGCTTCTGCAGGGCGAAGTTTGAAGCGTGGACCCGCGATGTGAACAAGGAGGCATTGCCAGTGTAGTCGCCGGCCCCGTTCCAGGGAAAAGCAACGAACGTGCAGTTCAAGTCTATGCCAACCATGTACACATTGACGCTGGAATTGTAGCCGGCAGTCATGTGATCGAAGTTAGTGCCAGTGAACGAGTGGCGCTTCTTTTTGAATTGACGCTAGCGACAACGCAAAGGACTGAGCCTTTTGCTGCGCATGTTTGTGAGGCCCCACCAAGTAGCGAGAATCATCTGTGGGCATCAGCAAGATGGCAAAAAGGTGGCAGAGAGATGCAATGAACCCTGATTATGCCCCCGGTGCATTTCTACGAGTTTGAACTTGTTCCTTTTACATAAGGATGGTTGGAAATGTTTTTCGGCATTTTCTCAAAACACCAACTTTGACACATTTTCAATAGTGTAGGGATGACATCTCTGCTTCTAGGTGGGCTAGCTTCATAATTCCTTTTTTGTTGGAAAGATAAACTCACAGAGCGTGCAAGAAGACAAAATTAAGGCCAACTGCCTAGTCAGTATAATTTTAAAACAATACATTCTGTCTGAGCCACAATATTGAATTTTCCCTTTTAATGTGCTATAACTTCTGTTCAAATGGGCCTAAAACAACTATTTTACCTTACTGCACTCTGTAGACATTCTAGATCATGTCAGCATACTAACCTTCACTGTGGCCTTTACCGTTATCAAGAAATAAGAAAAACAGTTGTAAGAGAGGTGTCCTCTCTTGAAACAAATTTTGCAGAGCACTGCATCCCTGCCTCTGCAGAGCCAAATGCTGCTCACCCCATAATCTTCTCTTCCAAGGTACCCCGGGTGATGAGGCGGTAGACGTTGACCACTTTCTTCTGTCCGATGCGGTGCGCACGGTCCATGGCCTGCACAGCGGCAACAGGAATCCGTCGGTGACACACGGCTACTCCCACAACTAAAGAGCACCAAAGAGGGACCTGCTAGAGCACACCTCGTGGATACTCTGACCTCCACTGCAAATTAGGCAGCCGCGGTGGCTCAGTGGTTATGGTGCTCAGCTGCTGACCGTAAAGATGCGGGTTTGATTCTGATCGCGGTGCTCGCATTTCGATGGAGGTGAAATACTACAGGTCCCTGTACTGTGCTATATCAGTGCACTAAAGAAACCCAGGTAGTCGAAACTATCCGCAGCTCTCCTCTACGGCATCGCTCATAGCCAGAATCACTTGGGACGTTAAACCCTGCAAAACAAAACCACTGGGATTCATTCCTAATAGGGGTGTGCAAATATTTGAAATTTCGAATACAAATCGAATATGTTTCACATTCGGTTCATATTCGTATTCGGGAAATGATATTCGTGAATTTCCGAATATTCGAAAATTCCCGAATACTCGGCAGTGATCGTATACCGCGCAGACTTTCGTAAATTTGATTGTGGAAAAAGCGCAATATCTGAATACAGAGTTTAAAGTACCAGGAAAACAACATAAAGGACCTGTAATCTTTATTCTCCATCATTTATCGCATGGACCGATCGCATTCCGAAGTGGGGTTTCCCACACACCACGCGTGCTGCGAACATGGGGTACGACCCGCTTCTAACAATTGGAAAGCGAAAGCTCGTTTATCTTTTATCCTTCCGCAATATGTTATCTAATTAATGCCCACACCCATGGCATTCGTTCTGTCACCTTAAAACTCTGAGCGTGACCACCGCCATCTTGTTTTGGTCAACCACGCTATGCGGGAAAGCCTACTTGCGGAATCTCGCGTGAAGCTCCCGAAGGGGCGAGTCGAGGTGTCACAACAGGGCAAGTGATCCTGTAAAAATCGCGCCTATTGCATGGTGCACTGTAACCCATGAACCTCTTAAATGGGCGTAACTGCAGGCGTAACAAGGTTCGGAGGGCCCCTGTCACTAGGTCAACCTGGCCGCGTAGTTTTGGTTTCTGAGCTTGGCCACTCGCTCGTTGCAATGGCAACTGTCAGCCAGCGCATTCGCCAGTAGTCCAATCTCAGCACCATGCCACTTTCAGACACTGGCTGACGCGTCGCTGGTCATTTCTTTTTTCCTTTTTAGAAGCAGTCTCGCCATTCCGAGGTCAATGTGCGTTCCCATCTCGCTTACGTTCGCAATGTTTCCCAGCACGCCGAAACTCTGTGCTCGTCACGAGATTACAGGTGTTTGCACGATAGAGCCGCCTCATAAGACTACCGCATTTTCGGTATTTTTTTTTTTCGGGGCTGCGGGGCATTTTATAAATCAACCTTCGAATAACCCAGGCATTTCGGTTCTTTGAACACGGAATTAATGAGGTTTTACTAGCTATCATGCTATTTTTGTTTCCAGTCTTGTCATGTTATGGATTGCATTTTGCCTGATCACATTACAGGTTGGATACTGTTATGCTGTTCAATTAAGGGGGGACACGGGTCTTTCGGGCCGAAAAATCTCGAAAAAATCAGTTTTTAGAAAATGTTATTTTCGAAATCAGCAGCCATTTATCTACCTCTCTGTTAAATTTCTCGCCTCTAAGGTCAGTATTTTACTCACAATACCGATTTATATAATCCATGTCGCCCGAATTTGAGCTGAAATCGGCGCCGAAACAGCAGTATTTCGCAAAGCGTAGCTCCCGTTTCATGCGCGGCACCGCAGCCATCTTGGTCTCATTTGAAAAAGCCGCCTTTCGCCTTCAATTTCCCGCCACTGCGGCTTCCGTTCGCCCATTGGTTGCCGAGAAAAATAGCAAAAAAGAAAAGGTAGTATTCAAAATCCTATTGGCTGCCGCGGATCACGTGACAGCAGGTCGTCATCCGATTGGTGGAGCTGGCTGGCAGCGTCTGCTTGACGCGCCCGAGCCGCGGGGAGACGCGAGTCACGCGACCCTCTGTGCCGGACCGTGCAGTGCAAGAAACGCGCAGCGATGCCTGGTTCAGCGCGCAAGGTGCACTCAAGGCATAAATTCGGCAAGAAAAGGAAGAAGTCGCTGGTCGATAACCTCAAGAGACGCCCTGCTGTGCGCCCCGACAATGATGAAACTCCTGCGCTGAACGATCGTGTCGGCGAGGCCGCGCAGGTAGGCCTAACGCGCTCCGCAGCACGGGAAGCTGTAAGCGGCAGCGCCCGCATCCGCCGTGATACAGTGATGCTGGGGCCCTCAGATGTGCTCCAAAATAAGACGAAGACTGAACAAAAACTGCGAGAACTCGCCTCAACTCCGGCAACGGAGCGGAAGTCTCGTTGTTTACGTGACGGCAGCGCGTCGGACTGTCTGCTCGACGAGGCAAGCTTCACGATCGTTTGTTTGGAATCGCTCAACAGTTTGTTGAAACTTGTGAAGTGTAAAACGTGTGGCGGCAATGACTTGAGCTTCGTAAAAGATGAGCGAGAATACGGCCTTGCCGTTAAACTTTCTCTTCAATGTGCGAGCTGTGGAGACGCATCGTCTACATGGAGTTCGCCGCGGGTACGTGGCGATCAGAAGATCAACCCTTTTGTGGTGAATGTGCTCGCTGCTCGTGCAATGCAGAGCACTGTCAACCAGCAAACAGCTCTAAATGACATTTTTTCATCGCTGAACGTTTCGCACCGCGGTCTCCACAATAAAACGTGGCAAGACTATGTGAAAAAAAAGTTGACACCTGCAGCAGCTCGTGCAGCCGAAGAAGTTACACAAGAGTGTGCGCGGTCGGTTCGAGAACTTTATAATGAATTGGACCTTGGGAACCCCGGCAATATTGCAGTATCATACGACGGCACTTGGATGACACGCGGCCACACATCCCACATTGGTGTGGGAACCGTCATCGAACTGTTTACCGGGCTTGTGCTGGACTATGTTGTATTAAACTGTCCCCTGCTTGTTTTTGGGGCTTTTCTCAAAATGCATATGGTTGACTGCTAGCAGTCTTGAGGCCTTGATATCTCAGCAACCAGGTCACATAGAGCTGAAATTTCGGTTGCAATGGAAAGCCTAATGTATGCTGTGTGAAATGTTGGGAGCAGATTTTTTCATTTTACCTTAAAAAAATAATTATTTTCGTTAATTTACCATTACTTGGTACACACATTTTTTATACTGAAATTCAGAAGGTTGTAAAATGAGTAATAATTGACATATCAAAAATCTGCTCTCAACATTTCATAATTCACTATTCTGGCTATCTAACCATGCCTTAAAATTAATTTTAGATGAAATCATTATTTTGCTATTTGGGCCTCAAACAATGGGCATTAATTGTTAATTATCTTGAAAACTAATTGGCCTACACTTAAAATAAATGCATATTTGAAATCAGCATAAAAATTTGAATAAGTCTATGCATTTTTATTAAGATTGGTCAAAAAGCAACAAAAATAGCTTTAAGACCAGTGTCCCCCCTTAAGTAGTGTACATTTCTGCGCACATCATGTTTTTTTATGTGGTGCTTAGGCACTCTAGTTTTGTATATATTAGTTGTAAAAGCCATATTATTTTGAAAAAAAAAATGAGCAACAATGTTTGCTTGTTTACCTTTTCTGAATTTATTTTTTGTGCTGACCAGATATTCGATTCGATATTCGAAGCCATTTTTTCTTCATATTCGTATTCGATTCATATTAGAAAATTTCAATATTCGCACACCCCTAATTCCTAAGCATGCAGGTTTCTTACATGGTTGTGTGGTTTGTGACACCGTTGCCACATACAAAACAATGAAGCTATACGATGCAGTAGCCTGCATACCTACCTGTTCAGCTGCTTTTGGGCATGAAGCTGCCAGCTGGATGAATAACACACCTAGAAACGCACTCAAGTGGCATCGAATGACACTGTGGCACCGAATCCCAATCCCTAGTGGTCGTCACATTGAATCCACAACCCGTACACAGCACTGCCCTGGTGAGATGTGAGAACTCAGTGATCAATATCGAACAACATTATAATTGCATTTCAGGCCACTTTCTGTACCCACTTGGCACAGGCATAACCCATAGCAGTGCGACCTTCCCAGCAAAAGGGATGCTGAAGTCACTTTAACAGTGAAATGTGACAGCATTAGATGTCCCACTTGCCACTTGGTCCAGTGACTTGGTCTTTATGCAGTTTTCTTTTACTGGAGGTGGTAGTGGCGTGATGACCACTGTCTACTGACCACTAATCCATAATTTCTTTCTTATTCCCACTACTAAGCCTTCTTACTCCATTTACTAATCCATTTTAATCCATCTAATAATCAGTATTAATACACAATGTATCAATTATCGATTTTGATCCCTTTTTGAAAATTCTTCCTCTGGGTAGCAGCCTGTGATTGGTTCCTTTCAGGTCATATGACCTTGTGACACCTCTCTTGTCCAATCAGCAAATTTTGTGCCATTGGACAGCAGATTTTGCTCATGATGTGAACTCTAATGCTATCAGAACTAAAATGACACCGTGAGGTGTTGGTGGTGTGGTGCGCACCTGCAGGTCCTTCATGGGGTTCCAGTCGTGCTCAACGAAGATGACCGTGTCGGCGCCCGTCAGGTTGAGACCCAGCCCGCCCACCTGGGTGGTCAGCAGCAGCACGTCGATGGAGGGGTCTGCGTTGAAGCGCTGCACCAGAGCCTGCCGCTGGCCCGGTGCCACACTCCCGTCCAGCCGCAGGTAGCTCACACTGCTCATGTGCGTGCTGCACCGAGGATGGAGTCCGCTATGAGCGCATGACTGACAACACGCACCCAAACGTAGCCTTCTTTGTGCCATGGTCAGCAGACTGAATACATTTTCTGCTGGGCGAGCTGGTTCATTTTCCTGTTGGGAATGCATGTAGCATGAGAGACAAGACGAGGTACAGGAGATGAATGGGACAAACGCTTCATCTCCTGTCCCTTCTCTTTTCTGTCGAGCTACATGCATTCCCAATAACACAAGAACCAGCAGGTTCACCTTTGATGGTGCTGCTGTGGTGACCGTGAATTACCCTATACACTCATACAAGGGCTGCACTCTCAACTTCACCACCATCATCATCATCAGCCTGACCACGCTTACTGCAGGACAAAGGCCTCTCCCTGTGCTAGCGGCCGCCTATGCCACCCAAACTTCTTAATGTCATCATGTAATCTGCGGTGAACATGCCACTCAATGTTCATGAAGCCCTGAAAGGAGACTTGCTTGCACAGTTCAGCCGAGTGAGAGCAGGCACTGTGCAGTGCCAACTCCCACACACTTTTGCAGAGGCGGGGAAGCAGAGCATGCAGCACTCACAGCAGCAGGTCCTTTTCGACGATGTCAAGCATGCCCTTCAGCTGGCAGAAGATGAGCGCCCGGTGGGCGTGCACCACACTCTCCTGCTCGGGCTGGGTGGCCGTCCCAATGCCACAGTCCAGCAGCAGCTGCCTGCGCACAAGTCTTCTCTCTGTAGCTGGCCTCATTGGAAAGGGCAGGCAATGCCCTTCAGTATGGTGCTCCCCTGTGCACCACCAATTCCAACCCTGACCCCATCCAGGGCTTTCTCCTGGCGACAGCAAACAAACAGAGCACCCGTCCTAGCTGTTCTGAACTCAAGCCCCACTGCTACAAACCAGGCTGCACTCAGCAATCATTCACCAGTCGAGCAAGCGTTAAGCATCAGATTTCCATGGGTTATGGCGAGCTTTTGAAGTACATGAGCATATTATGCCAATAACTCTGCAAAAATTTTGTCTGCTGGTCCGTTTCCTACCTGTACCTGTCTCTGCTACAGCAAGGAAATGACTGGTACAGCAGTGACGCTGGTATTGGCTGATTGGCCGTTACCCTTAGGCATGCTAGTGTTCCAAACCCATTGCGCCAAGGTGCTCTGTGGTCAGTCCTGCCCTCATGCCAGGTGGCGCTAGGCACAGTGGCCGCTTGTGATTCAAGCTAGCAGGTGCAGGGCAGTTGACTGCGACATCACGACAGTCGGTAGACGCCACTGAATACAGTGCCTCCTTTGAGAGGCATCTGGTGTTCTTGAACTGCATCTAAATACAGTCGATCCCGGGTATATCAATCGTGAAGAGAATCACAAAATACTTCGACATATTGATTACTCGATATATAAAAAGTGCCAGTACATAAGCTTATTTGTACACTACAAACAAGAATACACTGCCCCACGCTAGTGATGCACTTCCTGTAACAACATGCCCGCTGACATGCTGGCAGCGCACACCTCGCAATGCGTTGCTAGGACTAGCCTGCTTGCATTGAAACCGCAGCTTGAAACTAGCCACTGCTTGTGATGAAAGGTGTAATCCTGTTGCCAGTATACTACGAATAGAATAATCTCTGATTAAATTGTACGGTTGGTTTCTGCAATACCTTTGGCAGTGAAGTTAGCGAAGCACACCACGCAATGGCCGCCGCTAAGCTTTCGTCAGGTTTGCTTCACCACATAAGCTATGCACCGAAAGCTGCCTTTCCCGCGCGACACCGCTGTCGCGCGGAAAATCAGTACGAAGAGACGGAAGGCCACCCTCAAGAAAATCCCACAATCACCGCATCACGCTGTTTTACAATGCTAGTGCAGTCAGCCGGTGCCCAAGGCCATGCAGCCTGACCGCGGGAATGCCGTGTAGAGAAACACCACTTGCAGGGCGTGTGGCGCGGTTGAATATATCAACTGCTCTGGTGAACGGGAGTCTGATAAACGCGGAAACAGTGTTATGCTCATGCAAGGGAACATTCTGACTGTTCGATATAAACAATAAATCGATACATCCGAGACCGACAGTATACAGTGACAATTCAAACATACAGTTGTGGGCCCTCAGCTCTCTCTGAGCAAAACCAACTTATCTGTCCATGTGCAAACTGCTACACAAAACGAATTATAGTGAGTAGGGGTGTGCGAATATTCGAAATTTAGAATACGAATCGAATATGTTTGATATTGACATGCCCGCTGACATGCTGGCAGCGCACACCTTGCAATGCGTTGCTAGGACTAGCCTGCTTGCATTGAAACCGCAGCTTGAAACTAGCCACTGCTTGTGATGAAAGGTGTAATCCTGTTGCCAGTATTCTACAAATAGAATAATCTCTCATTAAATTGTACGGTTGGTTGCTGCAATGCCTTTGGCAGTGAAGTTAGCGAAGCACACCACGCAATGGCCGCCGCTAAGCTTTCGTCAGGTTTGCTTCACCACGTAACAAGCTATGCACCGAAAGCTGCCTTTCCCGCGTATTCGGGAATTTTCGAATATTCGGCAATTCACGAATATCAGTTTTCGATTATGAATCGAATGTGTTTGATATTCGATTCGTAATGAAAAACTGATATTCGTGAATTGCCGAATATTCGAAAATTCCCGAATACTCGCCAGCGATCGTATACTGCGCATTCTTTCATAAATTCGACCGTGGCAAAGCCACAATATCTGGGCAAATTAGCCGATAATCGAGTTAAATATTGCAGGAAAACAATACAGAGGTCCTATTCCCTTCCTTCTCCGCCGTTTATCACGCGGACCGATCGCATCCCGACGCAGCAAGGCTTCACCTTGTGAGAATTTCCCCAAGTGGGCTTTCCCACATATCACCCGTGTTGCGAACAAGATGGCCGACGGCCCGCTTCGAGCAATCGTAACGCGAAATCGCGTTTTTTTTTATTTTTCGGTAATACGTTACATATTTAATGTCCACATCCGAAGAATGCGCCCTGTCGCCTTCATAACTCTTGGAGCGTGACTTCCGCCATCCCGTTTTGTAAACTACGCTATGCGGGAAAGCCTACTTGCGGAATGCCGCGGGAGCCTCCTGAAGGCGCGCCTAGTAGTCACAATAAATAAATATAAATAAATAAATAAATTCTTTATTTCACTCATGAAGTGAGGGAGTGCGGGAAAAAAAGCTGAAAATTCAGCTTGACTAGTTCCCAGCTCCCCAGATTACAAAAAATTCAAGAAACAAAAGAGAGGACAAGGAAAAAAATAAAATCGATCCTGTAAAGCGATCCTGTAAAATAAAGCGATCCTGTAAAAATCAAGCCTATTGCATGGTGCACTGTCACCTGTACACCTCTTTAGCGGGCGTAACGGCAGGTGTGGCAACAATCGGAAGGCCTCTGTCGCTAGGGCAAAAAATAGCCTGGCTGCGTAGTTTCGGTTTCTGAGCTTCACCGCTGCCCCATGGCAACTTCAAATGTCGGCCCGCGTATTCGCCGATAGTCCAATCCCAGCTCCGCGCGGCTTATTTCTTTTTTCCTTTTTAAAAACCACCTCGCCGCTCCGACGCCAGTGTGTGTTCCCCGGCCCCTTGCTTGCACTTGTGTTGTTCTTCCAGCACTCCAAAACGGGTGGCTCGTCACGGGCTTACTGGTGTTAGCGCGATGAAGCCGCCTCATAAGGCCTTACTACATCTTCGGCATCGGCAGCATTTCTTTTTTCGGAAAAGGGGAGGGGGGGGTCGCAGGAAATTTTATTAACAGAGGCCTTCGGATGAACCGGGCATTTCTTCCGGTCCCTTGAACTCCGAATGAATGAGGTTTAATAGTTATGTTATTTTTTTGTCGCCAGTCTTGTCGTTTTATGAATTTTGTTTTGCATGCCCTGAGGCAGTCTAGTTTTGTTTATTTTAGTTGCAAAGACCATACACTATTTTGAAAAAAAAATACGGGCAACAACGTTTGCTTGCTCATCGTTTTCCGAAATTTTTCTTGTACTGAACAGATATTCGATTCAATATTCGAAGATATTTGTATTCGATTCGAAAATTTCAATATTCCCACACCCCTAATAATGAGTAAATAAATAACAAAAGAAAGGTAGAAAAAACTGCATTCTACAATTTGTGTGCCTACTGCATAAAAAGGTGCTCTGTTCGTTAGAAAAAAGAAATCTCGCACAAGGAGATATGGCAGAGGTAAGATACCTGAGTGACCGCAGCTTGGCAGCATGGTTGATATCCGCCAGGGAAGAGCCACTCTGCTCGAGGCCTGCCATGACACGGCTGTACTCGGGGTGCTGTGGGTTCAGCACCAGCTTTGGGTGGTTGCACACCTTGCGAAGGTACTGTAGGGCCTGCACCCACAGCCCACGCAAAGCAGTCTCAATGATTCACACAGCTACATTACACCCAAAAAGCGCTCAAGCCTAAGCCTGTAGGAAATAAATTCCACCGTGTGTCCTTATGCCAAACACCATCACACTCTGGTCATCGACAACATGCTAGGCACATGATTATCTAACTTGATTACCTAGACTCTCCCCAACTGTGAATCATCCCCTTGTTTCTTAACAGTGTTAATGCTACGGTACTTGAGTTCAGGTGGTCCATGTTCTGGCAGCACACGGTGCTGTGCATCCTGTTGCCACTACTTTTCAGCTGCACTCTGCAATGCTCTCGGTGCCCTGCACTAAATACGGTAAAACATCATCAATTCGAACCCTGTTAATCTGGAAACCTAGTTAATTCGAACCATCAACATGTTACTAGCCCACGCCTGAATAAGTCTATGCCATCAGATGGTCAGTAATTTGCATGCTGCCGAACTTGAACCTGCTACTTTGAATGGGTTCCTGAAGAGGGGCCGTGTACAGGTATGACCCAAATGGCAAGCAATCGTTCAAATCTCCTCCACAAGCCTGAATTGCATGGTGCATTGTTGACTGTGCATGTCTCAACGTGTACGCAATGCCAAACAAGATTACAGCTTCACTAGGTCAATAAACGGTCTGGCGTTGACGGCTGCTATCAGCCACGCATTAGCCAGCCAGGGAAGCCCAGCTGCACACTACTTATTCCTTTCATGCTTTTACTCCACGCTGAGGCATCACAAACGTGACAATTTTTCTGGAGGGTGAGGTGGGGGTGGGTAGGTAGTTTGAGGGTAGGGGTGTGTATATGGGTGGTGCTTCTGAAGGGTGCAGGCTTCACTCCCAAAGGCTACAGGCAGATGCTGGATTTTCATGTTGTGACACTAGCCCTACTTGTGCAGTTAAAAGAAAACAATAAGCTGTCAAACAAAGCCCGAGCTCAAAGCCTCAGTCATCATGCTGCACCTTCATGGTGGCCAACCTTCTCCTCACGACGGCTGCACACCACCCTAAGGGTACGACGAGATAGCATTTACGGGCCCCTTCAGCTACTTGGGGCCCTCTTTGCATGTAACTACTCGTAGGTTCTGCCTGCCCAGTTGAACCCCGCTTCAATGAAATTCACAGGACCTGCAAGAAATTTCGTTCAAGCGAAGGCTTCGCTGCCATGAAATCGGGCCAGAACATGGACAGTTTGGACCGGAGAGTTCATGAACAGCGTTTATTTTACAAAAATTTGTCAGTTTTGGTCTTCAACCTTTTCGAAATGGGTGTCGTTGCGATTTCCATGGCACTCCGAAAATCTCGGAATCGCATAATAAACGCACACGCTACATTTGCTATCAAAACTAATTTTTTTGCGTGCATTTTAAAAGTGCCCTTGCTTTTGTCGCGCGAGAACACATACTTAGACCGTGCTGCATGGAGGCATTTCGGCGTACACTGCACACGTGTGCGCCTGCGTCACTGCGTCCTGGGAGTCCCCGCACCACTCTTGGTGCTGTGGTGCAGTGCTGCGACGTGAAACGGCTCTGTGATGGCAGGTGCTGCTACTGGTGAGGCTTTGCGACCCATGTTACTTTTCCTGAGCGATTAATCATGAATTTAACTGCCGGCTGCCCTGTAGCCACCTGCTTTGTTTGCCGACACCATTAAAAAGAAGACCAGAAAGAAAGAAGGCAGAGAGGCATCCATTCAAGTAGCTGCCTCATCGTGTTAGAGGAAAATGTGCATGCACACACAAGAAGCCACAGTCAAAGGTGCTCAGAGAGACGCCGCTCAATCTGAAGGGCTGCGCAAGATCCCCAAGAGGTAGGAAAGCAGCCTCAGGCCTTCATGCCTCTGAAATGGCAAAAAATGAACGCATGGCACCCACCTGGAACACATGGGCCGTCGCATGCGAGTTGACGGGCTGGTCCTCTGCCACAGCCCCAGCGACCGAGTCATCAACAGTCTTCTTTGCTCGACTCCTTGCAAAGTCCTCGTACAGCTGGACCTGTGGGCACCCAGCCGAGAGGTTACCGTACAAGTTTCACCATGCACGGGCACATCCACGCACTAGAACATCTGCCATGAGTCAATGACAGGCCAAGCGAATCGGTCGCTCAATGCATAGCAAATGCTGCCGGAAAGGGATGTGCACCACTTATCTTTGCATCATTGTATTTTAAAGGTGCCAAAACCACACACACACACGAGAGAAGAGAACGGGACAGAGCGCTCTGCCCGGTTCTCTTCTCTCGTGTGTGTGTCTGTGTGTGGTTTTGTAGGTGCGGGGTTCGATCCCCAGTGCCACCGGGTACCCACCGGTGATACAATGAGTACAAGCTTTCCCCTGGTCTGGTGCTCGGCTTATTTTGGGGTGAAATGCTTGGAAAATGCTTTGAGAAGTCGAAAATACCTTGTGTCATGGCGCTCTTTGTACATAGATGCCCTTGCACCACAAAAATCCATAATCATCATCACCTTTAAAATACAATGATCAATTACCAACTAGCCCAACAAGAAGTTCTGTTATCTTTGCATAGCGAAGCACTATACAGCCGGGCTGGAAGGAGACTTTACTCTGTTTCATAGATAGCAGTCAACACTGCCAAAGCTAGCGCTAAGTCCATGCCCAAAAAGTGCACACGGGCACAAATTTTCCTGTAACAAATCTTATGTGTCGTGATTGGCAACTTCCGGAACTTTGTTCTACCTCATGCCACATTTTCGTCCAGAGACTCATCGCGACATCAAGGAAGACCGATGTGGTGTATAATATGTGGCTGGTAGGGAAAATCGCTCAGGCTCTATCCGCACCTAAAAAGCAGTTCACACTCAGTGAAAAACAGCCAGACCACTGAGCACCTCACCCATGATTTTATACTGCTCTATGTTTTCGTCCAAACGCTCACAGAGCTGCGGTGGCTCAGTGGTTATGATGCTTGGCTGCAGACCCGAAAGATGTGGGTGAAATCCCGGCTGTCGCATTTCGGTGGGGGGTGAAATGCTAGAGGCCTGTGTACTGTGCTATGCTGGTGCACCTAGGCAGTCAAAATTACCCAAGGCCCTCCATTACAGCATCTCTCATAGTCACTTTGGGACGTTAAACCCCATAAAGCAAGCAAGCAGTAAAGCAACACAAAGGCTTCGAGAAGAACAAATGGCGCACTACTTCCGCAGCCTCTGCAGGGTTGACTGCCATATATGAAACAGTATAGCGGTCCTCTTTGTAGAACATGAGCAACGTGCCTGCAGGGGACTGAGCTCGCAGTAGTAGTCCTGGATAATCTTGGGGGGCAGGTCCTGCAGGACGTCGTCCTTGATGCGCCGAAGCAGGAAAGGCAGCACCTGCCGGTGGAGGCTCTCCATGGCTAGGACACCTGCAGCGCCCACGACCAAACATCACCCGCTGATAGCACACCCCTCTGCTGGGGTTACGCACTCACATGGAGCACAGCAACAGCAACCTACAGTGAAACAACTGAAGAAGATCATCTACACCATCATGGATTAGACAGAGAAGACGATAACTTAAACTGGTGCTCAAGAACCAATTTGTATTCTACACTCCAGCAATATCATTACAGCCGACATGAATGCCAACACAATGCAGAAGAACCCCGCTGTCATGTGCCTTGTTTTCCTGGGCCAGTCCTGTTCACGCTCCCATAAAACACCATACAATATAAACTCAGCCGCTTCGTCGCGACTCCGGAAGCTTTCCAGCACGCTATGTTGTGGATGTCGCTCCATGACAGTGGCGTACCCCGTGCCAGGATTTTGACAGCCTTAGGGCCGTTGTACGATCGTTTCGGAGCGCCTTCCGCCTCGTCCGTTTCGCGAGCGGAGCTGGCGGATCCGCCTCGTTCGGCGAACGGATGGAAAGTTGGTGAACTTCAACTTTCTGGCGGACGAGCGCATCCGGCCGGGGACCGGATTGCAGCTATTGGCTGCTTTTCCCGTGACGTCAGTGACGTCCGAGCCCCTCCTCCCTCCGCCTCGGTTCTGCTCTGCCCCGGCCTGCCGGGGCAAGATGGCCATCCGTCGACTGAACTGGGGAGCGCGGCCTGGGCAGTGGCAGCGATGTCGCGAAGTATATTATATTGTACACATCTTGATATTACCAGTGTTCAGAGCGACTACAAACTTCGCCGCGTTCAGCAGTGGCGAGCGATAGTTCCACTAGTTGAATTCTGTAATCATCTACGTTGACGGAGTTGACAGAGCGCCTCTTCAAACCGATGCAAACCTGTGCAGTGGCGGTGTCACGAAGTGTTTATTTCGAGCTGTTTTTGGTTTTTGCATGCGTTTGTAATTCCTGCTGCAGCTCTGCAAACCGACGCAAGACCTGTGCAATGGCGGTGTCACGAAGTGTTTATTTCGAGCTGTTTGTGGTTGTGGCAAGCGTTTTGAATTTCTGCTGCGAGTTATTTTCCTGTGCGTGCGCAAGTTTCACAGCATAGCGACAAGTGTCCGCGTAGTGAAAGTGATTATGGTCGGTGCAGGAAAGCAGGAACTTCAACACGCACACCATGGCGATGCCGAAGCGCAGCCTACTAGGCCTAGGTGCAGGTCGCCGAGGAACGGAAAAAAAGTACCACGTGACCACGAAAAGAGGTTATTATTTGGGGGTGGGGGTGGGGGGAGGGGGGGGGGGGGGGGGGGGGGGGGGGGGGGGGGGGGGGGGCTCGTACGGGAAGCAGGTAGGAAGGGGGGGGGGGGGGGGGGGGGGGTGGAAGTGCAGTGTGCAGGGATATCGGGGTTTGGAGAGGGGGCAGGAAAGGAGGCAAGGGAGAAGGTAGTCGGGCGCATACCGATCTGCCCCTTGGGATGCGGGAGCCCGTTTCGGCGCGTGGAGCGATGCTGGCGATGCGCTCGCGCCGGCTAGGTTGCCACCAGCCGGAGAAGGCTATTGGACAGACGGATATGCCCGGCGCGCCAATCGGCATGCTGGGACCATCCGCCTCGCTCGCAAGCGCCAAAGTGATCGTACAACACCTTTCCGCCTCACGTCCGCCTGGCGGCCGAAAACTGGCGGACCGCTCCCGAAGCGGACGAGGCGGAAGGCGCTCCGAAACGATCGTACAACGGCCCTTAGTGTGCACAGAACAGCGACAGGTCCAGAGCGGAACTCTATAGATTTCATCACCATTTGGCTACCACTGTGTTCGGACTTACAAGTGGCACGAATCTTGTCGTGGCTGTTGGTGCAGTTCCATCATTTCTGTGGCACGAACATGAACAATCGAAGGCACAAATACTAAACTATGCCATGGCAAACGCTGCATGGGAAGCACTGTAAGAGATGAAATTGCACAGATAGGCTCCTCGGCACGACGCTGATTATGTGCCTGGAGGGTCCTAGCACAAAATGAACCTGATTTGATGCCTTAGTTTGTTGAAAATAAATTGAGGCTATGCTTTGAAACTTCTTTCCTTGTTTTCTCAAAACTGTTTTTTTCACCACGACATTTCCCCCGGATATCTCGTGATGTGCTCATCGGATTTTAATAATTCTTAATGCTTAATGCATATGAAAGCTTATACATCCTTCTGTGCAACAAAATAAAATAGTAATACTTTCATTACAAAAATTTAATTTAACATATAATTGAAGAAAAATTTGGGTCAATTCATAAGCATCTTAAAAAAGGCTACAACTTTTATACTGCTGCTGCTAAAATTAAGGTGATGGTATGGTTGCAATCTAGGGTTACTACAGAATAGACATAAAATTTTTTGTCAATCATCATTGCGCAAGTTATATAAAACATGGGCACAATGTTCAGTCATTAAAAATGTAATATCTTAAAATTCGTTCGAGATAGGAAAGAACCGATTCCATGTTTGTTTTCAGGGCGCCAAAACGCACTAGACAAGTAAGATTCATCTCTCTAGGTCTAAAACTGGCAAAATTTGCCTAAAGACCAGGGTAAATGGCGGGGCTCTGTTAGCTGGCACATTTCGCCTGCATGGTTTGGAATTCGTACCGTCCTTGGACATCGTCCCCTGCACAAACTTGAACAGTAGTCAAAGCTTGCCAAACTTATCTACGCAGTCTCTCTTGTTCTGAATATGGGAAGCAATGACACGCGTGAGAGGCATACGGTTTCGTGAAGACTGCGAGCGTGGAAGACAATGGTGCATTTCAAAGAGAGGTGAGCAAACCCGCACCAGAGTGCACAGCTCCCCTGACTTTTATATTGTAGAACTGTGAACTGCCATACTGATAAGACAAAATGTGTCTCAATATATGCAAGCCACTGCTGAGTGCACACACCACTGGTTACGATACAGATTTTGGTTTTAGTTGCTAGGCCTAATTACGAAGGCAATCGCCGCCGGAGAGCTTACCGTACTTACTCGAATGTAACGCAAGGGGTGACTTTACATGCTGACCAGCGGGAAAAAACAGAACCACAAATGTGACGCGAGGCTTAGGGACGCAAAACAAAGTACTACCTTTAACAGGCATCGTGGCCAACATGTTTACTCATCTTCCTCGCTTTCGGAAGCCGAGTTCTCAGAAACGGAGTCCTCCTTTTCGCTATCGAAGTATCCCGGTAACTTCTGCTGCATCGATGTTGTTCGCCGCAGAGAAAATCCATTGCTCTTCATGAACGTTTGGGCCCACCCACGAGATGCTCTGAATTTCCCATCTCCCGAGCAACGTCTCTAACTCTCCAACGGATCAACTCGACACTGACCCCCATGAGACGGTTGCGCTGCTCGATAACAAAGTCTGCCACTTTTTTCTTCAGCTGGACGTGATGGCTGTGGCGAGGCCCACAAAATCCTTTGCGGTCGGGCTCACATTTAAAAAGCCCCATCCACGGATGGTTGACTCATTGAGGTCAAGCCTTCCAGCTGCCGCAAAATTCCCGACCTCTACAGCTAAACAGGATCGCTTTTCTCTTAAAACGAGCGTCGCACTGAGCACGACACCGCGAGCGATGCCACAAGAACACGACGCGACAATGCGTCGAGTCCAAGGTCGCAACGAACACAAAAGAATGACAGAGAAAGACGCTTTGACTTTGGATAGATGAGGTTGCCAGCATAAGATCGCCAAAGCGCGGAAACCAAAAACAAGCCGATTGCTTTGAAATGGCTGCACCGCGGCACTGCTTTAGGCCAATCGAAGTGCGGTATTCGATTATAACGTCGGGGAAGACTTTAAGGGGAAAAAATCTGGGCAAAAACTCGCGCTACATTCGAGTAAATACGGTACTTTGGCCATTTGTGCGTTCTTATTGTTGAGACTGTCTTATTCACACTAGTTAACATGTAGCAGCTAGTAACCCAGGACCAACTAGTTATACTTTCTAATCGCTATTCTTAATGTTTCGCCACCTTCTCATTCTGGGCTCTTCGTACTGCGGGTGTAGCGGAATTCCCGCAGCGATGGGTTCGCTTTCGCTTTTAGACTTTGTCCTACTCCTACCTCATGTGTTCACCAGTGACATGCCGAAGGCACTGCAGCCATTGCATGCTGAGCTCATGAAAGCAGTCTCCGCCCATCGTCTGCGTACACCACGTGTAGTGAGATTTAGTCATGAGGAGTTTCAAAATGTGCACATATCTATCTACCGACCCTTTTCTCTGGCGTATTGTACTGGCAACAAGTTAAATTGTTTTTTTCGGTGAAATTCGGTCGTTGACTGTAATTTTTCATATTGCTTGCATGTGCCCAAATCTAGCCTACTTGATGAGTGAATGGTATCCAGACACCTACAATTTGTCCTTCTCCTTCTGTGGAGCAGTTGGCACACTCGTTCACACAGTTTGGGAATGTCAAGAAAACCCAGACTTGGACAGCAATCCTCATCCGACTTATGAGTGCTGGGAGGCAACCCTTCATAGCCGCAGTCCCCTCGACCAGAAATCGCTGGTTGAGAGGGGCCAGATTATGATGGTGACCAATGGGTTCTCCTACTCAACCCATCCAGTATTTATGCTCTTAATAAATGTTTTTCCTCCTCCTAGCCAAGAAGGCTTTATTACTAGTTGGGTGAATAAAATTGATTTGATTTGATTTAATTTAATTTGGGAAAAAATTTGGCCCACCAAGTTTTGTAGCTTCCAAATTTCTCTGCAGTCAACCCCACAAAACAAAAGGTATGGAGGGGCAAATGAGACCAGTTGTAAACAAACTTGTGTGAACGCATTCATAATGGCTCAACAAGTAGATATCGCTTCTTTTCTGATTATATGAATTTCGAGTGACACCCAACAGGATATGCACCATTGAGATTCCACCCACAGAAGGAAGTCCGTGGCCAAAGAGGGGATACGCACCGGCCTCCTGCTCGCGCGAAGAGGACTTGGCATCCCGCGACTGCAGGATCGGTCGGCTGAATCGCTGGGCGAACTGGCGCTCGGTCCCCAGGAAGCCCGGCATGAGGAAGTCGAACAGGGACCACAGGTCCAGCACCTGGTTCTGGATGGGTGTGCCCGTCAGGATGAGTCTGTGGTTGGCCTGCAGCTGCTTGAGTGCGCGCGCCAGCTTGGTGCGGCCATTCTTGATGATGTGCCCCTCGTCGAGGATGCAGTAGTTCCACCGGATGTTGGCAAAGAAGTCAATGTCATTGCGCACTATGTCGTACGAGGCCACCACCAGGTTGTGCTTGCGTACCTTGTCCTGGAGCCTGCTCCACAGCCACATCCCCAGAAGAAGAAGAAAAACTCCTTTAAAAGGGCCCCGAGGAGAGACAAGAGCTCACTCAATAACTACATTGCGTTGCCGCAAACACCTGAGCCAAAATAACGCAACCCTACACACAGCAGAGAGGTCACAATGGTGTGCAAAAGTTGGCAAGCCCTTTCTGAGGACTTCTTGAAACTCCCACTCTACTCTGCGTATGTCGTTTAAAAAGTGGCTATTGGCAAGATGTTTCCAGACATCTACCATGGCCCCAGCCAGTTGTCTCGCCACAGTGGGTCAGGAATCCTCACCTCCCTCTTGGAAATGCCCAGGTGCGCTGGCAGACGGAAACCTTGGAGCGTGCAAAACTTGACGAGAGTTTTGCACGCTGACACCGAAATTCACATTTTGACTACAAATAACTCAGCTTCTAACAAACGCATTAAGAAAATTCTCGCTAGCGGATATTCGTGAAACGGCATCCTTCAACACCTCGGGAATACCGCAACTTTATTGAGAGCCCCTTTGAAGGGACACTGAGGGGAACTCCACCCAATCATTATTCTCAGCAAAAGCTGGCAGTCTGGCTCTTTCTTGCTATGCTGACGTTTGTCCAGAAACACAAGATACATCTATTGCGGAGGAAATTCAACTTTATTAATTTTTTTACCACTTTCTCGAATTTTCGTAAAGAATTTTCTTGATGTGAACGTGTGACATGAACACCGAACAGGACTGCTTGCCACCATATTTAAGTCAATGACGGTGTGGCACAGCAGCTGGGATCAGCACCCATAAATTGGTGTCGATGCAAGTGTTTTACCTCCGAAACAGGAGCTGATAGAGACACCTTTAGTTCATTTTTTGGTTTTTCCTAGTTTACAAAAGCTTTGTTTACGCTGACAGTGATTGCTTTGTGATTCAAATGTGGAACCCATCAATATAGGCCAACTTCAATTTCTCCCTGGCGTCCCTCTAATTTGCACAAAAAATACTGCAGCGGCAAGTGGTACCAAAAACTGCTCCATGAATCACCTGCTGTTAGACGCGCACTTAGTAGTGATAGAGAATGCGCATCCTATCTGGACACTGCAGCAGGTACACTGGGGGAGATGAGACAAAATCATTGTTAAATTTTGCCAAGGAGTCATAATTATTCAACCCTGGGAAGCACTCTTTTACAGCACTTCCATAAAGCCTGTGGCCTGGCAGCATTAGGGTGCTTCACATAATGCATCTCTACTTCGTCCTGTGTTTGCGCTGTTCCCTTTTTGTCTTGTGGCACCAACTAGCCCACAACAGCACCCGCGTTTACAGGAAAGATGATGTTTGCCAAACTCCACAAAATGTTCTCTGAGCAACGCACAAAAGCCTTGCAAGTATCCTTCTCGAAAGAAGCGCTGCGTGACTTACACTCTGGCCATTCAAACCAGCCTCTGACCAGGGGCCCCGTCTAGTACTGTTTCTTGAGTGGAAAACATCAGCCGACGCGCTCAGGGGTTGCACTACTGCGCCACTCCAGTTGTGCTGCTTTCAACGTGCGACTGTGAAGGAAGCCTTGGCATACCTGGCGCGCTCCATGGGTGGCCCCGTGTAGTGCAGCGGCCTCAGGTACCGACTGGAGACAAACTTCTCCACCTCGTACACCCAGTGGCCCGTCAGGGTGGGCGGGCACACCACCAGCGATGGCAGTGGCTTGGCATCGGCACGCTGCGATTCCTGCACGGGCAGCAGAGACAGCCACCTTCACTTACTCTTCCAAAATGACTGAGCCACCATTGCCAAGCTTCAAATCGGGGCACCCACAGTGCTCGCCCCAGCCCCATCACTGACTGCTCAATAGAGTGTTCTTGGATTGATTATTGCTTCCATTCTGGCCGTCTATTTTCTTGCTACTTTTATGGGGCACTCCCCCATTTACATAATGCCTTACATAATAAATGATGATGCTGCTTCAGGTGCAAGAATTTGCCCATACACTCACTGATGATGGGTGGACGTAAGCAGTGGTTCTCTGTAAGGCCAGACACAAAGCGTCACAGAAAACGTGTAGTGCATGAATTTTGTTCATTTGGTCATTGTGGTCAGTGCAGAGATTGTTCTCTTATGGCAAAATGGAGAAAAACCTCACAGCTGCGCAGAATTCTGTAATGAGTGTTTTTGATGATTGGTAATGGCACCAGGGTAACCTGGTCAAGTAACTCCATGAATAATGCGTTTGTGGTCAAAGACCCTTGTCTCCGGGCATTTTGCCCCAGAGAAAGCCAAGCACTGGGACATAAGAAAGCTGGCGGGCGCTGGAAAACTGGCGGCAACCCATACCTAGTGCATACGAGGCAGCCACTAAAACCACTGGGCCACTGCTGCGGTTAATAAGCTGCGATTTCAAAATCCAAGAACCTCTAGCAGCCAGCTTTCGAGGGGTTCCCAGAACTGGAAGCTCTAGCATCTTCAGCAGAGCCCTGCCATCGTAAGCTGGAGATATTACAAACACTACAATATAGTAATGTGAAACTGCGGTCCCATTTCGCCTTCCATAGACTTTTTTTGTTCATTATTATAAATATCATTAATAAAAAACAATTAGAGTAAAGACCATCTGGCCAAGGCAACAAGCTTCCAGTCGAATGATGACATTGCAGCAAGTACGCAGTCTAGGACATCTCAGACCCAGACAAGTAATGGCGCTTTTGACAGCAGTTTTGAGATGGCTTACCAACAGGTTGGCAAGCTGCACGGAGAAGTCAACTTTTCGAAGGCCTTTGGGCTGTGAGGCAATGCGCATGGCATGCACGAGAAAAAAGAAGTAAAGCAGGCTGTGTACGTAGAAGGAAGGTGGCTGCAAGAAACTGGCGCACCACTGTGGCTAGACAAGACGCACAAGGTCTCGGACGAAGAAAAAGTGGAAGTGAGACATGGCTTAGAGTGCGTGCGAAGGGAGAACCAGAAGAACGAGTTCGGCGACGGACATGCACGAGATCTGCTGGCTCCTCGAGTTTCCAGGCTTGGGGCTCAGCCGCAGACGTCTGGGCTACCAGACCTGGATAAGCAACTTACAAAGAATGGTTTCATAATAAGTCCCTGCCTGCACCACTGAACCAGACCTGGACAGGCTGCCGTCGACAGCCTGAGCCACCAGACCCAGGCGCCGCTGCTCCCTGCCTTTCCCATGGCCGGGAGCCTCTGAACGCGGGCCGCCTCCATCGCCCGGGCTACCTGACCTGGGGGCCGCGCCCGTGTTCCACAGGTGTGATGGATTCCTACAGTGTGATGATCTATCTACCAAGCTCATATATGGAATACTGAACCTCTGGGGGATGAATCCTTGAATGCTAAGTGAAGCTGTCCTTTTTTTCCTCAAGCTTCCCTTTGCCTTCCGCCAGTGTTGTTTCTGTTTGTCTGCTTTCCTGTGACATGTTCTTGAATCCTTTCCTCTCAAGGCTTAAATTAGAGGTTTTTTTTTGTCTACATGCCACCTGGTTTATTTCTTCGACCACTTATGATACCCTAATCTGAACCTGCCCTTCTAGAAGCTAACATTGTAACAGTGCAGTAAGCAGAGGGGAAGGGAAAGAGGGCGAGCTATTGAGTGTTTCTCAACTATTGCTTATTAAACGAGGCTGTGGCCGCAGATGTCGCGTTCATGAAAACCTTTCGCTTTCATATGGAATCAAGCTCGCATTATATTCGTAGCCAGGCTGTGTCAACGTAAATGCGGTACTTCCACCAGACAGCAACAAAATTGAAAACACAAAATGTGATAACTGAAAATGAATAATTATCCCATACAAGAACAATAAGAGCAGGATGGAAGGCATTTCCTCGGTGTTTCATTTATATAAACCATTGCGTGTTAAGTAAATAACCAATTAATTGCCAGCATTTTGAGAGCCTCATATGGTGGACTTTGCTGGTCTGAGTGACTTTATTACATAACGGCTCTACTGCACTACTAGCACCACCTTGCCATTTTCTAGTGCTCCTGACCAGCATAACGTGCACATAAAGTGACCAAAATGCTGAGCATGCCTGCAAAACCCATTTTTGCAGCTCGCACAATGCACTCAATTGTGCATACACAGACATCTCTCCAGGTGTTCCAACTCGTCCATGCACATGACACGACAAGAGTGGTCATGCCAGTAGCCCAACCACCACTGGAAACTGCAAGGCACAGATGTGCGCTCAACAGGCTGCCCAGGGTCAGCATTCCCCACCACAGCCAGGACCATCTGAGACAGTTCCAAAACGGCAGGAACTCCCACATATCGCACAACTGCCATTGCTACCATTTTTCATCACATCATGCGGGCAGTGGGCAGGCACCTTCCGCATTTTGCCTCCACTGAAATGCAGCCGATAGAGGTGGGATTCGATCCCAAAGCACTTGGTTCGGCACCTGAGTGCCACAGCCACTGAGCCACCGCCATTTATTAATTTTCCTGCCATGTGAGCTTCACTGCTCCAATCTCCCACTAACGGAAGAAAGCTGTGACAGGGGACACTCCATGGGTTGTGCCCAGCACTACCTTGTACAGCTGCTCCCTCTGGTGGTGGTCAGAGGCGAGGATGCAGATGGACTGCAGTGTCTTGCCCAGCCCCATATCATCACACAGGATGCCATGCAGCCGGTACTTGTTCAGGAAGGCCAGCCAATTGACGCCCTCCTGCAATGGTAGGGAGGAGCACCAGTGCTGTCAAAGGTGACACGCTGACAGCGACTGGCAACAGCCTCTGCAGCAACTTTTATATGCACCTTTTCTAAGCTGCACAGCCAGAACACGCCCTTTCATTCTGTGCGGCAGAGTACAATTGTCAGGTGCAGTTAATAATTCCTTTTAAAGCATAGTGTACAGGTAACACTCGTTATATAAGGCATATCTCTAACACAACTGCCCATTCGCAGCGCTAGAGAGTCCTGACGAAACACTCTCTGATTACAACAAATCTTTTGGGTACGTCTGGTTGCACGACACTTCCACAGATGGCACTAGGTGCACTACCAACAGAGCAAAGAAACAATGCAGCAGACAACATGTCAGGTGCCCAAACTGTGCAGCCATCATATTTGTGGAAAGACGGTTACAGACACTCCAGCCCGTTACTTTTTTTTCTTAGCTGGAAAAAAAGATGTCACAGAGGTGAATCACCTAAAATCTAGATGGCATTCCCAGCAGAGCATTGCTGTAGGCTTGTACAGTAGAATCTCGTTACAACGAACTTCACGGGACCGCCGAATTTAAATCGTTATTTTGAAATGTCGCAGTACTGAAAAACCATTATTTTCATGTCAGTAATGCATCACAAGAACTAAAATTACGTACCTTTTCAGCAGATTTACGTGTTGGTAAGTAAATAATAAACGATAACGCTGGGCACAGTTTAACTACAATTTATTGCTTGAAGTCTGTTATCTTCTTCTGGCGAGTAGACGACAAGCGCTGCAGGACGAACGCCTCCACATCCTCGACCTTCCTGTGCACGTCATCGGGGACATCTTTGCAGCGCCCGAGGAATGATCGGGTCTTCTCAAGAAAGACTAGGACATCCGAACCGGAAACAATCTTTTCCTCTTCGTGCGCTTATCCAGTGTCGGCATCGTCTTCGTCGCTACTACACTTTTGTTGCTCACGCACTTGATTCACGATGTCTTCGGTGGTGAGCTCCGCGGATGTGGCCGCCGCGCTGTCGCTATCCACATAATTCGAAAGTCGCTGTCCACGGTAGTTGCCCAGCCGCAGAAGTTTTCTTGAGGGAGCCAGCGGCGACTCTCGATGTAGTTTTATGATCTTGTCCCGATCTTTGAGCATCGTTGCCATTGTTGACGGTGTAATGTCAAGCTCCCTGCACAAGTCCGCTTGCTTTTTTCCAGCAGCTGCGACAGAATGTCCGCTTTTCTTTAAGCGAAAACTGGTGTCGCTTCTTTTTAACGCGGGGGCCAGGAGAACTCATTGTCAGCAAAGCTAATGCACAACACAATCACAGCACCGATAACTTTGCAGATCCTAACGTTCGCTGTCGACGTGGTGACACTGCGCTCAATAGGCTTAAGACTACTGCGCAGTATGTGACCACACGCTGGATGGACGATAATGGCCTTACCCTTTGCATCGGACGGCAGCTTGCGCCGCCTAGCCTATATTCATTCAACACGACACTCGCGTGATGGCGATATCGCTGGGGCTGTATCCATTGCAACGAGTTCCCCAGCGCATAGCTGATGCTTCGGAGGATGGTGATAGGCGTCAGCTTCAGGGATTTGGCACGGAACTTCGCAATAACGAAGCGTCTTGCGACGAATGCGAGATTAAATTACATACGTTATTCTGAAATATTCGGTAATTTGAAATTCGCAGTACTGAAAGTTTTTTACATTTAAAGTATAGGCATTTTGGCGGGGATTTAAAAAAATTCGTAAATCTGAAAATTTCGTTAATCTGATGTTCGTAGTAACGAGATTTTACTGTATTTGTCACCCTTTAAGCTCAGAAATGTCTAAAGGTGATTGGAGAGAACGTGCCCCCTAAATTACACACAAACTACAAGTGCCCGAAGAAATTGGTGCACACCAGACTACAAAACTGAACGAGGCGCATTCAACTCCTTGTTCCTCTCTGTTTGTGCTGTTCGGTCATCCACTGTGCAACACCAAGTTCTTGCACCACAGCCCATACATCACAACACATCACAAGCACAGCAACAGCAGAGGAGGCAGCCCACACCTGCTGGTAGGAGCGCAGCTGCGCATTGATGGGCACACTCAGCTCGTAGTTGTCAGCATGTCGTGCATCCATCAGCTGCTCCAGGAAGTGGCGCTCGGCGGCACGGCGCTCTCGCAACTCCGCCGACAAGGACCCTCCGACGTCGTTGATTCCACCACCCTAAAAAAGAATTGGGGAACAGTGGTGATGCTTTGATGTGCGTGTTGCACACTCAAAGCACACTACAACAACTGTCTGCTGAGTTACGCTGCTTCTCTCTCCCGTGCCTGCTGCACTGTTGTATACCCAGTAAAACTCAGCAAAATGGAAGATGGGCGAGCCAGCCAAGGAAAAAAGATGTAGGGTATTAAAAAGATGTAGAGTATTAACGTAGTTTGGTGATTAGACGACTAAAGCAGGTAGCCGGGTTGGCTCAAGGTTTTGCTTTGCTAGGTTGTCGGCACGTATGCCGATGATATTAGTTATACAGCAGTATTAGTTGATGAAGACGACACGCAATGCACAGCGCGAGAGTGTGTTGCAGTTTAGCATGAGTCGTGATCGGCTGTTGTGGTAGCATTAGGTGCGCTCGTGCAGTGGCCAGCGAAGCTAATCAGTTCGCGCCGCCGTGGGTTTGAATCCCAGTGGCGGTGATATTTACAGTAAAAGCTGATTGGTACATTTTTTTAAAAGTTGCAGAAAAAAATGTATTACCCAGAAAAACGTATGACCCGAACTGCCCAATTTTGAAATATGTAACTAGAATGAGTTACAAAAACATTTACTGACAATTTCACTTCATAAAAATGTCGATTACCATTTCTTGGCACAAGATATGAACCGAACCTTTTCTAGTGCTCGCAGAATTCAGTCCATGTTTGCGTCGTCTTGAGCATGAAAGGAACTTTGCAATGCATCCGGTCCGTTGACGGCAATGACGAAAGTAACGAAAATCTTCAACATTTTTAAATGCTTCACCCTTTTGCTCCTAAGTACTGCGGGGAAGCCACCGCGGCTGCTGACTGTCGCGGCGTTTCTGCTTTTTAAGCTGCGTTCCCCAGACCCGGCCCGCTCATATGCAAGCGCATCACTGTATTCGTAGATGCTTCGCCCCCTTGCCCTTATGCACCGCGAAGAAACCTCAGCGTTTCTCCTTTTCATGTCGCGTCCCTGCAAAAACGGCTGCCACGAATGCTAGGGCGCGCCCTTTTGTTTTGTTGCTGCTCTTGGCAACAGAGGTGCTCCGCCTCATCACATATAGGCACTGCAGAGAAGCCACCAAAGCGGGTGACTGCCGCTGCATTCCAGTTTTTCATGTAGCATGCCTTCACATTCGGCACGTTTGTACGTTTTAACATGTACGGGTGATCAATACGCGTACTATACGACCACAATTACACAAAATTTTACACGCAGTAGCCACGAAAATCGCGTTATCCGAGAAACATTACCTTGGAGAAATATAGTGCAACTCTTTAGGACATTTTCAATGTCCGTGATTTTGAGCATACGAACCTGCAAATTGTAAGAACCAAGAACGTGTCAACGAGGTTTTACTGTATTTCCTTTATTTATGGTTTGGCCAAGGTCAGCCTCAAGGTTAAGCGTCACACAAACTCGGTGAGCCGGTTCAACCTCGTCAAGTAGTACTTTTGCACTGAAATACATTGTGGCTGCAACAATGGAGCCTAAGCGTTTTTTTTTCTTGCCATGTGGCCAATTTCAATCATGAAGGCACAAGACAAATTTGCACTTGCACGAAAGAAATACGGCAGAATCTTGATGATACGAATTTGTGAAATTCCATGGCCAGGGTGCATTGTGTACTATGGGCAGAATTTTGGATGTCGCGATCACCAGTTGCGTGATACACACCGCGAGCAATGAGTGGTGGCTCGCACCCGCCCGTACATCGCCGATGTCACGATTGCCATTCATGCGGTATGCACCGTGGGCAGTGGCAGCTGTAAATAAATAAATCCTGTCATCCGTAAATAGACCTGCATAAACAATTTCCAGCACTTCTGCACATGGATTTTGTTAGCTTTGGATATGAATTTTGGATGGTGCAATAGATGGGTGGAAAAACTTTATTTCAGAGCCAATCAATCGGAGGGTCGCAGGACTATGTCCCCTTCCCTCTCGCTAGGCGTCGGCCATAACCCCCTGGGACTCAGCGGCGTCCAAAGCTTGATCACCGATGTTTCTTTGCACTTCTGGGTCTGGGTTGTGCATCATAGCCTGCCACGACTCTGGTGCGCACGTGTTGTCTTTGTAACGTGGGCATTTCCAGACCATGTGTACCATGGTCGCACATGCATCACAGTGTTTACATCTAGCATTGAATTACCCTCGATATATTTTGCTATATAAATCCGTGGGTTCTGAAACGCCCTGAGCTGGAGTTTCCTCCAAGCTGTCTCCTCCTTTTTACCAAGTTTGCTATCCGCTTGCGGACATTCCTTTCTACTTAATCTGTAGTACTGCGAGACTTCACGGCAGGTGAGCATCCTGTCCTTTTCCCTTGCTATCAGTTCGTTTGGAGGAGAGCTTGAGCTCGCCCTGCAAGTGAGTCCTCAGGTGTAAGCTCGTGTGCTCCTTCAATCCCTCGTAGGGCTGCAAGTGCGGGTGTCCAGACCAGCAAAATCGGCTGATCTACCCCATCTCCCGGATGGTGCAAACATTTTTTGCGGCTCCGTGAGATTCATGTCATTGACATTCTACTGTGCCGTAATTATTCTTTCATTGCACACCTCAGCCCTCTTGTAAGAGTAGAAAAGAGTGGTGCCTCGAATGTCCCAACAAAACAAAGGACAACGTTCTTTAATGTGCTTCTACCATTCCTTGAGGAAGGCAAATACATAGAATCTTGAAGACACAAATCTTGCTTAAGTGGCCCCAAGAAATATTTGTATCAACTGAAACAAAGTCCACATGCAGAAGCAAAGGAAATGCACTGGCGCCGAGCTGTTTACGGCTGACTGGATTTAGTATTTATGGCTGTGGAGGCCAACACTGACTGCTTGCAACTGGCATTTACGAGTGATTGCTAGGGATGAATAGTGCTGAAATGGCGACTGCGGTGTCGGCGATGTGCAAGCAACGCTTAGTCCTCGAGGATACAATCATGGCTCACGTATTTGTATCATTCGCAGTGGCACAGGGGAGCTCTCGGAACACCCCATATTCTGTACATTGTACACAATGCACTCTGGCCAGGGAAGTTCGCATCATTCCAAAATTTCGCATCAACCATGATTGTATCACTGAGATTCCACTGCATTTTGATTCCATGCAGTTTAGCCAGAAGAGCTGCAGTACCACTGTTGCGAAGAACAAACACTGCTAACACTGCATCACTGTTTGGAAGGAGTGACCACGGAACTCCTAACGTTTCTTTTGAGAACACACCAAACGAGCAGGTGGTTTCTTGTGAATGCACTGATGCACTAACCACACCCTAGCATGCAACACCCATTTCATATGGGCACATCTGTTGGTCCGCAGGTATGGCTGGTTCTTGCCAGTGCTGTTTTCAGGTGGTCTCCAAGGCAGTAGAATCGAGGCTGTGCAGACACAGCACCCGAGTAGTTTGTCTTCATGTCTGTGCTGTTCCTTTCTCTCCTGCCAAATCACTAGAGTCAACCTCTGGGCCAGATGGTACGCATTCATGATGTGTTGAATGGTGCGTAAAGCGATGGACCAGTAAAAGAACACTGGATGAGTGCAGTTTCTTTCGGTTTTTCTCGGCACTGGCTTCTGGCAATTCCATCGTAATGACAGCAGTGATGCTCAAAGTACAACATGAGTGAATGTGTTCAGCAGTCACATTGCCATGCCCAATGAAGGGGGGCATTTGAAAAAAAATAATGAAATAAAGACACCTGCACATGTGGATGTCAACCACCTTGTCAAGTGCTCATAAGGCAGCTCCAAATAATTTATGCTACGTCTACTCTGCCAAGGAGTGCCAAGGAGAAGAGTACAAGGTGCCCCCTCCAAAGCCTGGCACAGCACAGGAAGAGACTCACGTCGAGGGGCATCAGTCGGACAAGGGCGGCGAAACAGTGGGTGGCCATGAGGCGCACCGCCTCGTCCTGGTCACTCATGCGCCCCAGCACAGGCACCACCAGGAATACCAGGTACGGCACCACGCCCAGAGACAGGCCATCAATGACACCTGTTGCCAGCCGGGCCGTTGGGTCAAGGAGGAAAACTTCATTGCCAGGCGCCTTTTCGGCCATTTTTTTGACCAAACTCATTTCACCTGAACTATACAGTACGAACCATCAGTAAAATAAAAAATGTGGACTGGTCTCTACAAGTAAAGCAAGCCTAGTGGCATCGAAACTAGTGCACGCAATATATACCATTGGGAGCAGGCAACATGTGTGCATCTAAACGGTGTTCTAGCAAATAGAAGAAAAGTTAGTACTGCGGGAATTAGACACAACAGGAGAACAGGAACAAACACGTGCTGTCGTGTTTGCGTGTTTCAACAGTTGGAAGTCTGCGCCTGTGTTGTCGTGTTTGTTCCTGTTCTCCTGTCATGTCTAATTCACGCAGTACTAACCTTGTTCCTGCAATGAACCAACTAGCCCGCAAGAACATTCTACTTCTAGCAAATAGTGCACCATTTTCTAACTCTGCTTCCTACACAGCATCAGGTGAAGTGCCATTTTTGGCCCATTAGCCTTAGCTAATGGTGTCCATGCTTATGCACATACCCAATCTCATGGGCTGGCATTTGATGCCCACAGCTCTCATAATTGCCTACTGTATAAATGCATGTAAGGACCACACCGTTTTCCAAAGAAAATGTTAGAAACGAAGATCCTTGCAACGGCTAAACCCAACCTTCCCATGACCGATGCGGAAATAGCCTTTGAAATGCCGTGCGCACAAGAGCTCGTCACCCATGGGTGGCACGCGAGGGTCATCATTACCAACTTTTTCCTCCTCCTCCGCAAACTCCCCCTAACCATATTGGCATCAGTATCACTAGCTTCAGCTTTGTGTGGCTGTCAGCTGCATGTATTTTGTGGCTTTCACGTGCTGTATGAACTGCTGCCAAGCACTAGAATTCTAGGCAGCTGAATTTAGCAAGCCGGAATTATAAAACAAGCAGGTGCCGACCAGACGGCACCACTCGCGACTGTGCTTGGTTGGATCTTGTCCACGTGGACTGCCATTTTTACGGACATTGTAACCCACAGTTTCAAGATAACTAGCACCTCAAACTGTTTGGATGGCACTGAAGGCAACTTCTTGACGGATGAAAGGCACGCGTCCTGTGCTGCGCAGACAGACAACGGCAATGAACCGTTACCGAAGCACAGCACCCTGCCAGCGACAACGATCGAGCGTAGAATTAATGTCACTCATTCCCCAACTTGAGTGTTGTTTTTACTTAAAAAAAAAAAAATTCACTGCCTGTGCAAAATGGTTGCACCCCGAAAATTGGCCCTGGAATTTTGGGGGAAAAAAAGAAGCACAGCCCTTACACACATTTGCACGGTAGGTGGAGTTGGGCATTGTGATATGTTTGGCATGGTCCACTTTCTGGCCACCATGGCAGCTTGTGCTTGTGAGAGGCAATGTGGCAAAAAGGCTGAAGGATACAGGCTATGGCCTCAACAGCTCCACGCCGCTGAATGTCATCGTCAGAAGCACCCAGTTTGGAGAGGACCTGGTCGACAATGAGCGCCATGGTGGGCTCGGTCCGCACACGTGCCATCATTCCAAGGCAACGCGAGGCCAGGTGGCGCACCACCGGAGACCGATTATCCAGCGCAGCACACAGTGGCGACAGCGTGGCGTCCAGCTGCACAGCCAAAAAGCACCACTGAAGAGAGACACTAGCAAGGCACAGATCAAGCCAGAGAACTTTCTGTGGCTTTTCACAGAAAGTTTTCACAGCCACAGAGCTTAATCCAGGTTCAAGTGTAATGACTGCGCTATCCGACGGTGGCCGCTCCCACCCACCTTGGTGTGAAGCTTGGGGTGTAGGTGGGGTCCAATCACCTCCAGGGCCTGCAGAGGTGCCACCAGCTCCTGGGCCTCGGCTGACGCAGCCTGACCCTCGCCCTCGCCATTGTGGGTAGCGCCACAACCTGCAAAACAGCACATGGGCACATCAGCCAAGTTCAACTGACACTGCACGGACCTGCCAAACCCTAAGGTCAGGTGCGCATTTTTTACCAGAGGTTAAGGGGGGATGAGGGTCTTGAAAACTTTTTTTTTATTTCTTCACATATCTTCCTGAAAATTGGCATGCAGATATATTTTTGAATGCTAATCCCAAATATATATTCAGATTTTATATATCTCATCTAGAAATGAAGATATCGCAAAATAATCTATGCCACTTAGTTCCTTTCTTACGGGCCATTATGGTGATTTCTTAATTAAAAAAACTAGTTTTAAAGTAATGCTGTCATTTTTAAGGGCCCATTGAACATCCTAAAGCTAAAGAAATTTTTTGAAAAGTCATCACATAGGTCATGAATGAATAATAGAGCAGGAAAAAAAAACAATGTGGAAATAATTAGCTTACATCTGACCTAATTGCTAGTCTATTGGGTTTAATGAAAATTGGAAAGCTTTAGGATGTAGCTGAGGTGTTGCTGAAAAAAATGATACCTACTTCAATAAAATCAGTCGATGCAAACATTATGAAAAGTTCCGTAAGGCAAAGGCATTTGATCGAAAAAGCAAAGCTGAGAAAATTGCATTCAAAGTTTTGCTTACTCTGCCATTTTTGTTTACTGATCATATGGAAAAATTTAATGCTTTAGCATGCAGCCCAGTCATCGCTGAACACAATAACACCAAATTTACAGAAATCTGTTCATGTAAAGATTGTGAAAACCTCTGTATTGCATTGGCACTTGACAAAAAAAAAAGCTCAGAAAATCACTTGCTATTTTCTTTGAATCTGCCACACATTCACAAAAGTCCTGGGCAGTAGTCCTGGGTGCTGTCAGGCTTGTGCTTCTTGGCCATGCTCTTCTTCACCTTTTCAGCATTGGTGTGACCCTTATCAGACCTGCACAGCCTCTGTTTCTTTTTCAAGGCTCCTACCAATGAGGCAGCTCCCAGGCCTGTAACCAAGCTGTGCTGCAACAGCTCTGCTGGTTGCTGCCATTCCTTGGTTGAAGCGAGAAACTGCTTCTTGCTATGTTATCAGGGGCGGCAGCGGCTTGGCGCGCTGCCAAGGTCCGCGCTGCGTGTGCTTGTCGAAGCGTTGAGCACGGCAGCTCGGTTCAGCCGCGTCCGTCGGCACCGAAGCGGCGTGCGCAAACGCTGAAGTCGACGTTAGGCTTAGGTCAGCCGGCTCAGCCGCTTCCGACGCGACGGAATTCGAAGCGGCTTGCAGCGTATCAAAAGTCGACATTTTCGACGGGCTTAGACCAGGCACATCCACCGGCACTGCAGAGACTTGCGGTAACACCGAAGTTGACGTCAATCGGCAAGTTGACGCCGATCGGCATTGTCCAGCCACATCCACCGGCGATGCTGGCTTCAACAGGGTTTGTTCAGCCGCGTCCACCGGCGAAGCTGTTGGCGAGCTCAGTCCAGCCGCACGCACCGAGGGTACAGCAGCTTGCGGCATCACCGAAGATGCAGTTCTCGACGATGCAGTGCTCTACTTATTCCATGCGCGTCTCTTTTTGCCGACTGCTTTTCGCGTGCTTGCTTTCAAGCGCGCGTCTCGGGCCATCGTGACACACGGAACAAAGACACCAGGCAGGCAAATACACGCAGAAGCACGAAATTCGAGGCTAAAAGAAGCGATTCAATAGCCAAAATATCTGCAATAACGATAAGGAAAAAGGCAGAAAGAAAAATTAGGAAACAAAGAGGAGCGCGAAAAATGACGGGCGTGCAGGCGAAAGCAGACGACGGGAAGGAGCCGGACAACGCGGCCGCGGGAGCAAAGCATGCGTCACGGCCAATCAGAAGGCTGCGCCTCGAGGAGGCGCCCGTTTTACCCAATCGGCGGCTGTCTCGCGACGCTTTCCCCCTTTGCGAACGGGTGCTGATAGCTCCGCTGTGCAAGGGTCTACAGGTCTCCTCGATTTGGCTGCACTTTCTGCACCAGTTCAGGAAGTGCGGCACTCTCGCACTCGATTTGACAGTGCAGCTAGTGCCACCTGCACTTCGGCACTCGATTTGGCCTCGTGCTGCACGAGTTCTTCTGCACTGCTGCACTAGCCTCCCGGCGAGTTCTCTTCTCGTGCAAGTAGTGCAAGGTGCTTGGCGCGCTCCGTAGCAGACGGCTCCGCGGCCGCTTGTTTTGTGAGCGGCGTTGAGACCATGTTTGAGACGGCCGCGTACCCGTGAAAGACGCGGCATCTGCGCCGGGCCCTCACCAAACAGCTGAAATGACAGTGCGCGTATACGTGTGTGTGTACGCGCGTAAGCGGCTGGCTGGCATGGCGCACGTACGGAAGTACGTACTGCGTATGGGTTCGCATCTTTCTGTCCAGCCTCGCACGTTGCTTACATCATTTCTCTTTTGTGTGCAATTATTATTATAGACGCAGCACGATGGAGCGCTTCCATAAGAGGCAGATTGTGAGATGTTTTATAATACGTGGGCGATCGCAACGTTTAATTGTGGCTCGCTGCGACATCAGTACCTCCGCTTACGACAGCGACTGGGCTTGAGGTCGCCGTCAGCCCACACCTTCGCCTGCCACTTAGCCTCTGACAGTCACGTCGCCGTCACCGTCCGCTGAAAGTGAACGCGATTGAGTTCAAATATGGATCAGGCAACTCATGGCGGACAACCGTAGTCACTTTTCGATAGGACGGAAGCAGCCTGAATCACGCGCATGGACTGTAAAAGATCGTCTCGAGCGGTAGTCTGAATAACCTGTCTAATTAATTGTTGCCTCTTCGAAGTACCCATTGAATCAGTGACAGTCGACCGGCCTGCGCCCCTTTAAACAACGCAACGGAAAGAACGGTGTCAAATTCTTCACCACTTTTGGAATTAACAAAGTTCATAGCCGCGCTCCACGAGATGTGCCACTTGTAGCAAATACACAGCGTGCAATGCAGCTAGCACAATCTCGCGCATATGTGAAAACACGCGACAAACACCAACACGTACATGGCCGCAGCAGACGAAAGTTTCTGCACTTTTGCATGCACTCGATCTGGCCGCTGCACCGACAGCACTAGTGTCGGGCTACACTCGCGCCACAAGAACTGGCACTACACTGACACGGCACTTTTGTGAACTAGTGCGGAAAGTGCAGCCAAATCGAGGAGACCGAGCGGGAAACCAGCTTTCAAACGAGACCAAGATGGCGCTAATCGGTTCGCGTCGCACGGAGCTACGGCAGCTTGAAAATGGGGATAACCTTCGCGCTTGGCGTTCAATTTCGGCTCACCGATGTTTCTAAATTGCCGTTTTTTTCATACTTTGAGTTGAAATTCAGCTATAATATTTTGTAGACGCATAGTTGGGACATTAAATACTTCAAAATCGCAATTTTTGAAAATTGCCATTTTTGACCATTTTTCGCGATTTCAAGACCCGCGTCCCCCCAGGACGCTTCCCTTGAACACTAACTTTTTTGTTTCTTGATATATCTGAATGAAATTTTCAGGGTAGGCTCACAGCATAACCATTTGAAGAACTACCAAGTTTCATGGAACTGTGGGCATTGGTTCTCAAGTTACAGGAGTATATCAATGTGGTTCACATAGGTCGCTTATTCCAGGCCTGGAGAATTTGAAAATAGTGTTGGCACAGTGAAATTCATTGTGGTCATTCCTGGATAGGTGCCCCAGGGCAAGACAGAGCCCTTTTTCTAAATTTCCTTGCTTGAAAAGTTTAGCACAGCACTGAATTTAGTGTTGCCAATTAGACCTTCATTAGACAAATTTTAATTGCTTATGACAAATTTCAGACACAATAACTTGAAAAAGTGGGCTTGTCTTGCCCTCAGAAATTTATTCAGGTACGAAATAAAAAAAAACTCATGGAAATCCGAAAAGTGGTTCCCGAAATGAAGTCAGAATGAGCAGCCACACCAGGAAAAAAGTCACATTCTAAACATGGCCCTCGGCCTTGTCCATGCGCAGGGCATCTTTTTCTGCAGCTCGCTGGATGGCTAGGTGGCCAGGTGTGAGCCCCACTGACACAGAGGTTTCTTTGGTGGCCCTTTGACAACCAGCATTATATCTCAGCACTGCTTCATGCAGTTCTGTCTGCACAGCAATCAAAGACGCATGCTGCTCCTTTGGCATCAGGGACCATAGGACAGAGTGGAAAGACTCGGACGCATTTTGTGTCTCTGCACCCAGGCAGCGTTGCAGAAGAGAAGCCTGCGAGAGGCGCTGGTAAACAGGCAGCATAGCCTCAGCAACGTAGCCTGGAAGGCTGTACTTGTGCTTTGGTACACCCTCGGCAACCTTATGACGGCACCACGAGTTGGCACCCTCTGGGCAGAAGTCATGGCGAGGCTCCTCTTCAGTTGATGTGACATGGTAGTATGATGCCATCACTGCACGCTGCATTGCAGCCACATCGTTGGAGTTGTTTCTCAGGGCCCAGCCATAATAGTCTGTCAGTTTATCAATGAGAGCCTTTGTCAGCCTGCCCTTCCCTCCCAGTGACTTTTCACTTTTTTGCACAAGGTTTTGCAGTGCCGTGCCCATCCTCTTTTGGACGTGGTTGAGGCACTCTTCCTTAACAATGGGGACTAGTCCGTAGACGTTCCCTTCCACAAGGGCTGAGAAGGTGGCGCTGTCTCCATCAGAAACAAGCGTTGTGTAACGCAGGTTGTGCTTTGAGACTGAACAGTTGAAAAGAATCAAAGCTGCTCCTACTTCCATCCTCCCGGGTTTAGCATCAGTGTTTTTCTGGAAAATATGACGCTCATGCCAGCCTGAGTAATCAGCATCTCCAGGTTTTGGTCCTACTTGACAACCCAGGCACTGGTTAGACAGAACCACAGCATCCATGATGAGGCCTGTGTGGTACTCAATCACCGCCCCAACTCCAATGTGGGATGTGTGGCCACGCTTATGCCAAGCTCCATCGTATGCTACAGTGATGTCTCTGCAAAAGCTTGGGTCCATCTCCTTGTAGACCTCCTTCACTGCAGCAGCTGATTCGACATAGAACTTGTCCATGCACTGGATCTCTCTGTCCCTGAATGTCTTCTTCAGGTGCTTCTGGAATGTGCTATGATGAAGCCCTCTGTGAGATACATTCATCGTTGCCCAGAAGTCACTGAGAGCTGTCTGGCCCTTGCCAATCTGCTTCATTGCCATAACGGCTCGTATGTTCACTTCAAAGGCCATTGCTTCATTCTGGCGTTGGGAGTTCCAAGAGCTTGCAACCATCCCACAATGTGGGCACATCAGTTCAAGCTTTCTTGCCAGTCCAAGCTGGGTGCCTTCTTGAACGGTCAACCTGGGTGCAAGAGAGCAGGTCGCTTAGGGTATCCATTTGCACAAGGCAAAATTTCGCACCTTCACTTGTAGCGGTGGCAGATCTGGGATCGGGCGTCATCGCTTCAAACTTCCGTTGTGTCGCTGGCATGGCGCCAAGTCTTTCTTGAACAACAGCACGTTGTGCATCCGCCACCTCGGTCTCCTCGCGCGTCAGGAAAAGCGTTTCAAAGTGAACGGCGCGCGGCGCACGACGCGTTGTCACGCTTCGGGGTAGATTCCAGACTGGAGCTGGAGGCCGCAATCGCCGAGGTTGAAGAGTTCAGTACACAAGGCGTGCCCGAGGCAACGCTTTCTTGCACGAAAGGAGCTCCTGGTACGTCGCTGAAAGCGGCGACGCAATCACTGTCTGGTAGCGATGTAGCAAAAGCCACGCGGCTGGAAGCATCGACACAGTGGCTGTTGGTGTCACGCTTCGCCGCACGAACCAACTTCATAGCACGCTTCCGTGCACCGAACGCGTGTAGCGTTTTTCGCTTTGTTAGACGCATCGTGACTGACCGCGCAACAGTCTGCAGGAAACTGTTCGGACGGCACGGCGAGATATCGTAAAGACGGTGACAACAGCGAACACAAACCTGGCGAAACGTGAAGACAGCGCACAAACCACAAAGACCGCCAACAACGAGAAAAGGAAAGAGCCATGGCGGCCAGTGCAGACGATGCGCCGGCCACCGCCGAAAGGGGACCGCCTCGTCAGCGCGTGCAGCAGCCAATAGCGGCCGCGCAATCCCCCGCGTTCTCGAGGAGTGCGCCCTTCGCCCAATTGCAGCCTCCCATTTCAAACGCGGGAAGCTCGAAAGGCGCTTTGAGGGCCCCAATCACAAGCGAGCCACGCTTCCACCATGCTGCCGCCACAGTCGTCGGAGGAGGCAAAAAAAAAGAGCAAGAATTCACGAACAAAACAAGACTAAGAGGGCGGCGCTCGGCTCGCTGGCTGAGAAACGGCATCCGCTCGAAGTTGGGGTATTTTCTGCGCTTTCTCGCAGCTCAGCGGCTGCCGTGGCTTGTTCGATATTTAATTTGAAGTACTTTCGCGACGAATTAGGAGCTGATATTTGCAGTACAGGTAGCTTATGACACAAACTGTCAGAATATTCACTTTTCCAAAAATCGACTTTTTCGCAATTTTTCGGTTTAAACAATACTCGCAGGTCAGTTAAGAGTGCATAATGTGAATGTGTAAGCGTTAATGGCGGTGTGTGAGGGGCTAGCATTTTAGCTCCCAATCTCGAGCTTGCCAAAATGCTTGGTGTTCAGAAGATTCCACTTCTTTCATAACATTACAGAGTATAGAACGCTTTATAGAGTTCTTTTTCAAACTACTATGCTCCTCTTTGATTCTTGAGCGCTCTCTGGGGCAAGCACTGGCACAGCTGTGTGCACGGCAGCACGCCGAGCAAGCCATCACTGGCATTGGCATTCCTGTCAAAGGCACACAGCACCTTGGTGCTCTGCCAAGTGCTCCAAGCATGCCACCCCTGCAGGAGATTTCATCAAAAAATATAAACACGCCATGATATCATCTGTGTGCAACATCTTGGCGCACTGCCAAGTTCTGCACTGCAGATGGTGCGAAACGAAGGAGCACCCTAAAAATGTCTAAAGGCGCGCTCACACTGGCGGGAAGCTTCCCGCGCCGGCACAGCGTCAACGTCGACGCTGCCTCGCAGCTCCTCGGAATGACGCTCACACTACGCGCGTTTTCTCGCTGCGGTTGTCTTGGAATGTGGAGAGAGGAGGCGCTGAGGGAGGACCCGAACGAGCAGAAAGAGAAGGGGATAGTCACGTGACACTAGAGAAGACTGGAAAGCGCACCCTGCTAGCTCCCCTCCCGTCGCCCTGGCAAAGCAGCCGCCGAGTGCCCCGGCCGGCCGGGGCCGGCCGGCCGGACGCGCACAGCCTCCGCCGCCGCCGAAGGGGTCACTGAGCTGGGACCGACGTCACGGTTCACGGTCGGCGCCCATTGGCTGTCCTTAATCACCGGCACGGGAAAAATAGGTACCGAACCCATCGCTCCGCGGGACGGGAGAGCAGGCTGTCCGCGGGAGAAAAACCGGCTTGGGCGGGAAGCGGCACGCGGGAAACGCCCGGCGTTGCGCGTTTTCCCGCTAATGTGAGCGCCCCTTAACACTTTCTTTTTTAAAAGTAAATTCTCAACAAAGCTGTGGGGTGGGTTCATTACACGAGTAAACACGGTATACAAATCATATACAAGGGAGTCAATTCTGGGTCATCTTTTTTTCTTTTTTGAGTTCCATGTTTCATTCAAGTTTTTACTGCAGGCTCCCGTCGGTTTTCAGATTGCCTGTGCTAAGCATTGCAGCTTGGTGGCTCTTTGATTCGGTTTATTTTAAAATTTTCCATTTCCCGACTTCCAACTAGGCCGATTTTACCAACTACCTGCTCACTGATATTCCCTCTGCATTTGCTGAACGAGAAAATTTCATTCATCTTGCTAGAATTCTAGCCATACAATAAATGCAGTTAAAGTAGAATCTCGGTGATACGAATCTCACCGGGTCGTGAAAAAATTTGTATCATACGAAATTTTCTATCATCCAAACTAACTAAATTCATATGCAGAAGCACGAAAAATGCATTCACATAGATCTGTTTACAACTGGCGGGATTTATTCACTGCTGTGCGGCCACAGCTCGCTACTCGAGGTGCGTACCGGACTTTGGCGATCTGTGCGGGCCGTGCACTGCCACTCGGTGCGTACCGTGGTTAGCGATCATGACTTTGGCAATGTGTGTGGGCCACGCACTGCTACTCGGTGCGTGCGGTGCGTACCGTGATTAGCGATCATGACTTTGGCAATGTGTGTCGGCCGCGCACCGCCACTCGATGCGCACGGTAAGTACTGCGCGATTAGCGATCGCGATTTTGGCGATGTGTGCAGGTCGCGCTCCGACACTTGGTGCGCGTGTTGCGTACTGCGCGATTAGCAATTGCAACTTTGGTGATGTGTGCAGGCCGCGCACCGACACACGGTGCATGCGGTGCGTACCGTGATTAGCGATCACGACTTTGGCAATGTGCGCGGGCCGCGCACTGCCACTCGATGCGTGCGGTGCGTACCGTGATTAGCGATCATGACTTTGGCAATGTGTGTGGGCCGCGCACTGCCACTTGATGCGCACGGCGAGTACCGCGCGATTTTGCCGATGTGCGCAGGTCGCACTCCGACACTTGGTGCGCGTGTTGCGTACTACGCGATTAGCAATTGCGACTTCGGCGATGTGTGCAGGCCGCGCACCGACACTCGGTGCATACCGTGATTAGCAATCATGACTTTGGCAATGTGTGTGGGCCGCGCACCACCACTCGATGCGCACGGTGAGTACCGCGCAATTAGCGATCATGACTTTGACAAAGTGTGCGGGCCGCGTACTGCCACTCGATGTGTGCGGTGCGTACAGTGATTAGCGATCATGACTTTGGCAATATGTGTGGGCCGCGCACCGCCACTCGATGCGTGCGGTGCGTGGCGTGATTAGCGATCATGACTTTAGCAATGTATGCAGGCCGTGCAGTGCCACTCGGTGCGTGCGGTGTGTACCGTGATTAGCGATCATGACTGGCAATGTGTGCGGGCCGCGCACTGCCACTCGATGTGTGCGGTAAGTACCGTGATTAGCGATCATGACTTTGGCAATGTGTGTCGGCCGCGCACCGCCACTCGATGTGCACGGTGAGTACTGCGCGATTAGCCATCGCGATTTTGGCGATGTGTGCAGGTCACGCTCCAACACTTGGTGCGTGTGTTGCATACTGTGCGATTAGCAATTGCAACTTTGGCGATGTGTGCAGGCCGCGTACTGCCCCTCGATGTGTGCGGTGCGTACCGTGATTAGCGATCATGACTTTGGCAATGTGTGCTAGCCACGCACTGCCACTCGATGCGTGCGGTGCGTACCGTGATTAGCGATCATGACTTTGGCAATGTGTGCTAGCCACGCACTGCCACTCGATGCGTGCGGTGCGTAGCGTGATTAGCGATCATGACTTTGGCGATGTATGCGGGCTGTGCAGTGCCACTCAGTGTGTGCGGTGTGTACCGTGACTAGCGATCACGACTTTGGCAATGTGTGCGGGCCGTGCACTGCCACTCGATGTGTGCGGTACGTACCGTGATTAGCGATCATGACTTTGGCAATGTTTGTGGGCAGCGCACCGCCACTCGATGTGCACAGCAAGTACCGTGCAATTAGCGATTGCGATTTTGCCGATGTGCGCAGTTAGCGCTCCGACACTTGGTGCGCGTGTTGCGTACTGCGCGGTTAGCAATTGCGACTTTGGCGATGTGTGCAGGCCGCGCACCGACACTCGGTGCATGCAGTGCGTACCGTGATTGGCGATCATGACTTTGACAATGTGTGTGGGCCGCGCACAGCCACTCGATGGGCACGGCGAGTACCGCGCGATTAGCGATCGCGATTTTGCCGATGTGTGCAGGTCGCGCTCCGACACTTTGTGCGCGTGCTGCATACTGCACGATTAGCAATTGCGACTTTGGCAATGTGTGCAGGCCGCGCACCGACACTCGGTGCATGCGGTGCGTACCGTGATTAGCGATCATGACTTTGGCAATGTGTGTGGCCGTGCACCGCCACTCGATGCGCACGGTGAGTACCGCGCAATTAGCGATCATGACTTTGGCAATGTGTGCGGGCCGCGTACTGCCACTGGATGTGTGCAGTGCGTACCGTGATTAGCGATCAAGACTTTGGCAATGTGTGTGGGCCGTGCACCGCCACTCGATGCGCACGGTGAGTACCGCGCAATTAGCGATCATGACTTTGGCAATGTGTGCGGGCCGCGTACTGCCACTGGATGTGTGCGGTGCGTACCGTGATTAGCGATCATGACTTTGGCAATGTGTGTGGGCCGCGCACCGCTACTCGATGCGCACGGTGAGTACCGCGCGATTAGCGATCATGACTTTGGCAATGTGTGCAGGCTGCGTACTGCCCCTCGATGTGTACGGTGCGTAGCGTGATTAGCGATCATGACTTTGGCGATGTATGCGGGCCGTGCTGTGCCACTCGGTGCTGTGCGGTGAGTACCGCGCGATTAGCGATCACGATTTTGGCGATGTGTGCAGGTCGCGCTCCGACACTTGGTGCGCGTGTTGTGTATTGCGCGATTAGCAATTGCGACTGGCGATGTGTGCAGGCCGCACACCGACACTCAGTGCATACCGTGATTAGCGATCATGACTTTGGCAATGTGTGTGGGCCGCGCTCCGACACTTGGTGCGCGTGTTGCGTACTGCGCGATTAGCAATTGCGATTTTGGCGATGTGTGTAGGCCGCGCACCGACACTCGGTGTGCACGGGCCTTGGGCCTCCTCACCTGCAGATGCCTCAGAGGCAGCATCAATGTAGTTCCTTCCTCGCAGCAGGGGCTCCACAGTGGCTTCCCAGAGGCTGGGCAGCCGCTCGGGCAGGGCCGCCCCAAAGTGCTCCGCAGCCAGCGAGAGAACCTGCGCGGCGCCCCTCCGCTGGATCTCGTTCTGCCGCTGCGCACTCTGTGGAGAAGGAGAAAGGGCACTGCTGTTCACAGGCGCAGAGACATGTTGAGGTGCGACGTAAAATTGCGACTGCACCAATGAAGATATGGCAAAAGGCATTTATTCCTACAAGCCCTCTTCCCCTGCGGAGAAAGTGTTGCCAAGGAAGCCCTTGAAAAATGATCCCTCTTCATGGGCCTTCTAGAGTCATGTGGTAATTATGGGTTCTGTAGAGATTTTAAATACAGTCGAGTCAACTTATAACAATGTTCAAGTGCCACGAAAATTCCATTGTTATAATCGATAATTGTTATAAACGGGTTGCACGAAAAAAAGCATAACAACTGCAAAGAGTGGTCACGGACGGCAAGTGACATGCGAGCTCCGCCGAGGCATCGTTTTGGTGGCACCGAAAGGGGCATTGTAAAAGATACGAGAAGTTTGCTGCGGCTGCCTCTAAGCTTAAAAAATCCCTTAGTGCCCGAAAAAAAAAACAAAGAAAACATGAAAACTTGAAAGCATTTAAATAGGGCAAAATAGCTTGCACTTCTCACTTCTTTGCTGAAACAAACCCGTAATCGGTGAGTTTCGACTGCTTCGCGGCAATCTTGCTGACATCGTTCTGGAGGGCATCCAAATGTTGGACATGTCCGAGTGAAAGGTTTTTTGCAAAAATGAAGTCCCGCAGGGACTCGATCATTCTTGAGGCCTCCTGATGAGAGACAACTTGTACAGGCTCCGGTTCATCTTCGTCATCATCTTCCGCGAACGGTGAATGCTGCAACAATCGCCTCGTCACCCAATTCTTCGTTTGTGGTGACTGCATCGTCAGCGTGCAAGAATTCTTCAAGCCCTTCCGCGTCGCCGTCATCACCGTGCACCGTAGACCAAAGTTCTGTAATCGCTCCATCGGCAGGAGCTTCGCGACACTCTGCGTCACCGATATCCCCAGCGAAGCCCGCTTTTTGGAAGCAATTCATGACGGTGGAGGAGCTGACTTCTGCCCATGCCCCAAAAATGAATTGAACAGCCATCAGGAGCGAAATCTTGAAGTCTGGAGTGGGTCGGCATTCACGCACAGCAATGTCCAGGTTAAGAGCAAGCCTGCTCAACACACGCCGGCGATACAATGCCTTGAAGCACGCAATCACGCCTGCGTACATGGGCTGCAAGCCTGCAGTCGTGTTTGGTGGCAGGACTGAAGCCGGTGATGGCAGATGACCAGTGATAGCCGGAGACCAGCAGGACCGAGGCTGGTGATGGCAGATGATAAAAACCACACTGGCAACGCATGTGCTTTGACGTTGTACGCTGCCCTCGGAACATGTGCAGCTCGTGAACCAGGAGCCAAAGAAAGTGGGAAAGATGGGGCAGCCTACGCTGAAATGCCGTGACGCATTTTCAACGGGCGGCGCACCCTCAGAATGGACTGCTCCCCGTGCGGATACAAAAGCAACAAAAGGAAGCGCCTCCCTACCCTCTCCACCTCTGCCCAGAGGAAAGTGCCCGTCTTTTCTCCTCCTCCGAGTCATACAAGCTTCTCCAGCTCACCCCATGCGCCTCGCCTCGTATGCGTCGTCACGTGATCTTTTCGCAGCTGCTGTGGCCGCTGTGCGGACGGCTCCGCATACGCGCGCGCGTTTTTTGCGGCGTAAGCGTAGTTTGGCTGGCGTGGTAGCTGCGTTTGCGAGTTTTTTCTTTGAGGGTTGGCTACAAATGACTACATTTAATTGTTATAACTGACAATCTAGTATGATAGCATAGTTATAAGCGGTTTATTTTACCAGCGGTTTATTTTACCATAGAACACATTGCAATGGTGACGGTGCCGTGGCTGTCCATTGCTATATCCGATATATATTGTTAAAAGCGGTTATGTTATAAGTGGGTTTGACTGTAATAACAATTGGCTGCAAATACATTAAAAACCCATTAATTCAGATTTTGTAGGGCAACAGAAAATAACTAATTTACCTGAATGTCTAATTATGAGAGGGAAGACTCCCAGATCAACATACACTAAAACCTCATTCAATAAAAGCTAGCCGGAGCTCCGATAAAGTACATATTACACAGCAGTACGGCTTAAACAAAATTGCATAAGATTGCACACCCTATTTACTAGCGTAAGTTGCGCACTACTTTTCTCTAAATAAGGCTTCAAAAAAGAGGTGCGCTAATCTCGCGAACACGTAAAAAAACTCAACAGTGGCCATAACATGCAATACACACCGTAAAAAAAAAAGTTGACTCCAACATAAGTTGACCCCCACCTCCTGCCCCTCCCCATGTTATATGGCTCCTTGCAGGATGGCATGACTGCGCGCGTACAGAGCTCAAAGCAAGACACGCGCAACAAAACAACCACAAAGCTGGCAGTGAGAGCAAAATGAAGATACTAAAAGGTGACAAAACAGCGCTGTCCTGAGCAGCCCGCCTGACTAAAGGCAAATCGAAAAGGAAATAGTTTGGTAGTTTTGGAATCCGGCACGCGCTGGACATTACCTCAAGTTTGCTCCGACACTGTTCATCCGGTAAAGCAACCGCCAATGCAAGCAAGCCAGCTAAACAGAGTGCTATTCATGATTTTTTATTCCCTGAACCAATTCACAAATGAATTAGCCTTTTTTTTTTACACATGAAATTGCACTTTTCCTGCTGGGGAATGTACAGGCTGTTTCACAGTTAGAGGGAAATTCGGAGCGCGTTGCTTCGCGATGCGGCGAGCTGTGGAATCACGCGCCGCTGGGAAGCTAGCGCATGCGCTGACGGCTGAGGGACGGAGTCTCGCCGCATCGTCTGCTACGGCGCGGGTGCACTCCGCTCGGTCGAAAAGCAGGCGGATTGCAAGGGCAGGGCCACGGCTCTCATCGTTTTTTGTAGCAGCTGAGCTTATAGACGAAAAGAAAGGTTTTGCCGCGTCAACCTCTGATCCTGGCAGTAATGCTATTGTATAAACTGCATTCGCAGCATGCTTCATTTATACATTTTCTTTTCCGAAACCGCAGTACTGATATCGTTCAGTTCTAGAAACGCAGCGTGATGAAGACAAATTTGACGCGCTACTACTTGGAGCGCGAAAGAGAAAAACCAATCCCGTACAGCCGTATGGATCAGACACAACAAAACGAATGAATATTATGAAGTCATGTTTACAGAATATGCTCTGAAAGTACTGCTTCTTGGCCGCAGTTGACTGCCCCGGACAGCATGTAGCTGCCGGTAATACAAACGTCATGTTCCGGAATGAGCCTCTGTTCACGGCGGTCCCGATGACAATGCATATTTCGCGCGGCATAGAAGCATAAAGAGAATCAGTAAATGCCGTGTTTATTCCCAGCACGTCGAAATCGGTAATACTGATGAAGGCGGCGGTGACTCAGCGTTCCTTAAAATAAAATAGTAGATGTCATCTCATTGCTTTCGTCATAGTGGGAGGCATTATTCTTCGCAAGCGCAAGCAGCATTTTTGAACTCTGTACTGTTCAAGATAGTTGGCGGTCGTTTCTTTCTACTCGATCGAGAGTCGTGTTATATAGCCATCCTTTTAAGTTATTTGTCTTTTTCAATGGCCCGTGTACCAGAGAACGAAAGGATGAAGATGGTGCACCTCTGTTTTTGAAATTACACTCAGAAACAGATTGCTGAGACGACAGGTCGTCCGATAAAGACAGTGAACAGAATTTTACAGGCCTTCAAGAAAGAAGGGCGCATCAAAGATGCCTCTCGAGGACGTCCACCAAGGGCTACAACTGAGGAAGAAGATTTGTGGATTGTGGCAGCTGCGGCAGACAATCCCCGTGCCTCTCTGCAAGAAATCCGCAAGAGCTTGAACTTGAATGCTTCCAAGGCTACCGTCAGCCGTCGACTTAACGCTGCTGGCCTAAACAGCCGATCGGCCGCTCAAAAGCTTCTACTTCGCAAAAGAAACAAAGAAAAGCGGCTTGCTTTTGCACAAGACCATCAAAGTTGGACGGCCAGAGAGTGGAAGACAGTGGTCTTTAGCGACGAATCCACGTTCACGTCCTCGTGTAACCAGAGAGGGCGAGTATGGCGCCCAGCCAGGACACGGTAAGCTATTCAGTTCAGCATAACTTTATTGTTTCAACCGGTCCTACTACCTACTCTTATTCTTTAGAACGAATTGTTTTTCATGTATGACATTAAGATATTATGAGTTTATAATTAGCTTTGCTCTCCTCGCGCGCTGCTTCAGTGTAATTTGTTTACTATTGCGCACATGAATGTTTCGTCGTCTATAAAAATATAACGCTTCGAGTAATGCCATGAACCACTGGAAGCTTTATTTGTCGTCTTCAACAGCCGCCGGCGCACGGCCTTATCACTGTGATTGTAGTGCATGGAATGACCTTGTTCGTGCTTGTTGTCGCGAGCCGCGGCTTTATCACATTCTTTGATGTGCGAGATGTGCCGAGATTTTCCCGAATTATTACGCGAGGCACAACTGTTTCTGTATCGTTCGAGACGTTTCCAGGTTCTCTAGGCCAGTTATCTAGACGGTTCTTCGCCCACTTTAAATTGAGCGCTGACGAATGCAACGGGCATTCGTATAGATCGACGACCGCCGAGCACCCTTGCTGCTATCGCCGCAGGCGATTGCTTAGTTCTTCTGTGGGCACAAGACAGCCTAATAAAAAGCTTACACCAGTGAATTTCAAGCCTACTCATTTTTCGCCATCGGCATTGTCACCTGGTAGTTTACAAGAACTTCTTGTTGGGCTAGTTGGTGCATTGCTTTGAAGAACCAAGTTGCGCATTCAAAAGAGACAAACACAGGAAAACACAAAGGAGACAGGAAGAGCGCTCTTTCTGTCTCCTTGGTGTTTTCCTGTGGTCGTCTGTTTTGAATGCGCAACTTGGTTCTTCAAAGTATTGTCACCACTACGTGACAGTATCTTTGAGCCAAGTATGGCCGAATGATTTGGTTATCAAGTAAGGCAAGTCAACCATGGCACTACTTATTCTCATCTCTTTCGCGATTTCAATATCCGTTTAGGGGAAGTGGATGTGCTGTGATTACGGCTTTAGTGGAAATCACTGCCGTGGACATGAACCGATTATATTGTCAAGATTAACTTATAAACATCAACCCATACATCCGGTATTAGATATTGGCAGTTCATACAACTCATTTGTTTTTATTTTCAGATACGATCCACACTACATGCAACGGGTCGCTGCCAGTGGCCGCACAACCGTAAGCGTGTGGTCGTGCATAACAAAAGATGGCCTTGGACCACTGATACGCCTCGAAGGCAAGCTCTGTGCTACAAAGTATGCAGGGATCATCGACGATGTGTCGATTCCGCACCTGCTTGACGGCCTGTTTCCGGAAGGGGACTACATATTTCAACACGACCGGTCGCCAATCCATACCGCTGGTGTGGTAAGCAAGCTGTTAGAAGAGCGCGGTGTCACCGTCCTGGATTGGCCACCCCAGTCCCCGGACCTCAATATCATTGAGAATGTCTGGGGCTCAATGAAATCCTCCCTGGCGCGCCATTCTCTGCAAGGCTTATCCGAAGATGGCCTCTGGTCCATCATTCGCAGCGAATGGGACGAGCTGCGAAAGAACACGGCGTTGACTGAATCACTCTATGCTTCTCTGCCCTCACGAATGGGCGCTGTCATCACTGCCACTGGGGACCTGACAAGATACTGAGAGAAGTTGCAAACGTTATACGCCCATTCTCTATCGGTGGCTGAGGGCTGTGAAACCATTCCCTTTGGCAGGGTGCAGCACATTTAACGAATTTTGTTTAAGTAACATTGCACCATCACTATTAACATTTCATTCCGTCCAATTAGCTCAGATGTGCGAAATCTTTTTCTTCTGTTTCCTTTTTTCAATTTTGTGGGGAATAAACACCAAGAAATTGCGCTGCAAATTTTGGTTTGCTTTGTTTTCTCGGGTAATACGGTAGAACACACATGTAAGGAAATTAGTATTGCTATCTTGGAAAACAAGAAACGATGCTGATTGTTTTGGTTTGATTTGCTTTATAGGGTTTAACCTCCTAAAGCGAATCAAGTTATGAGAGACGCCGTAGTGGAAGGCTGCGGAAATTTCGCCCACCTGGGATTCTTTAGCGTGCTTTGACATTGCAAAAAACAGGGGCGCCTTGCTTTTCGCCACCACCGAAGAGCGGCCGCTACAGCCGCGCATTTGGATTCAGCATTCAAGCGCACTAACCACTGAGTCACCGTGGTGCGGAGAAGCATGCTGTCAAAGGTGGTGTATAGAAGAGTAAAAGTTGCACTAACAAATGTTCTTTACCATACCTGCTCAGTTCCCATAAAAAAACGATGAAGGCCGTGCGCTGCCTTTGTAATGTTCCTGCTTTCAGACTGAGAAGAGCGCACCCGCTCCGTAGCAGACGACGCGGCGAGACTCCGCCCCTCAGCCGCCAGCGCAGACTGCGCTTGCGCGAGCTTCCCAGCAGGGTGCGATTCCAGCGCTCGCCGCATCGCGAAGCGACGCGCTCCGAATTTCCCTCTAACTGTGAAACAGCCTGTACAATGGCATCGGCGCGTAACAAGCCAGCCACACTGCCAGCTTGTCGCGGCCACAGTAGCTCAGGTTAGTGGCAGAGATTTCCTCTTCGTGTTTTCCAGTGAAGGTTATTTTTTATAACTGCAGAAATAAAAGGTAGAGATGGAACAGTGCTCAACGACAGAACGCTGTGTGCGCTGCCGAAGTTGATACCCAGAGCCGCCTCTGTTTGGCACTGCGTGTTTCATATGCAGCAGCTGTGCCCAAAAATCGCATTACCAAGAAGCGCAATCGTCGGCCAATTTTTCACTTTTCACCGAACTTTTTGTCCGCAATAAGCGTCCAAAATCTGAGCTCAGTGTGCTCCTCCTCACGTGCATCAAGCCACAGACACCACCTGGTGGCACAGCCTGACGGCAAAGCAGTAGAACATCACTCATACGTCCCCAGTTCAAACCACAGTCAATGACCAAAAATTCGGATGCCTCATTTTTCGGACATGCTTGATTATTCAGACTTTTTCGCGTCACCGCGACATGGCCCATAGAGCCAATTTATAAGAGCGCCCGAAATTTCGGATGCATCGCAACGACTGCTAGATTTTTCAGACCTCGTTCGCACTCACCGCCAATACCCAAGCCACCATATAAAATGTACAGTGGAACCTTATTAATTCATAACTGCAGGAGAGATCGAAAACTTGATCAGACAAAATGAAATTCAAGACTAAAGGGAGCCCTTTAACTTGCGATGCTGAAATTCTGCGCAAGTCGGCACATTGCACCTGCTGGTTTCGAATTCGTACTGTTCTTGAACGTCTTCCGCCGCACAAACTTGAACAGTAGTCAGAGTTCGTGGAACTCATCTGTGCAGAGTCTTTTGTCTCGAATACGGAAAGAGGTAGCAGTGAAGCGCATGGGAGGCGTACAACTTCACACAGACAGCTAGCGCAGGAGGAATTGATGGTGCACTTCAGAGCAGTCAGCGCACCTTTGGCAAAATGCACCGCAACCCTGACTTTTTCTATCGTAAAATCGTAAACAGCTGGCTTTTCGATGACAGGCAAGGTGCCACTCATTATACGCAAGCCACCGCAGAGTGCATATCGCCGGATACGATGCCGATTTTGGCTCTAATCACTAGGCCTAATCATGAAGGCCAACACCGACGGAGCGCTTGCTTCAGCTGATTCTCGGTTCTTATTGTTTAGCCATCTTCGCGTTCTCGAAGGCCAACACCGACGGAGCGCTTGCTTCAGCTGATTCTCGGTTCTTATTGTTTAGCCATCTTCGCGTTCTCGCTCCGGTTACATCGTACTGCGGGCCAGGCCAAGCTCGCGAAAGCGGTCGCTGCCCGTCGTCTGTGCACATGTCGTGTGGTGAACTTTAGTCATTAGAAACTTCAGAATGTGTGCAACACAACTGACCCCTTCCTCTGGCATATTGGTAATAAGGTCGTGATTTTCTCGGTGACATTTGATTTTCTGGAATGCCTGATTTTTCGGTCGTTTTCGCAGCCCTTAGAGAGTCCGAAAAATCGGTCGTCGACTGTATTTGAAAGTATGCGCGCTCAAAATCATGAGAAACAAAAACACCTCATAGAGCTGCACTATTCTTCGTCTGCACATTGCCGAATAATAACCTGGATAATAACATTTCCCGGCAGGTATGTTCATATTTTTACCTGAATTTTGATTGTACGATATGTTCATCAACCAATCATAGGTGCACTAACATATGAGCGGGCTGTTTTGGGGCGCGCGGTGTCAGAAGCCCAGCGTTCACAGTGCACAACTGCGGTCAGGCAAACCTTCTCAAAACTACGCTGATGTACGAACAGGTGAGTGGGCCTATAAAAATAAAAGTGTGCAAGTTGTGGAAGCTCCACAAGCAATGAGCAATGAGTCCACCCTGCTGCTCACTCCTACTCCTCGAAGCCTCGGTGAGGGTATTGAGAACAAGGAGCGGTACAAAACGACATGCTTGGTACTGCAAATCACGACCAAGGCAGTGGGGTGGTCAGCAAATGGACGCTTCGATTATAACTTTCACTGATGGTTTGGTTTCATGGGGTTTGACGTCCCAAAGCAACATAGGCTACGAAGGACACCAACTATGCTGCATGTCCTCACAGCATGCAGTTTGAGCAGGCAGGCAAGAAAAAAAAAAAAAAGGCAAGCGTTGAGACAGACCTCATCGTCAAGGCCATTGGAGTCGTCCACCGATTCGATGGACTGTGAAGTCTGCAAGGACCCCTTGCGGCCGCCACCAGACACTGAACCGGAGCGCCGCACCGTAGCCCGCTCAGCCAACTGCACCAGAAGGAAGCAGCACACAATGACACTCGCACCAGGGGCCCAGGCTGCTAACCTGCTCTCTATGTCTACCTTCTCACATATCACAGTCAAACCCCCCTACAACAAACGCTGCGACAGAACTTTTCGCCACAACAAAGTATTTCAGATTTCCTATCGGCAACTTTTTGCCACAACGAGGTATTTCCAATTCCCCACGAGCAACCCATACAAGGCAATGTAATTATTTCCCCCCACAATGAACAATTTTCACGAGGTTCCGCTTCAACAAAACTTTTCCAAGTGGTCGCTTTTTTTTTTTTGCGCATCCACATATGCCTGCATATCTCGTTAGGTTTCATCAAAAAAACGGCTGCTGAAGACTGTTTGCACACCCCAGCTGACATCCCTGGGAATCTGAATTAGTGTGCGGTTATGTTTGGTTTGGTTTATAGGGATTTAATGTCCTAACGTGACTCAACAGGCTATGAAGGATGCCATAGTGAAGGGCTCCAGAAATTTCGACCACCTGGGGTTCCTTAATGTGCACTGGCATCGCATAGCAAACAGGCCTCTAGATTTTCGCCTCCATCTAAATTCGACCACCGTGGCAGGGATTGAACCCACGTCTTTCGGGTCAGCAGCCGAGCGCCATAACAACTAAGCCACCGCAGCGACCCAAGGTGCAGACATGTGGCTCAGAATTGTGGCATAAAGATATGATGTGGTGCATGACTAATTGCAATGGTTATGCCAATGGCTCAGCAATGGCTTGCAAGCGAAGTCTTGGCGCAAAGTGGCTTTCAGCTTTTTCGTTCGCCTCACTGATGAATGCATAACAGAACTGTTCATTTCATTGTGAAGCTATCGTGTCAACGGAAACCGGCGACAATGTCAAACTTTTTATCGAAAGCAGCGAAACCAGAACTTCACTGCTGAGCACGTTAGGCCTAGTGACACTGAGCAAAAGGTGTGCAACGATTCGCTGTCGCCTGGAGTGCCGGTGGGCGGCATGTTGTTGTCGGAAGCATGGAGCCAGAAGCGTGCCTACTACCCACTAGGGCGCACTCTGGCTTCACTTTTGCGCTGCAGGCGAGCATCGTGATAACATTTCACTCATTTTTTTTTCCTGTCTAGTGCACCCAGGCACTGACAGTAAAATCTTGTTACTACGAACTTCAGATTAATGAAATTTTCAGATTTACGAATTTTTTTCAAATCCCCGCCAAAATGCCTGTATTTTAAATGTAAAAAACTTTCAGTACTACGAATTTCAAATTACCGAATATTTCAGAATAACATATGTAATTTAATCTCGCAATCGTCGCAAGATGCTTCGTTATTGCGAAGTTCCGTTGAAGTTTCATACTAAATCCCTAAAGCTGATGCCTATCATCATCATCCGAAGCAGCAGCTATGCACTAAGGAACCCGTTGCAACGGATACAGCCCCAGCGGCATCAACGCGAGTGTCGCGTTGAATGAATATAGGCTAGGCGGCGCAAGCTGCCGCCCGATACAAAGGTCAAGGCCATTATCATCCATCCAGCGTGTGGTCGCATACTGCGCCGTAGTCTTAAGCCTATTCAGCGCAGTGTCACCACGTCAACAGCGAACGGTAGCATCTGCAAAGTTATCGGCGCTGTGACTGTGTTGTGCATTAGCTTTGCTGACAATGAGTTCTCCTGGCCCCCGCGTTAAAAAGAAGCGACACCAGTTTTCGCTTAAAGAAAAAGCGGACATTCTGTCGCAGCTGAATGCTGGAAAAAAGCAAGTGGACTTGTGCAGGGAGCTTGACATCACACCGTCAACAATGGCAACGATGCTCAAAGATCGGGACAAGATCATAAAACTACATCGAGAGTCGCTCCCTCAAGAAAACATCTGCGGCTGGGCAACTACCGTGGACAGCGACTTTCGAATTATATGGACAGCGACAGCGCGGCGGCTACATCCGCGGAGCTCACCACCGAAGACATCGTGAATCAAGTGCGTGAGCAAGAAGAATGTAGTAGTAGCGACGAAGACAATGCCGACACTGGATCAGCGCACGAAGAGGAAGAGATTGTTTCCGGCTCGGATGTCCTAGTCTTTCTAGAGAAGACCCGATCATTCCTCGGGCGCTGCAAAGATGTCCCCGATGGCGTGCACAGGAAGGTCGAGGATGTGGAGGCGTTCGTCCTGCAGCGCTTGTCGTCTACTCGCCAGAAGAAGATAACAGACTTCTTCAAGCAATAAATTGTAGTTAAACTGTGCCCAGCGTTATCGTTTATTATTTACTTACCAATACGTAAATCTGCTGCAAAGGTACATAATTTTAGTTCTTGTGATGCATTACTGACATGAAAATAATGGTTTTTCAGTACTACGATATTTCAAAATAACGAATTAAATTTGGCAGTCCCGTGAAGTTCGTTGCAACGAGATTCTACTGTAGTACGGCACTGCGTGTGACGGTGGTCTTAGGTGGAGATTCAATATAATGACACTCCACCAGTTTGTTCATACCGCGTGTCGCAAAATGTCTTCGAAGATTCGGAGCAACCAAGTTGCTGGCAAGTCTAAAACATCAATTTTGCGGCGCACTTCTCAACACGCAGTGACGTGGGTGCGTGCGTGCCCTGTCTACGCTGAAACACCTCCAGGCAGCACAGCCTCTGTAAGAGTTCTCGCAGAACGAAAACAGGGATGTCTTTAAATGCATGCAGGAAAAATATTAGTTTTGACTGCAAATGTAGCAGGTGCGTTTATTATGCAAACACATCCATTGTCCAAGTTTTCTGGAGCATCAAGAAAATCACACCACGGCGCCGATTTCGAAACAATGAAGGACCGAAGCTGGGAGATTTTTGTAACACAAATATTGTTCCTGATCTATCCAGTCTAGTACGTCTATGTTCTGGCCCTATTTCATGACAACGAAGCTTCCGTTTCAACAAAATTCATGGGGCCTGCGAAAAATTTCGCTGAAGCAGGATTCGGCTGTAACTGCTATTTCACAATTTCTACTTTGCAGTTTAGGGGTTCCGGAGGTGAATATTTTTTTATTGCAGCATGCATGGAGTGATGAAATCTGGCAAGGTTATTGGGCACTGCACTAAATGAACAAATAAATATTTTCACTTATACATGTTCAGTAGTTTTGAAAAATTATTACGCGCTTCATTGATACACCAAAGTTGAAGAAAGCCTGGCGTGACAGCAAAACATGGCACGAGCCTTGAGTCTCCAATTATATTTACAACCAGAGTATTTTTCTACACGGAATATATATCCATGCTGCAAAATGCACTCATTACCATCATGCCAAATTGGTGAGTGTGTGCAAAAATGAGAAAGCAATTCAGAAATATACATACACCCGTGCCAACCAGAAGACTTTCAAATTCGTAAAACCTTCACGACTGGGGGCGGGGGGCTGCTTTCAGTGTATGACGCGATAACGCTGGAGTCTCTGCACATGTGGCGTCACATGTGGGGAAACGCGCAAACGGCGACCAGCACACAGACAAGCACGGAACTTCTGTAGTATCGCATGGACGGAATCGAGGGAAGCGTGCATTGGTTTCAGAGCCTTACCAGGGCAGCAATTAAGACGCCTTCGATAAATAAACTGAACGCTCTAAATGGCGTATGGCTCTGCTGGCTAACTGTGAAGTGCAGCCGATAGCCGCTGCTCTGGGCTGATGGCGAAGCCTCAAAAACAAAGCTATGCAGGCAGGCTCCCCATTGGCCTATTGCCAGAGGCCTGCCGATCGTCAAAATCATTGCCTGCAGTTGCGCGTGTGTCAGAGGGAAGCCAGAAGCAATGTAACATGCAGTCCAGGCCTGGGGACGATCATTTGGGCGATTGGTTTGTCGAGCACGTCAACCCGTGACATGGCACCACTTACAGAGCCCGTCCGAACTGAACGCAGCCTGCCCCCAGGCGTCCAAATATACGAGCTGCCGAAGCCATATCGTTAAATCGGCATTTGGCACAACTCTGGCCCGGATTATCTGAATTAACGGGGGTTGAGGAGTAGGAATAAAGGTTTATTAGTGAAGTCAAATTAACAATGTTTTACTGTACAACGTTCCAGCTGCTGCTTGCAATTTCACAAATGGCATATATTCCCTGCTCGTAAAAGTGCAAGGTACCACCTGCAATGGTGCGGTTTTTTTCTTTACAGAATTTCAAATGTTTCTAGCAAATAACATTTGTGTTCCGTAAAATTTGAGTAAAGATTTGTAAAATTGTAATATGGTTCGAAATCTGTACATCTTATGGAAAGTTTGGACGAGTTGGCAGGTATGAATATAGCAGCGTCCCTGCGTAAAGAATTTATCAAGGAATTCAATGCAACAAACCATAAGAGAATCAATGAAGCCATTGTTATGCTCTGCTTTCTGCATGCACGCCAGTCACATGAAAAAACACTTTTCAGAAAACTGGCATTTTCACGGAGATCTGAGCCAGTCTTTTGCTGCCTACGGTTACAGGACACTTTTCTTTTAAGTCACTTCTGGGCTATTTTCAAGGAAAACCTTTTGGGACATAATTGGCAAGATCTTATTGATATAAAATCTGAAATTCTGTGAATTTTTATTTTTTTCCAGCTTTGCACAATTCTTGTTTAAGCCATGTCATCCCCTTAAATGACGGTAAAGGTGCCTTCCTCCTGGCCATTTAATGCCGTGAGCTTGCAGCTTAGGCATGTTGGTCGACGCCACTCTTTCTGCCGCTTCTCTTTCCCTCAATAAATCAACACAACACAGTGTGCTACATGAGGTCTATACCCAACGAATATTTTTCGACAAAATGAACCTTTTCATTAGCAGAGCTCTTCACTTTATTCACAATTAGGGGTGTGCGAATATTCGATATTTCGAATACGAATCGAATATGTTTGATATTCGATTTGTATTCATATTCGAAAATTGATATTCGTGAATTTCCGAATATTCAAAAAATTCCCGAATACTCGCCAGCGATCGTATACTGCGCATTCTTTCATAAATTCGACCGTGGCAAAGCCACAATATCTGGGCAAATTAGCCGATAATCGAGTTAAATATTGCAGGAAAACAATACAGAGGTCCTATTCCCTTCCTTCTCCGCCGTTTATCACGCGGACCGATCGCATCCCGACGCAGCAAGGCTTCACCTCGTGAGATTTTCCCCAAGTGGGCTTTCCCACATATCACCCGTGTTGCGAACAAGATGGCCGACGGCCCGCTTCGAGCAATCGCAACGCGAAATCGCGTTTTTTTTTTATTTTTCGGTAATACGTTACATATTTAATGCCCACATCCGAAGAATGGGCCCTGTCGCCTTCATAACTCTTGGAGCGTGACCTCCGTCATCCCGTTTTGTAAACTACGCTATGCGGGAAAGCCTACTTGCGGAATGCCGCGGGAGCCTCCTGAAGGCGCGCCTAGTAGTCACAATAGGGCAAGCGATCCTGTTAAAATCAAGCCTATTGCATGGTGCACTGTCACCTGCACACCTCTTTAGCGGGCGTAACGGCAGGCGTGGCAACAATCGGAAGGCCTCGGTCGCTAGGGCAAAAAAAAAATAGCCTGGCTGCGTAGTTTCGGTTTCTGAGCTTCACCGCTGCCCCATGGCAACTTCAAATGTCGGCCCGGGCATCCGCCTCGCCGCTCCGACGCCAGTGTGTGTTTCCGGCCCCTTGATTGCATTTGCGTTGTTCTTCCAGCACTCCAAAACGGGTGGCTCATCACGAGCTTACTGGTGTTAGCGCGATGAAGCCGCCTCATAAGGCCTTACTGCATCTTCAGCATTTTCGGCAGCATTTTTTTTTTTTCGAGGGGCAAGGGCAATTTTATTACCAGAGGCCTTCGGATGAACCGGGCATTTCTTCCGGTCCCTTGAACTCCAAATGAATGAGGTTTAATAGTCATCATGTTATTTTTTTGTTGCCAGTCTTGTCAGTTTATGGATTTTGTTTTGCATGACCTCATTATAGTTTGGGTACTGTTAAGCTGTTTAATCAAGTAGTATACATTTCTGTGCACATCATGTTTTTTATATGGTCCTGAGGCAGTCTAGTTTTGTTTATTTTAGTTGCAAAGACCATACACTATTTTGAAAAAAATAAGGGCAACAGTGTTCGCTTGCTCATCGTTTACTGAAATTTTTTTGTACTGAACAGATATTCGATATTTGAAGCCATTTTTTCTTCATACAGTTAAACCTGGATATAACGAAGTTGAAAAAAGCTCCCGATTTTTCGTTACATGCAGGTTTTCGTTACATGCAGGTTTCGCGTGAAGGCTCGTCAATTGTTTTATGACGTGACACGACTGTTCTTACGTCGCCGCGCACGTGGAAGTGCGTGGCGCGAAACGACTGCACCATGTGTCTGCGCATAGGCGACTTGGTGTAGAGAGAGGAACTCGAGCGAGAGACAGCGGGAATCATCGTGCCTGCGTGCTCTGCCGAAGCGCGATTGGTGGCCCCGAGAGGGACCGTTGAAAAAAAAAGCTTCCAAAGGAGCTTTGAGAGAAGAGGAGAGGCGGCGTTATTTTACACTGAAAAATTGCGTAATTGCTGCCTGCTTCTTCGGCACAAGTGCAGGCAGGACACGCCGCTCCAAAGAAGCTAAATCATGTAGAGCTCCTTCATCGTCGCGCGAGCCGACGAAACGGCGCATAACGTCCATTGCGTTCATCACCTCCTTTGCAGTAGGCACGTCACACGGATCTGCATCGCAAGCACCATCATCACGATCATCTTGCACGCTTTCAGCCAGTGCTGCATCAGTCATTTCCTCTGTAGCCACGGCGGCGTTGTCAGCAAACAAAAAGTCATCCAGTTCAACGTCGTCGGGTACACCACCGTTAGTGCGTAGCTCGTTCCACGCTTCGGCCACATCGGACGGAGTAGAAACGTCTTCCTCATCATCGGCACCAGCCTGTGCGTTTCTTGCTACTATTCCGGCCTTTAAAAAGCAATTCCTAATAACTTCTGCCCTGACCTCTTGCCAGGAGGCAGCAAGCATCTCGACTGCTTGATAAATATCAATCTTCATCTCCCGTTCCAGCCGGATGTCGAGAAGAATCTTCTGGATTAGTCGGCGTCGGTAACAGCATTTAAAACTGTTAATGACCCCTTTGTCAAGGGGTTGTATTAGGGACGTGCAGTTGGCCGGGAAGTAGTGCAGTTCGATGTTCGAGAGCTGCAGGCCTTCGACGTGGTGCGCCGAGCAATTATCCAGCAGTAGGCAAACTTGACGGCCTTGCCGCTTGACGTCCTGGTTAAATTCCGTTAACCATTCTGAAAATATTGGCCGAGTCATCCACGCCTTGGAGTTCGCCACATACTTGACGGGCATACGCTTCGTTCCCTTAAAACACCTGGGACGGGCACTTTTGCCGACAACCAGCGGGACTCGCTTGTCTGTGCCGTCGAGGTTGGCGCACAGCAGAATCGTTATGCGGAGCTTGCTCTGCTTTCCGCCGCGGCAGTCATCGCCTTTTAGTGCTAGCGTGCGGCCCGGAAGCATTTGATAAAATAGAGCTGTCTCGTCGGCATTGTAGACATCGGCCGCCTCGAAGCGACTCAGTATTCCAGGCAGCTTGTCAGCCACCCATGAAGCAGCAGCATCGCTGTCTGCGGAGGCAGATTCGCCGCTGATTACTCTCCCGACGACACCGTGTCGGCTCTTGAATCCCTGCAGCCACCCGTTGCTTGCCTTGAAATCGTCATGGCCCAAGATACACGCAAAGTCTTTTGCCTTCTGTTGCAAAATCGCGCCACTAATGGGCACATTTCTGGCTCGCGTGTCCAAAAACCACGTGAACACTGCCTTGTCCACATCAGCATATGTCGACGTCTTCAGGCTTTTTTTCTTCGAGCTTGTTCCCGACTCCACTGCGTTTCTGATGTTGTGTTCCGCACTCAAAATCGTTGATAGGGTGCTCGCTGGAATGCTGAAACGGGCGGCAATGTCCTTCTTCTTCTCGCCCGCGGCGACTGCATTTAAAATTGCAAGTTTGTCTTCGAAAGACAAAACTTTTCGTTTTCTGGCAGTAGAACTAGCAGAACTCATCATGACCAACCGACGACGCAGTTACAAGCGGAGACGCACGACTACACGCCGACGGCAGGCCTAGCACCTCCAAAACAAGTCAAACGAACCAGCACGAGAGCACAGCTGACACGCACAGACGCAGGACAAACGCAAAATGGCGAATGCAACGCGTCGTCCCGTCGGTCTCATCCTCCTTTCCCCCCTCTCCTTCCTTCGCCCTGGTAATGAAAGAACCGGCCATCAGCGTTGCTTTTAAAGTGAATTCTTGCACATAACTGTGTCTAAGCCATTGAAACATATGGAAATCACAAAATAAAAATGCTTTTTTTTCAAATCCATACATAAAAAATGCAACAAAAGAAATCAACCGCCGCTACAAACGCCACCTGGTGCCACGCTACACAAGCAAAGCCTGAACAGGCTGCTACGTTGGGCACGGGGCGGCGCTAGCCGCGCGCTAACCGTCGCTATCATCATCATCGCTAAGTTCGTTTGGTCGCGGTGATCCCAGGCGTTCGTGTAGCTGTTGGCTCCGTACAATACTAATATTCACTAATATAGTGCATTTATTTGGTCGAATTTTCCTTAAAAGTGCAAAAAGTAATGACTGATCAGCTTTGCGAGTTCGTTACATCAAGGTTAACTGCCGCAACGTTTTCGTTACATCGAGGTCGAAAATACATGGGCTTCAATGGGGGCGGCGTTAGGGAATTCAAAAATTTCGTTAAATCCAGGAATTCGTTACATAGAGGTTCGTTACATCCAGGTTTAACTGTATTCGTATTCGAAAATTTCAATATTCGCACGCCCCTATTCACAATAGAAACATTACCCAATAAATATTGTTTTGGGTCCCAAAATTACAGAAAAAGAGTGTTTGTTGCTGTAATATGGGACACATGCACAAAATGAGTTCACTGGAAATACCACTAACGCAGAAGCATCCCAACAATCATTATGAGGAGACTTTCATGGGCAGAATTCAACCTGCATCGAAGTAATTTTTCTTCCACAGCAAAGTTTCAGAGCAAGCTGTACACTATGTACAGGTCTCCCTTGTAGCCATATAGCTACACTTAGGTGCATGCTAATGAGTAATAACTCTTCAAATTAGTTTGAGAGTAATTACTCTCACAGGCCACAAAAAATGCCATAGTTGACCATACTGAGCTAATTCTGATCACCTTTAACAATGACTGACGTCGCACAGCACATGGGCGTCCTTTGAAATCCTCCTCCAGCAAAACCACAATTCAATCCCGAGTTTCTCAGTCCAGTGGGCCAACGCCACCGTGGAGGGTGGAATGCCACGCACCTTCTGCATGTTGACCAAGGTCAGGATGGCAGCAGCCAGCTGGGGTGGTGCAGTGGATGAGCCACCAGTGCCAGCCACCAGGCTGGGATCCGAGCACAGGTAGGAGAGCAAGTTGCGCACAACCTTGCCATTGGGGCAGGGGACACGTTCCACGCAGCTGTCCATCAGGTGCACCAGACTATGCGCTGAATCCTCCTGCACCACAACCAAGGGGGCAGAGGTCACACCGAGCCATGGAGTTGACAGGTGCACTCATGTCACCTTCGCAATTCACAGTATCAACGCCACGGAAGGTAAACGAGCTCAATCAAACCAATATGCAAATAATTTAATAACACCACACTAAACTATGTCCCGGTACAGCCCATAAGTCAGCAGCAAAGCCTGCCCACATTCATGGCCAAAATGCAATGCTCCTCCATGGCAAGGAAATAGCCCACACTTCAATCCTCTCTTTAACAGTGTGCAAATACAGTGAAAGCTCGTTAATTCGAACAGCTCTACTTGGTCCGGCCAAGCTCCATACAGATCTGTGTATAAAAAAGCCCGTTATTTCGAAAGCGAGTCGGTTCAGCTACCGATAATTCGAACCACGCGGGAGGCTTGGCACACAGCACATGGCCAAAAAAAAAAAGCGCCTGCGCGTACTTAGAGGCTGCGCAAGTGCTAAACGAGGTCAGATGGAACCAGATAAAACCGTGGACGAGTGGGTAAAGCCTAAACGGTGCAATAACCGGCGGGCGCGGCGGTCGGCGGAGTGGGAGGGTGCATGAGTTGGGGAACGCGGTGGCGGCTGCCTACCCTCTTTTCGGCACAGCCTCCGAAACTCGGAACTACTGTATTTACTCGCGTAATGAACCGGCCCCCCACTTTTGTCGGCCAAAATTTACTTTTTCGTTCTCCAGCCTAGCGAGTTCCTCAGTTTTCCCTGCTGTCCGCAGCGCAGACCTTGGCAGCGCGGCAAGACGCTGCCCGCCGCCGACATCACAACTTGTTTATCTTTTGAGAAGAGCTCCAGCCAGAGGGGTGGGGAGAACGCTAAGCTGCTGCCGCCGCCGATAACATCATTTGTTTGTTTTTTTATTTGAGAAGGAGGTTCCTGTCCTAACCACCAGATGGCGCCACTGGGCGTTTAAAAAGTGAGAATATTCCTAACGTCCGACAAAATAGCTGCATTTAGCGTACGCAAGCGTGCATAAGGTTTTGGTATGTAGACAGCATCGATTAACCTCTTGCCACATCTGTGAACGCCGTGAGCAGACGACACACACACGATGAGCGGCGATGCGGTGGCCGGGAACTGTGTATCCAAACGGCGGGCCACGGACTGACCCGCGGACCGGTCACGAGGGGTCGACTGTGCGTGGGCCGGCCGGGTCTGGCCGGCAACAGCGTCCACACCACGAACCAAAAGAGCAGACGACAAGGCGGGCCAAGCCTCTGCGATCAGCCTGCATCAACGCTCGTCTCACGCTTCGACATTCAGCGGCGAGAACAAGCGGAATCCGCGGCAGAGATCCGCGTAAATACCCAGCGGAAAACTCGATCGGTACGGGACAGATTTCTGCCGCGGTGAGGAGAAAGTTGCATTCCCGCGGCGACAAACATGGCGACGCGCTTCCAAGCAGGACCGCTCGTTTCGGACTGCATTCATCGTTGTTACTGCCTTTTTTGTTGCGTTCACTGGCAATAAAAGCGCATCCATTTCTCGCTTGGTCTCACGTGACTCGCCTATAAGAAGACGTATGAGTGAAATATTTGCTTTATTTTTTATTTAGAGTGACGATTGTGCCCCTTCGAGGCTTAAGCGGCGCGTACGTTTGTTGACAGAAATAGTTGCCCGGCCTAACAACTAGATGGCGCCACAAGGCTGAGCGTATCCTTCCGTCCGTGTTTGCATACGCTGAACTAAAAGTGGGAAATGTGAGAAGTGCTGTAACGCCCCGAAAAATACCTGCGTTTAGACTACATGATAGTGCATACACTTATGGCTCGTAGACAGCGTCAATTGTTCTTTTCTAACCATATCTGTGTACGTCGAGAGTGCCGACGTTGCTACTAATTTCGCTCGCTCTCGCCGCCGAACGCCCAATTATGAACGAGCCATAAAGGTGTACTAAGTAAAACGTAGCGTCGTCCGACCACGTTGACATGTTAACAGTGGAAACAAAACTACTTTCGCTGGTGTCGCCTCGACTGCCGGGAGCACCGAGCCGCGAAAGACCAATGTGGTGTAGTTGCCAGACTCGATGTGCGTGAGAATATCATTCTTTTCGTGGGGGTTGTGTCACAAAGTTCATGCCTACCCTGTCCAGCTTTGAGCTTTGTTTCCCAGAAACATGTCGCGGAGCGGCGTCGACGACTTTTTCCCCCTCCCCCGCGGGGGAACGGCATTCTCACCATAGCGCTGGAGGGGTCACTCAAAAATACTCCCCCCCTCCTAGCATTGTTGCAATACAGGTGGCAAGCGCTTGCACGTGTTGGGAACAGCAGAAGCGGATTGAATGCCCCGGCACTGTTCACGGCCCCCCATGACTCCTCGTGGGATTAAGGCATTGTGCCGAATTCTTTCGACATTCCTTCATGTGTTCTTTTTTTTCTTTTTGGGAGCTGCATTCCTCTGTGCGTGGCTCCTGAAGAGTCTTTTTTCCCTGTGTTTTTTTTTTTTCATTCTTTGCTATGCGAAGGGGGCGACGGGAACGCCGCGCGCTGGCAGTTGGTCTGGAGATTTCGGTGCGTGCGGTAGTGAGTGAGGTCAGCCAGGGAAGTGGTCGGCAAGGAGCCTAGGCGGATATCTGACGCATAGAGCGCGGCGATGGTGGTCCCGAAGACGCGAGGCCTAAGTTCGCCCGTATCCGCAAGCCCCCATCAGCCCCGCGACGAGCAACCGCAGCCTGACGCTCCCTGCGACCGGACCTTGCCACTCCACAGTTAAGCCATCATTTCTCACCACTCACTTCAACTCTTTTATCTTTGTATTTTTTTCTTTCTGTGTTTCTCATTGTAATCCTTTGTACTTTATTTCCGTCTCGTAACATTTTTGTATAGCAATCGCCCTGATGTTTCTTTCTTTGTGTTAATTGTTGTGTTAACGTGTTCAATTGGTGCTTGTGTTATTTGCGTCACGTCAGTGTACGGCGCTACCTTGTCGAGCATATTGTAATACTTGGTTGTTGTTTGCCTAATTAAATTAATTCGCTACGGAACTTGCCTACGCCTCATGCCTCCAGTCGACGACTAATCAGGCGTGGCCCCTATCGCCGGTGAGCAGTCGAATCACAATCTTTCGCACGCGGGGTGGAGAAGTTTGTCGCTCCTCCCTCTCCTAACTTACGGAGAGTGCAGTGGTGGGCAGGTTGGCCCGACTAATTGTAACTTCGGCGCCAACCAACACCACAGCCACCCACGATATCATGACAAACGTTAGCTAGCCGTAGGCGTTTTCCTCTTCCTTCTCCGAAGCATATGACTGCAAGGTGCACGTAAGCAACGTTTAAAACGTGGCAGCAGCTATGTCGCCTACCGTCACGAGGTGATCCTCTTATTCATTTACCGGCTGAATGCTAAAGGCTCACGAGTGAAATTTGCATTGCTGCTGTAGATAAGCATACCCAGTCAGCTTTTTTTCTTTTCGCACCATAACTCTGCGGTTGTTTCAGGCGCAGTTGTGTACAGTGCAAGTTCTGTCGAACTTTGAAGAGCTCGAGTGTGTGTTGCTGTGAGACAGACCGCTTTGTCAGCCGAAGGGCTGCATCAGGGAGCACTTGGAATTCAGCCTTTTATGCCTTAACATCGCCATGCTCCGTGTTGCTTACTTCCAGCTATGCGCACAGCGGGAAACTATGAGCAACGATATCCACAAGTGAAGTTCTGTTCTCGTTTGATGCTGCATTAGGTTGCGCATATGGTACAACCAGGGCATTCATCCCTGAACGTTGTCATTTTACGCTAGATCATAGTGCAGTTATTTTTTTATGTGTGAACGTTTCTTGCTACACACACTGTAAAAAAAGTAAATTTCCGGTGCACTGCATTGCATATGAAAAAGTCTACTTAGCATTCCAAGGCATTCATCGCTGAATGTTTTTATTTTACAGCAGATCATAGTGGAGTTATATTGTTATGCGTAAGCATTCCATGCAACACGCACTGCAAAGAAGTTAATTTCCAGTGCACTGCATTGCATATGTAGCATATTGTGACTTTACAGCACTATGCGACTTTATTCATCCTTGGGTGTCATCTATCATGCATGCACGTGTGTATTGTCATCACAGTGCATGGTTCACTCAGTGGTTTTGTTGTTTTTTCCCAGAAAGTACTGGTACACAGCGTAGTTTGTTTGGAGGCTCTGGCATTGCCTGGGAAAAAGACACTGTCTCATCTTTCCAGCCTGTGTTGCTGCGAAGATGAGGGATCATTTCCGGCAGACAAACCGACAAGGTTAAGATACGCTGAATATTAGGAGGCAAGAATTATTGCAGTGTGGGCTAGATTCCATGCTCCGAACGGTAAGAGCAGAGAAACGTGGTTCTTCTTGCATCTAACGAGAACTTCTTATTCGGTGGGTTGGCAGCTGTTCATTGTAATTATTTAACTCTTTCGTTACCGCGAGAAAATGGCCGTTTTTCATAGGTCTCGGAAGAAATTTTTTTTGCCAGTACAAATAATACTCCAGCACACGTTGCAGCATGGTAAATTGCTCATAATGGAATGCTCTTTCCAAAAACATAAGTTACAAAGCAAACAATTTATTAGGGAACACACAAAAATTTGGAAAAGTGCCATTTTTGTGGAGTGTTGATAAAAACAAGAAAGAAAATGCACAATATCTACATATGCATTTTTAACAAAGAAAATTTAGAATATACATTTTGAAGATCAATGACTCAGGAACACTGCCTAAAAAAATAAATTCTCTGTACAACGCAGTTCTTCTGCTACATAAAAAAAAAACGAGACCGGGAACAGGTTCATCGCTCGTGCCATGCGGTGAAGCAGTTCCTGGTTTTCGTGAGGCACAGATGCGCTCCGCAGTTTTCACAAAAAAAATTCGTCTTTTGCTCGATTTTTCGTTCCTGGTAGCACATCCTGCAGTTTCGCCTTTTCGGCATCTTTTGCGGATAGTGCGGCACTTCTTTTGGGACAGGATCGAGTTGGGCAACCTCTTGATCCCCAAGCTCGAGCAGCTGTTGGGTGAGCTCCATCCGAAAAGAAAGTTGGTCGAAATGGGCGCTCCTTTGAAATTCCGGTGTCGAGAGGTGTTGCTGGCGGTGCTCTTGAAAACTAATGAAGCTATTCACAACAGCGATGTCAATACAATGAAAGAAGAGTGTTTTCCACCACCTCACGCACTTCATCAAAACGTTATAAGATGCAATCAGCTGATCCGACTTATCAACACCAAGCATCCCAGAATTATAGTCGTTAATCAGTAGCGGCTTCTTGATTGGGGTGGTAGTCCACACGCCCCCTCTTTTCTCTTTTCTTGTGGCTGTTACATGCCTGTTGGCAGTGTGCGCTGTAGACATCATGTGGACAACCCTCCTGTCCTTCCATTGCAAATAGAGGATGTTGTTCCGTCGCAGCCACCGAACATCACCTCTCTTTGCCTTCTTTTCCCACGACACCTCCTTCAGTTCAGATGGGAAGCACCGACGATCTTTACGTGTCGTGCCACAAGCAAGGGTTTTGTGATTTAGCAGGTGAGCAAAGAGAGACGCAGGTGTGTAAATGTTATCCATGTAGATAACGTATCCTTGATTGAGGAATTTATTACACAGTTGCGTCACCACATCAAATGCTAGTCCACTTGCACTAGCCGTTTCCCGTTTGCCTGTATACACATAAAATTGAACGGAATAGCCAGTCTGCGAATCGGCAAGCACCCACAATTTGTATCCCCACTTTACAATTTTGTCCCGCATGTATTGCCGAATACCCGATCTTCCATTCGATTTCACCATTCTTTCATCAACAGAGAGGTTCCGCGCAGGCTGAGAAAGTTCTCCTGAGGTTGTATTCACGTGTTGCAGAAGCCACAATATGCGGTACAGTTTGCCGTGCGAAGCTACAGAAGTCTCCTCCGGATCAGTGACAGTTAGAAAGCGCAGAAGTGCAGAAAACCGTCTCCTTGGCATAACGTTCCACAGAAGAAGCCCTGAAAAAAGCCCACCAGTATTTCAGTAAAGGTGGATGCGTGGCACGTTCACAATGCCCATATAAATGAGCAGTCCAATGAACTTCACTAGTTCGTCGTGAGTCACTTCTTTCCAAGACCCATCTCTTTCAGCATAGCTTGGAAGCTCCAAAATATGCATCCAAGCATATTTGTTCGTATTTTTGCAGATAGTATGTATCACTTCTGCGGTGAAGAATAACAGGAAAAAATTGCGCGCTGTTGTGAAACGTCTTGCGCTGCTCCGAAGTGCTGGGCCGAGGTGTGCTCCGGGCGGCCTTGTTGGCGTGAAATGAAGTTTCTTCACAGTTGGTGGCAGCACATCCTGGCCTAGCGACATACGGACCCTGCAGATAACAAGAATAGCTTGTGCACAAAGATCGGCAGATAAGCGCACACGACGCCGGTGACTGCTCAAGACCGTAAAAGTAACTCACCGGTGAGCAGCTGCGGATGTCCCGGGCTGACTTGAAACATCGTCGCTGTCAGAGCTTGAAGCAGAGGTACTGTCATCTTCGGACTCGAAGCTAGAATCCTCGTCGCTAAAATCAGGTGCGGGTGTAGGACACTTTCGAGCAGAACGCTTTCCGTGCGGCACAGTCGCGCGGGACGACGACGCCATGGCAGCGACCGGAGCGAGTGGCATCGTAACAATATAGTAATGCCGGATGCAGCCCTCTAGCGAAACCGAAACCAAAACTGCTGCAAACTGGCTGTAAAGGCCAGGTGTACATGCTGGACATGCAACGGACCTTCAGGAATGCGTTTTCGTGGAATAAAACTACCCGGACTCCAAGTCAAAGCTCACTAGTGAATAGCTGGCAACATTTTCCGGTAATTATCACCACTCAACACTGCCAGATAACAAAGCCGACAATATGATTCAATATTTCACTTGCTGGGAGTCTTTTGATGACAAAAATTTGATGTTAATAATGCATTACCACGCGTGGCAGGTTTTTTTCTGAAGTGCGGCCGCCACGCCCCCTTTCACAACAACACATGCACGTCAGTTCTCAAAAAGGTGCATCAAAAATCGGAACGTCGCCAGAGCGGGAAAATTTAAACTGGTTCTACAAGTGCAGTGCCTAGACTGACCACTGGATGGCGCTAGGTGAACGTGAAACGATTCCAACCTGTCGAAATCGGCGATTTAAAGCATCGATCACTGGTGATCGATTTGAATAGGCGTGGTAACGAAAGAGTTAAAGGCACCAGAGCAACTAAACATCCCAAAACGCAGGACAACTGGACAGAGCGCTACTCACAGCTGCTTTATCTCACAGAAAACACGTGCATGTGTATCCTCAGTCGTGAGTTGCTCAAAGAACACATTCAAGCATCAGTTCGTCATCATCATCAGCCTGAATGCGCCCACTGCTGGACAAAAGCCTTTCCCATGTCTCTCCAAATAACCCTGTCCTTTGTCAGCTGCGGCCTTCTTATCCCCGCAAACCTCTTAAACTCATCTACACACCTAACTTTCTGCCGTCCCCTGCTGTGCTTGCGTTCTCTTGGCATTCAGCCCGTTACTCTTGAGGACCAACGATTACCGTATTTACTCACGTAATCCTTGCACTTTTTTTCCCTGAAAATCAACGCGAAGTTTGGTGGTGCGATAATTATGCGGGGAAAATTTTCAAGCAAATGTTTTGGAGTGTTAAATGCAAAGATGAATGGGTGCTAGATCAAGATTGTCAGGTCCGCAATTGTAAATATAACGAAAACATTACTTTCAAGCGTAACTTACCTTCGTTATGCAAGTACAGGGTGAACGTAAGCTCAAGTTGCTAAACCACTTTATTTGCCGCGCACAACCTCCCCGTCACTACTCGCGTTGCGTACGTCCTGCAGGAAATTCTACTCTTCATCAGAGTCCGTGTCGACACTGGAATCAATGGTTTCTTCATCTTCCGATGCTTCTTCGTCGTCCCACACCAGGTGGTCCTCGGTCGCATCCAGGGCGTTCGAAATTCCTGTTTTTTTGAAGCCTCTGGCCACCATGTTTACATCAATCATCCCCCATGCCTCTGATACCCAGCTGCACAGCAGCTCCACGGACGGTCTTTTGATTTTGCCACCCGGCGTCAGAGCATGTTCACATTCGGCCATCCATTCTGCGTACAGCCTCCGGACGTTATCTTTAAATGACTTGTTCAAAGATACGTACGTCAAGAGGCTGTAGCATTGATGTGAGGCCGCCGGGTATAACAGCCAGGTCCGTTCGCAGTTCCTTGAACTTCGCCCGAACCGACTCTTGAAGATGGCCCCGAAAGCTATCAAGCACGAGGAGCGACGGAAAAAGAAGCGCTCCCGGTCGCCGCCCCCACACAGTCTTCACCCAGTCCACCATAAGGTCCGCGGTCATCCACCCCTTTTCTTGGACGCGCACGTGTATACCAGGGGGGAGCTTTCCTTTCGGGAGGGTCTTCAGCTTGAAAATGACGTACGGTGGGAGCTTCCGCCCGTCCGCCGTCAGGCCTAGCATGACCGTGCACCTCTGTTTTTCGGCACCTGTAGTCCTGACGTGCACAGTCCGAGCGCCTGTCTGTTCGACTGTCCTGCTGCTGGGCATATCGAAATTCAGCGGAGTTTGGTCCGCGTTCCCTATCTGGGAGGGCAAGAAGTTTTTCTCCTGCCGGATCCTGATAACGAATCGATGGAAGTCCACTATTTTCACTTTATAGGCTGCGGGCAGGCGCTGGCAAAGCGTCGTTCGCCTCCTGAGCGAGAGTCCATTGCGCCGCATAAACCGTGTGGCCCACCCGTTACTAGCGTGGAAGTCTTGCACCGGGATGCCCTCCTTTCTTGCGATTACGAGCGCCTGGTTCCGTATTAAATCAATCGACACAGCACACCCATCCGCTCGTCGAGCCTTGATATATTCCAGTAAAGAGGATTCGATGGCAGGAAATTTCCCAGTCTTCGGTCCATGGAAGGCCTAGCGCGTCTTACCAGTCGTCTTGAGTTCGTCGTGCTGCCGTCTCCAATACCGGACGCAAAACTCGTTGACGCCGAAGTGTCTGCTGGCGGCGCGGTTGCCATGTTCCAACGCATACTCAATAGCTTTTAGCTTAAAAGCAGCTGTGTAGCGTCCCATGGCGAAGCAGCACAAAGAGCACGGTGCAACACGCAAACAAGGCAAACGAGGCCTACGAGACACCGGAGAGCCAGAGACACCTTCGCAAAATGGCATAGCGGTGGTGAGTGGATGAGCGGTAGCGGCGGTGGCAGCGGATGATAGCACAGTACCGCCGCCTAGTAGCATGCGCGCCCAACCATGGCAGTTAGTTGTGGCCGCAGTCAATAAATGGCGATCGCTACGACAAGCAGACTGCTCGCGGCAGTAATTTTGGGGGTGCGATGATTATGCGGGGCAAAAAAAATTTTCCAATTTTTGATAGCCAATGTGGGGGGTGCGAGCATTACGCGAGTGCGAGCATCACGCAAGTAAATATGGTATCTACTCTTCACATTACTTGCCGTGCCCTAGCCTATTTCTTCTTGATTGCGACTGGGACGCCATTAGCCCGCGTTTGTTCCCTGACCCACTCTGCCCTCTTCCTGTCCCTTAACGTTACACCAATCATTTTTCTTTCAGTAGCTCGCTGTGTTGTCTTTAACTTGAGCTGAACCCTTTTCGTTAGCCTCCACACTTTTACCACACAGGTCAGTACCAGTAAGATACAGCTTTCATATGCCTTTTTCTAGAGGGAAATTGGTAATGTGCCATTCATGATCTGCGGGAACGGGCCAAATGAGCTCCACCCCAGTCTTATTCTAGAAGTCATTTCCCTCTCGTGATCCGGATCTCCAGTCACTAAGTGCCTTAGCGGACGTATTCCCCCACCACTTTCAGCCCCTCGCTGCCAATTGTAAACTGCTGCTCCCTTGCAAGACTGTTGACCGTTACTTTGGGTTTCTGCATATTAATTTCTTTCAGTGGCATTTTCTCCCCCCATTGCGCCATTTTTTTGAGAAGGTATGGTACGAAATGGGCTTACTGCTTACGGGCGTTGAAAACTATGCTTGTACAAAGAGAACATTGGACAACTCCAGCGCTGAAGAATTTTTCATGAAAATAGCCGATGGAGAAACTGTGCAACGATGACCCGCAGGTGGTCGCAAAGAACCGCCACTTAGCTGAGCCGCTGCCGACAAATACAGCGCGCTATGATCAGTGCTTAAATTCGGGTAGGTCCAGGAGGGTCTTAAACCCTCTACCAATATTCAAAAAGGATCAGAGACCCCCTGTGCTAGGTTGTAGAATGCATGAATCTTAAGGAAGCAACCATTTTCCGGGGCGGTCAGAACATTTTTTCTCTATTGTTTTCAAAATTTCGCTGCGGTTTTTGCAAGAGTCATTACATTTTGTATGAAACCCGAGACGGAGAAAAATACAAATTGGCAGCACTACACAAGGGGGGATGAAAAAGGGGAAACCGTGCCCAACACCATGGTCAGCTCAGAGCCGGCCACTCAGCTTCAAGGCTAGAAAGCAACAATCAGCACATTGGTAGAGCGAGGGGACAGTTTGTTTCAGGTCTCTGGCATAAATTGAGCAAAAAACCACCTTGAAAAATAATTTCTCATTTTTGCGAAAAACCATGTGTAAAGCAGGCTGCAAGATGCTCTCTCTCCCCCTTTCCATCTGTGCTCAGATCACACGAGACCCGTTCGATGCAGCCGGACTTGAAGCATTACTTATGACGGAAGCAACCATTGGCCCCTACTTCTGAACACGTTAATTACACAACTGTGCCGACGTGAAGACTGCACATACGAAGCCACGTTTGGTGCTCGAAATACAGAATTTTCCTCTGCCCGTCCTCACAGAATGACTGCTTTTGTCTGTTTTTTAAGTCATGAACTACAGAATAATTGCCTGAAGCTGAAGCGTACATTCTCGCAGCTAAACATTTATTCATGTCTAAAGATCAGTTAGAAAAGGCAAGCAAATGTAGTAGTTTTACGTTCATGTATTAGGTTTAAGGTGCTATGTCCACAAATGTGGATGCGAATAAGATATGCTTAAATATAAATATTATTGCATAATTTTTTGCACATCACTTCTTCTTAGTGTACTGATCGTCATTTATGCAAAAAAAAAGATTTTTCCTTTCAGCAGATTTAATTGGCACCTGAAGGGGCTATAGGAAATGTTTTAATGAGAAACCATCTAAGTCGTATGGAGGATAATGAGTTTTTTCTCTTAAATAATGTTTGTTGTACATGCTTGCACATCCTCACTGTGTCTCCTTATAAACAGAAAATTTCGCCTCCCTATCTCTATTATCTCATAGTGAACATCTTATTTTGTACTCATGTCTATTACTTAGAACTACTTAGTAGCATTGTGTTCTAGATGTCTGATCATGATTTCATGGATTGTTCTTCTTGCCTGTCATAATGTGTGATGTTCACTTTGATTTATTTGGTAAAAAAATTATGTTTCGTCTATTGCGCTTCGATAGTGCACGACTTATCCAAATTCACCCTGTGCTTTATTATGTTTATGAATTCTGTATGCTCTCTGCTGCCTTGGAATGGGCAGCGGGCCTAGTCAAGCTACTCTGAAGTAGCTTTTTGCCAAGGGGCCTTTTTCTCTTTTAGAGAAATAGGGAAAATGTGTAAATAGCGCTTTCCCAAGCTTCAAGTCATCATAGAGTTCCAATTGCGCGCACAGAGTCATTTGCTTCTCGGCAGCAAGAGCCGCCGTGGGCACCAACTTTGCCTTCATGTACTACCTCTGCCATGTTTTGGTGTGAAGGCTGCGGTGGGAAATGTTCATCGCGGCAAAAACGTTGTTTAGCGCTGTTTGCTGATTCCCAGTGGCTTGCATCGTGTGCACAGAAAGAATGTTCCCAACAAATGGTTTGGGTCTTCTCGTTGCAGTTCACACGGGGCGAGCCCCACACCGACGCCGCATCACCGCAGCACGCGAACCTGATAACAATCCTTTTATGGCGAAGCCATATTCTCGTCCACCTCTGCCTACAGCGACGTTACCGCCACACACTTTGCACTTGACGCACGACATCATCGCGTTCACAGAGTCCAAGCTTACAACAACGAAGACCATCTTGATGTCGGCTGGGGCGGCCGCATCGTCATCGGTGCGAGTGAGAAAATCCAGCTTTCGCGTCGTTGCCGGAGTTGAAGTTTTTCTCGAGTTTCAACCTCCCTCTGCACCAAATCCGCATGCTGCAACACTGTCGACGAGCTGGCTAGGCCTACTTCAGCACTGTCGGCGGACTGTTCTCAATGCCCTGCGAATGAATGGCACGCTTCTGGAAGTTAGAAACAAATCGTTTCTTTCTTTTGCCGAACTTGTGCCTCATGGCGAACTTCCCCGTTGGATTGAACATCGTTGCACACAGAACAAAGAGACACATTGTCACATCGCTGGCAGAGTGAAGCAGATGACGACAGAGTGCAGTTTTTGGTCAAGTGTGCTAGCTCTACAAATAGGGCCGCACGTTGGGACTTTAGCTTTGCGCATGGATTTAGACATCACAGGTGAACCAGCGGAGGCATTTTGGCAGGAAATCAATAAAGAAAAGCGGCTCTTTCCAATGAGACTAAGATGGCTGCGACCGCAGGCATGAAAGAAGAGCTATGCGCCGCGACAGAGAGAGCTGTTTTTGCGTGGAATTCAGCTCACAGGGATGTTATAAATTGATCCTGTGTGAAAATACTGAACCACGGGACTGGTAACCTGGTGAATTTAAGGAATATTAGCTGTAGAAATTGGGTTTTGTTAGCGATTTTTCGTCCCAAAGTGTCGTGTCCCCCCTTTAAGGGGACATGTGGGTTTTGAAATGCACATTTTTATTAATATAAACATCATAATGAAATCGGGTGTGCATATGTTTCCTCTTTCTGTTTTCAAAAATATAATTAGCTTCAGTATATCACAATTAGCTCCCATATTATAGGAAAATAACTGAAGCCTAATTAGTTAAACTCTTATGGGTATTTAGGATACCTCCTTTCTAAATGTTTTAGTTTCGGTTGAAATGGGGCTGTAGCCAAGCCAAAGACCTGCCATCTGGAGCAATCTATGCCAATTGTATTGTTGGTGAAGTATATCATCATACAAAAATGTTAAATTTTATCCAAGCATCCTAATTATGAACTTCAGTTGGGTGACATTATGGTTTACAAAATTGGAAATGACTCCGCCAAAAAAAAATACAGCATAGCTCCACAGTCTAGTTCATCCTGAATTGAACAGTATAACATTAATTGAAACTGCAGCACAAAAACATAATAGAAACTGCCGCTAGGCATGTTGGCAAAATACAAGAACCTGAGAAAATTGCATTTGAAGTGCACATGCCAGCGATTCGGCCTCAAAAAACAGCGGAATGCGGACATTCCAAAAATATTTCACAGTAGTGAGTAATACCAGGTAGTGGGGAAGGGGCCCAGCTTTCAAAGAAAACCAAGATGGCTGCCATCGGGGTAACTGCCGTAGAAAGCGACAAGCGTAGAGTCTTGCTGTATTTCACTCCACCCCTTCCAGGCATCGTAGGCATGAAAATGTAGATATTTTAGTAGTTGCAGGTTGAATTTAGACCTTGAAACTTTTGAGGCATTTTTCGATCATTTCAAGACATGCCTCTCCCCTTAAGACAATGCATGTGTGGACTGAATTCAGCGCGCATTATAGACACAGCACGGATGTTTAGTAACAACAAAAACTGGATGCTCCGAGTCCCCTTAACTACCTCAGTCTCCTGTCCAGACAACCATTCCCGCTCGAAGAAGGCCAGTGGTGACCCACCTGGAGCAGGGGGCTCTCCTCCCGCCGGATCGACTCCATCAGGGGACGGATCACGGGGTTCAGCTTGTCCGGCAGATGAGGCAGCCGTACCAGGAAGGTGGCCAGCGATGACTGCACCCTGCAACGGCAGCACGTGGCTGTAGTCTGTCTGCCCGTCTGGAAAGCTTGAGCATTAGGACAGCATTGCATTCGAAGTCGATGTCCACACCTGGCAGCCTCAAGTGATGGCACCCAAGGCAGACTTTTGAAGGGCACTGGAATGGATTTCCATCAAAGCTGTACGTTGTAGAATAAAGTGTACAAGGCACTCATAGACCACCTTGCCATATTCCAGCCTAAAAGGCTCTTAAAGACTGACACTCAGCCATTCATAGATTTCTGGTCTTGTCTTCACCACTTTGACACCCTTCCGCAAAAAAAATGCAAGTTTTAGTTGCAAAATAGCATCTATGGTACACTTGCGATAATTGAAACATGTATTAATTCGTATTTCGGTTAATGCAAACAAATTTTAGAATTCAGGTTGGGCACGTACAGCATTTTAAACGCATTTCAAAGCCACTTCATTTGCATCATGGTTTCTCTTAAATTCACTTCACTCAAAACTTTTTTGCCTTGCACCAATGCTTCTAGTGCGTGAAAGAACGACGGCAGAGGCCAGATGCGGCAAGTTTCCAATGCTGCACAAGCTAAAATTTGGCCTCTCCAACCATGAATCTGAATATCACAGTCACAACTGTGAAATTTCCAGGAAACGTGTTTTTGTGCACTAATTCTAAATATGCCATTTAATTTCATGCAAAACTAGTGCCTGCGCACTTACGTAACATATAATGTAACTTTTTACAGAGGTCTAAAAAATTTCACTGCAGGGAACTTGCTAAAATGCATGCCACAGCTTTCCCATGACATGAAGGAATGTAATAAGGGAAGAATTACCATCACCTTGCTCAACATAGAGCCTGAGTTATAGGGTTTTGAAATTGCCGCTACAGAAAAAGGAGTACCAAATTTTCTTTCTTTCTGAAGTAGCTTCTTCAAAACCCCACAACTCAACTTCTATGATGGGCAGGTTGATACTTTTACCTTTATTGCATTCCTTGATGGCAATACAAACAAATTAGAGAAATTACACCAAGTTACCTGGCGCAAAATCTCTTAAAACCTCTCAGCAAAAGCTAGCATAATTAATTACATAAGTGCATATTAAGCACTTCTCTTACATTAAATTAGGGGTGTGCGAATATTGAAATTCCGGATGTGAATCGAACACGAATATGAAGAAAAAATGGCTTCGAATATCTAATATCTGTTCAGTACAAAAAAAAATTTCAGAAAATGATAACAAGCAAATGTTGTTCCCCTTATTTTTTTCAAAATAGTGTATGGTCTTTGCAACAAAAATAAACAAAACAAGACTGCCTCAGTACCGTATAAATAAACATGTGCACAGAAATGTATACTATTGATTAGGCAGCATAACAATATCCAAACTGTAATTAGACCATGCAAAACAAAATCCATAAAATGACAAGACTGGTAACAAAAAATAACATGATAACTAGTAAAACCTCATTCATTCGGAGTTAAAAGGACCGGAAGAAATGCTCGGTTCATTCGAAGGCCTAGGTTTATAAAACTCCCTACGCCCCCCCCCAAAAAAAAAAAATCATCCTGCCGCAAATGCAAAGATGCAGTAAGGCCATATGACGCAGCTGCATGATGAGCCGCCCATTCTGGAGTGCTGGGAGAACAACACAAATGGAAGCAAGGGGCCGGGGAACACACACTGGCGTCAGAGCGGCGAGACGGTTTCTAAAAGGAAAAAGAAATCCACCTGTGACGCGGCAGTCGGCGTCAAAAGCGGTGCGAAGCTGAGATTGGACTACCGCTGAATGCGCGGGACGACAGTTGCAGTTGCCGCGGGGCAGTGGTGAAGCTCTGAAACCGAAACTATGTGGCCAGGTGACAGGGGCCTTCCGATTGTTGCCACGCCTGCCGTTAAGCCCACTAAAGAGGTGCGCTAATTACAGTGCACTATGCAAATAAGTAAGATTTTAACAGAATCGCCTGCCCTATTGTGACAACTCGACGCGCCCCTTCATGAGGCTGCCACGAAATTCCTCAAGTAGGCTTTCCCGCATAGCGTACTTTACAAAACGGGATGGCGGAGGTCACGCTCGAAGAGTTATGAAGGCGACAGGACGCATTCTTCGGATGTGGGCATTAAATATGTAACGTATTACCGAAGTATTAAAAAAAAGCGCGATTTCGCGTTACCGATTGCTTGAAGCGGGCCGTTGGCCATCTTGTTTGCAGCACGGGTGATATGTGGGAAAGCCCACTTGGGGAAATTCTCACGAGGTGAAGCCTTGCGGCGTCGGGATGCGGTCGGTCCGCGTGATAAAAAGGCGGAGAAGGAAGCGGATAGGACCTCTGTATTGTTTTCCTGCAATTTTTAACTCGGTTATCGGCTAATTTGCCCAGATATTGTGGTTTTGCCACAGTCGAATTTATGAAAGAAAGCGCGTTATACGATCACTGGTGTGTACAGTAAAAGCTCGTTAATTTGAACTCGAAGGGGACCGGAAAATTGTTCGAATTAAGCGAAGTTCAAATTACTGAATGGGCACTAGAATGAGCAGTCATAGTGCCCCGCCGTGTGGGCAGAACCCGAAGCAGTGACATCTAGACTCTGTTATCGCGAGTTAGGCGCTACTACAAGTTTGTGGCGGGCCTGTTCTGAGAAATAAATTCATAAGGTCCTAATAGCAAATGAAGGAGAGATGTGGGTCTTAAAACTATTTTTTTTTTTTAGTTTTGGGACGAACAAGATGAAACTTCCCAGTCTTATTCAGATTTTTGTGCTGATTCCAAATATGTAAGTAGATTTTAGGCAGCTGCATTAGGTCACAAGGTATAAAATTTTGAAAATCTATATTTAGCTTATTTGTTACGTTTTTCGATAGCTTTCCTTTGTCAAAAGCAACAACAAAGTGCATGGCTGGGACACCGGAGCGCTGCTCTAGCCGGTGATGCTTTTATTGTACTAATGTTTCACATGCAAAAGGAAACAAATACAAACAAGACTGCAACATTTTGACTGAATGTTTTAATATTAAATAGAAATTATAATTTTGCAAAAGAAGTTACAGCAAAATAAATAGCATCACCGGCTAGATCTATTCAATATGAGTACAGTGATACCAATTTTGTGGTTGTGACTAAAAAAAACAAGCAAAAATGCTCCGTAAGGCAATGTGATATGTTTGAAACTGAGAAAAACGAATCTAAAGTTTGTTTACCATAACTTCTATTGGCACAGCACTACAGCAATATAAATAGCATGACTACATAGCCCTATTCTTGAGTAACAACAAGATCATGCCATACATGTGGTCACTGTGCAATGAAAAATTTCCCATAACATTATGCACAGTTCATGAAAATGGTGCAAGAAAGCTGCTACCACCCACTTGAAATTCTTCTTTCAGCTTGTAGATGAATAGCAGTCAGACAAGTGGCGTCTCCATGGTCTGTGCCCCTCCAGAAGTAAAGTTGCACAGAATACCATACCACACGACTTGTGAATCCTTGCAGTGCTGTGTTCTGACCTCACATCACATCTAAACCTATAGCAGACCAGGGCTGTGGGCAGAGTCCCTTGCTGGCCTATGTCGGTTCGTGAGCTTGCTCTTCACAGCGGCTCCTGTCTGCGTGGTCTTTGCTTGACATGCGAAGCCTTCGGCGATCCTCTTCACGGCTTCGACGCACCAGGCCTACACTGCAGCAGAGTCTCTCAGCTATTGCTGTGTTTGTTTTTGTCATGTCCTGGCTGAATCGGCCGATGGCCACTGCCCTTTGGACAGAGTGCAGTGAGGCATGCTTATTTTTTTGGGATCCCAGGTCATGGAATGCAGGCTCTCTACTGGCATTTTGAGTCATGCCGGCATTGCACCACTCAAGGAGGGCTTCATCACTTAGTCGTTTCAAGATTGGCTCCAAAGCTTCACAGAAAAAAGTGTGGCAAGCTGTTTTTGTGAGGTGGGGGCTCCTCACCTTTTGCCATAGCACGGTTGTAAGTGCACCAGGATTCCAGCCCTTGCAGTGTAGCCTCAGCTGCTCTCTTCATGCCTAGTACATTGTTCTGGTGACTTCCCAGGGCGTGGCCATAATAATCTGTTATTGTTTTTATTTTATCATGCGTCAGCCAGCCCTTTCCTCCCGGTGGCTTACCTTGGGCCTTCATTTTGTCAACCTGCCCACGCAAGGCTGCTCCCAAGCGCTTATGCACATGATTTATGCTGTCTTTTTTTTTTTTTTTCCACCTTCATAAAGCCATACACATATTCTTCTTTCAAGGTGTGAAAAGTCCTTCCTGCTGTCTCCAACGGACAGCATCGTCGTGTATCACAGCTTATGCTTGCCAAGCGACCTCTGGAACAAGCAGAGTGCAGCCTGAACCTCCATTTGCCCGCACTTGCAGTCAACATTCTTCTGACATTCAGGAGAACGCGTAGCCCTGCTCACTTGGTTTTGGACTTTTGTACACCCTAGGCAGAAACTGGATAACATGATGTGGTCTATGACTCGCTCGGTGAACATCTCAGTAATACATCCAGCCGCGACATGCAAACTGTGGCCACGCTTTAGCCAGGTTCCGTCAAAAATCGCATCAATGTTCCCTGGTGGGCTACCCAAGTCTTTGTAAAGCTCCTTGTCCGGGCCACACTTGCGACTTCGCTATCTGTTGCAGCAGTGCTGCATGCTTGTACCATCCTGGTCATATGGCCCTGGTAGGCTTTGTGGTCAAGACCACGGTAGGAAATGTCCATTGTCGAGAAGAAATCACGTAGGGCTGTTGCTCCCTTGCCAATGCTCTCAATTGCCTCCATTGTACGAACATTCACTTCGAATGCAGTTCTTGAGGCGTCACTGGCCACCTTGGGCGAATAAAATGAGCATATGCTTGGCACTGATTCCATACTCCTTGCCTTGGTCCTTCGTCAGGGCTACCAATTTCTCACTGCACTCGGCACAGGGCATAATTCCTACAAACTCATTCACAACATTTAAATCCACAATCATAAATTCCATGCCGCTGTCATTGATGTTCTCTTCCAAGTCGCCGATGTCGAGCAGCTTGAACTTGAGTTCTGTTTCCAGACTGCAACGCCAAGTGCGCCTTTCTTTTGTCAGCTCTGTTTTCGTCCGCTGTGAAAAAAACAGTGTCGATGCGGTTCAATCTTGCACTCGAAGCCTGGGCCGACGATGCCTCCACGCCAGACGCGCTGGGTTGAGGCTCGGAACTTGATCCGGCAAGGATACATCTGAGGATTCCGGCAGTGTGTCATGCCTTGCCGCCTTCTATCGTGCATTGCACTTCCACTTCTTGCCAAATGCTTGAGACGATGATCAGACATTTGGGCAGCGAAAAAACACTGGCCTGTCAAATGCGATCACGATACAAGTGGCTGAACGAGAGAAAACTACTGAAGCAATGCAGCAGACAATGCACGCAGAAAAGGAGAAAGAGAAGATTCGGCGACGGGCCAATCAGAAGTGAGCGTGAAGCGTGCGCTTTGGCCAATCAGTGACACTCGTGGGCCTTTCCTGAGACACGCGACAGCGGCGGATCCACATAACCAACGCCATTTTGAAGCATCGCAAAATATGCAAAAAGAAAGCAGCTTCAAAACGACCTTAAGATGGCAGCCGACAGTAGCCACGTTTGGCCATGGTGAGTGTGTGAACTTCGAACATATTTGGCCAAATTTTGGGCATTTCGCGTCCACCCTGACGCATATAATGCCATTTTTTTATATATTTCCTGTTTGAATTGCACTTGCTAATTTTGCGGAGGGATTCTTGAATGTCTAAATGTAAGGAAAATGCACATTTCCTGAAGTCGTTTTCTTTGCGATTTTTTACCATTTCAAAACCCGCGTCTCCCCTGAAATAAATTGGTCGGCCAGTTACGCGTCAGAAACAAGTACTGGAATGCATTCGCATGAGCAGCGAGCTTTAGTGCTAGAATATATGACGCCATTTATGCTCCAAAACATGTTTGTTTACAGGGAAGCATTGTCAAAATAAAAAGTAATCGGCGAAGTGCATTTGCTTGCGTTTCTTCTGACGAGACTCCATCAGCATCATCTGCAGCTTGCCCAAAGCTCCTGCGCAACGTCAGAGTTCTCATTGACAGAGAAGTGGTGTGCTGCAACATCGAGCACAGTCGCTGCTTCATGCGCACTTGGCGGTGGCATAGTCTCGTCGCCGTTGTCGGACTCATCACTGTCAGTTGTTCTCACCGCACATGAGCCCTGCGACATAAGCTCGGTGCATGCAGCCTCAATTATATCAGTGCCACCCAAGGGCTCCAACATCTCCACACTGCTGTCGCCATAGCTCACACTCGCAGAACCAACAAAAGCAGTCATCGCCCAAACCGCCATACTACGTTGTTTGCATTACATGATCGTGACCCAGCAACCGTGGCACAACAAAAACCTGGAACGGCTCGCGCCGAAGCGTTAGCAGCTTGGGCGAGTGCTCCGGCAGAGAAACCCTGCTACAGCATGCAGTGGAACGCAAGCTCCGTGAGCCTCGTGCACTCGGCTTCTTGTTCTTTTCCACTGTTTTACGTCTCTGGTAAATTTGGAGCGCGTTTTACATGCTGTGGGCCAACGTCTACCTACGAGGAGCGGTGTCAGCCAGTGGCTCCCAGTTCGAATTAACCGTAACGGATGCCGACTTGTTTGAATTATTGCAAGTTTTCTCCCATTGAAATACACAGGGCTGTGCCGGGACCCGGGCGTCAGTTTGAATTAACGAGCTTTTACTGTATTCGGGAATTTTCGTATATTCGGAAAATCTCAAATATCAACTTCTCGAATACAAATACGAATTTAATATCATATTCGATTTGTATTCGAAATTTCGAATATTCGCACACCCCTACATTAAATTAAATGACATATCACAAGCAGCACACAAAACTGCATGTTCCCTGAAGATTTCATTATTGCCACTTCATTGACTAAGTCCCTTATTTTGAGAGGAAGGCCACTGTGGGGGGAAATGCATTTACAAAAAATGTTTTCAAAGAGCACTGGCGAGCATACCTATCCTGCCTTGCTGAATCACATTTTAAAAAATTATCGTTGTGGAGGGAGATAATTGCACTGCCTTGCATGTTTTGCTTATGGGGAACTGGAAATAATTTGTTGTGCTGACAATTTCGCAGTAGAGGGGCCTGCGTACATTACACTTATGCCCTTTGGAGAAGCGCCAAGGTGCAACTTGCCTGGTGCTGAGGGTGACTTGGTCCTTCTGCATGTGCTGCGCTGCCTTGAGCAGGCCCCTGCGCTTCTCCTCCAGGCTCTGCAACAACACAGCCGCAATTAGGCTAACACGCCAGGATTGGAGAAACTGAGGAATCTATGGTCCTCAGGAAAGTTTAATAGGCTGTAACCTCTGTTTACAAGATATTCATTCAAACAATTCACAGGTCATTTGCAGCACTGTGACTGCTGTGGCCATCTGAGCCAATCAGAACACCATGCCCTGCAAAATGTATTTCTCTGCTCCCCTCATCCCGTGACTGGCGGCTCCATCCCTGGGAGAGAAAGAGCACCAGTGTCCAGCTGCTACTCACAGGAGACTTGGCCCACTCAATGGACAGCATGTTTACGAATGGCGACGCACAACTTGGCAACAACCTCTGCTCTGCTGTTCGTGCAGACATTCTCTGCTAATTTAAGGGGGGACACGGCTCTTTCGGGCCGATAATTCACGAAAAAATTGGTTTTTCAATTTTGTCATGTTCGGATTCACGAGGTCATTTTGCACCTGACATCGAATTATTAGAAAAAAAATAGCCAGTATTTGCTTAGTAATAGCCATTTAAATTTCCGAAAGCGCACGATTTGCCTTTTAAATTGAGTTCAAATCATGCCTCACCGTCGCTCGGTACCTACGCGCTCCCCCGACGCCATTTTGGTCTCGTTCGAAAGCTCACGCCTCCAGCTTTTTTTAAAAAATCAGTAAGCAACGCTGGGATTTTTCCGTTCGCGGACAAATTGACAGCAAAGAAAATGTGCGCGCCGCGTTGTCATTTGTTAGAAAAGCCATGTGATCAAAATGGCGCTCTGCGATTGGGTAGGCCTCAGGTTAGGCTTGTCTGCTCCAGAAGCGCGGCGCCATTTTGAGAGAGTCTGCCACGTGGCGCATGAGGATGAAGTATCACTCGTTCCATCGGTTCGGTGCCCAGAAATGGAGAAAATGCAAAAGGCACAAGGAGCCTGGACTATCGCAGCCTCCCCGGAGCGAAGGTCAAAGTGCGGATGGCACGCTGCCAACCGCACCGTGAACGACCGTGAAGCGCTTCGCAGACACGCGCTGTCAACAACGACACATCGCTAGTGCTGCTACCGGCTCCGCTCCCGAGCAAAAACGAAGAAAACGCTGCTTGAATTGACGCAGCCTCAGCAGGACGAAAGTGGAAGTGTTGTTGGAGCACTGGCAAGCACATCGTGAAAGGCCGTGAAAGCGCGTTGCGGACCCGCGCCGTCAACGACGCATCGCCAGTGCTGTCGTTGGCTCCACTCCCGAGCAAAACCGAAGAAAACGCAGCTCGAGTCGACGCTGAAGTGTAGTTGGCACGTTGCCAGCCGCGTCGTGAACAACCGCGACGCGGACGACGGCACACCTCTAGTGCCATCACCGGCTCTGCTCCCGGGCAAAAACAATGTGCAGCTCGAGTTACGCCAGCCGCATATGCATCCATGCTGGAATTATGACCGATAGCGATGTGGTCAAAACTAGTGCCCGTGAACGAGTGATACTTTGTTTTGAATTGACGCTACCGACAACGCGAAAGACGAGCATTTCGTCGCGTCTGTTTCTGAGGCCCCACCAAGAGGCAAAAGTTACCTGTGGGCATCATTATGATGGCAAAAAGGTGGCAGAGAGATGAAATACATCCCGATGATTATGCCCCTGATACATTCGTATGAGTTTGAAGTTGTTCCTGTCGCATAAAGATGGTTGTAAACGTTTTTTTGTCGTTTTCTCAAAACACCAATTTTAACACATTTGCAAAAGTGCAGGGATGATATCTCTGGTTCTAGGTGGGCTAGCTTCATAATTCCTTTTTTGTTGGAAAGATGAACTCACAGAGAGCGAAATAAGACTAAGTCAAGACCAGTTGCCAATCAGCATAATTTTAAAACAATCCATTTCGTCTGAGCCGCCATACTGAATTTTCCCTGGTAAAGTTTAATGTGCTGTAACTTCTGTTGAAATGGGCCTAAAACATTCATATTACCTTATCTCACACAGTGGGCATTCTAGAGCATGACTGTATGCTAAACTTCACTGTGGCCTTTAGTGTTACATAATTAAATTACCTGCAAGTTTCAAACAAAGATTACATAATATTTCGATATCTTGTTTCACAGAAAAACTAAAAGCATATTTGAAATCAGCATATTCAAATACATAAACGTGGTAAGTTTCATGAATATCTATCAAGAAAAAAGAAAAACAGTTCTAAGAGGGGTGCCTTAAGAGGGAAGCCGGGTCCTGAAGAAAAAAAAAATCCCGAAAAAATAGATAGTTCAATTTCATTATTTTTGGATTCCTTATGCTTTCCTGCATCTATTCCTGAAAATTCAGCCCCCAAAGACGTTTTATAACTGAAATACTGGCTATAATATAGCTCAAATGACGAGGATTGCGTGCATGCAATGTGCCAAATTCCGGCGGATCGCAGCCCTCTTGGTCTCGCTCGAAGGAACATCTTTTCGGCTTGCTTTCCCTCCAAGCAAAGGCATCCCAGACTACCCAGCAAACAAAATACAAAGCAAAAAAGAAAAGCAGCATAGAGCTACTTCATTGGTCCCTGCGTGGCGCGAATTCAAACGGCCGCATCTGATTGGTTGGCAGCTATTTCCGGCTGCTCCATGCGGAAACACAGACAGCGCCATTTTGGCAAGGCTTAAGAAGTCATGATGCCTCGAAAGTTCCACACCGTGCACAAATTTGGCAAAAAACGTAAGAAATGTGCCAAAAAGCATTTCCAAGTGCCTCTGTCTTCAGTGGCAACCACCTTCACGAACATCGGAGCCCACATCAACAGCGGAACGTTGTTCGGCAAGTGTGGTGGCCACCTCGACAGTTCCCGAAGTGGATGTTTCAGCTAGCTTCAGTTTGCGATGAGAACGCACAAGAGCGGACGTGCACTTCTTGTCAAGCGAAGAGTGCCAAGTTCTGACGCAGCGAGCGGCGGAGAGAACGGCCGAGTTGGCATCAGTTTCAGCGACGTCATGAAAAAACGGAACTTCTCGCAACAACGCCTAGTGCGCCGGGTGTTTTGTCGACGGCATTGACCATTCTTGACCTCGATGCAGTAAACAGTTTACTGCATTCTACTGCGTGCCGGACATGTCGCGGGACCGTAAAAACCACAAAGTACAATGTCAAGTATAGACTAGCTGCAAAGCTAAAAATGAAATGCATCAACTGCAGTGAAATTGGTGCTGAATGCAGCTTGCCTCGAGTCGCAGTGCAGTTGGAGGCAAATTGCAAGCCTTTCGAAATAAATTTGCTCGTGGCGCGTGCTGTTCAAAGCAGCTCTAAACAACCTCTTTGCAAATCTGAGAATGTCGCATAAAGGCCTTCATAAAAAGACCTATCAGGACTACCTGAAACAGAAACTGAACCCGGCAGCAAAACGAGCATGCAGCAAGAGCCTGGATGAGTGTGCCAAAAGAGTGAAAGACCTCTACGAAGAACTGAACTTTGAAAACCCAGGGAACATTGCTGTAACCTTCTTAAGATCTGCTGTAAGATCTTGTGCAGAAGATTTCTATTTATAAATGATCTAGAGTCACCAAGGAGTGCAGTAAGGCATAAATGGGCATTCTAGGGCGACTTGGACGAAAGTTACAGCTGGCCAAACTTGAGAGGGAAAAAGCTCATTTTGAAGACAGACGAAGGATTTATTTTGAAAATTTTCATAAGGAAGCAGTGGTTTAAAATTAGCATTACTGCACAACCTGTGCATTTATCTTTCTAGCACAAAAAGAATTGTAGTGCAGTCGATCCCGGACATATCAAATTATTGACTATATCGAACAGTTGAAAAATCTCCTCGGGAATCCCATGCAAAAGTATAGCGCTATTGTTCACGTATATAGAACTCCCATGCACCGGCACATCGATGTATCGAACTCCATGCTGAGCTGCGCCCCGGCAAGTGCGCTTCTCCCACCATACCCCACCCTTGCAAGTGGGCTTCTCCCACCGAATCCCACCCCCGCAAGTGCGCTTCTCCTCACGAAGCTCTCGCGATGTTCCCGCGGTCTCACGCGCACCGCCCCGCACTCTGAGAAAGGGGCGTGTGGGTAAAAGGCACGTGACGAGGGGCACTTGGAGTGCGATTGGGTGTGAAAGGGAAGTGGGAGGGAGAAACCACACTGACCGCAGGCACCCGTTTCCTGTGTATTTGGTTGGCTGACACTGCTGGCGCAGCGATACGAACGAGGTCAGTGCAGCTTGGGCTTGTGGTAGTGCGGAGAAGCGGAGCGGTGCGTCTTTCGATTCACTTTGTTCCTTTCATTCACGAGGCCAACACGAAGGCTTGAGACTCGTGTGATGCAGTGCGTTTTTCTTTCCGCTTTTGGCACATGTTCCGGAGCCATGGCGGCGAAAAAACGCAAGAATTTGGATTTTTCAACAAAGGCGGACATCATTCGACGGGTGGAGGCTGGCGAGAAAAAGCCGTCGGTTGCCGCGGCGTTCGGAATTCCTCACAACACCCTGAGTACAATCCTCAAGAACAAAGCCGACGTTAAGCGGAAGGCAGTGCAGTCCAGTCGCCCTGGAGCGTGTAGTGTGCGCGTCCCAACCTATGACAAGGTCGAGAGGGCGTTGTACGCCTGGTTTTCGGAGACACGTGCCACTGTTGATGGACCAATGCTCATGGAGCAGGCCAAATGGTTTGCTGTGGCCTTCGAAGAAGAAAGCTACACTGGTGGCACTGGTTGGCAGCAGCGATTTAAGAGTTGCTACAGCATCGTCGGAAAGACCCTTTCGGGCGAAAGCGAGGCGACTGGCACAAGTCACATAGAGAAGCGGTTGTCCGAAGAGTGGCCAAATATTTCCGACAACCTTTCACCATCACAAATATTCAACGCAGATGAGACTGCACTGTTTTGACAAACGCTGCCAAACAAGACTCTGCATCCGAAGGGCACTGCATGCCATGGTGGAAAGAACAGCAAAGTGCGCATATCGATTTTGCTTGCTGCAAATATGGGTGGGTGACGCAAAATACGGCCGTTTGTCATCGGAAAGAGCAGGTCGCCACGCTGCTTTAAGAACACGAGAGGCCTCCCGGTTCGATACGTGTCCAATAAGAAAGCTTGGATGACACGCGATTTTTTTGTTGAGTGGCTACAGGCGTGGGATGCCGAACTGGAGAAGTCTGGCCACAAATTTTGTCTTCTTCTTGACAATTGTTCGGCCCATCATGCTGTCTGCCCATTAAAGCAGATCACCCTCTAGGTTCTGCCGCCAAACACAATGGCAAAACTTCAGCCTCTTGACCAAGGCATTGTGAAAGCGTTTAAGGTTGCATACAGACGACTGGTGCAGAGGCTCCTAATCAACCTTCGATTAGGAATCGAACTCAAGGTGGGCCTCCTCGGAGCCATTCAAATGCTGGCTGGTGCTTGGAACAACGTGAAGAAAAGCACAATTGTGAACTGCTTCCGCAAAGCAGGCTTTGTGGTAGCTGCAGACGACGGATGTCTTGACAGTGAAGATGATGACACCGGATGCTTGGGCAGCCAATTACGCGAGCTTTCGGCATTCCCAGGCGCCATCCCAGGCAGCGTTACAGCACGCGATTTCGTCAGCACTGACGACGGCGTGCAAGCTGTAGCGGATCGCGCTGATGCGGAGATTGTGGCTGACATCATGGGTGACGAGGACGCAGACTTGAGCAGCGGCGAAGGTTCCGACGAAGAGGACCAACCACCATGCACTGCAGCTGAACTTGCATCAGCATTTCAGCGTCATTTGCTGCTGTTGTGGCACAATGGAAGGAGCTGGCCTTTCTCATTTGGACATTGTCACAAGCTTAAGGACAGCTTAACGAACTTGATGGTGCAGAAGAAAAAGCAAGCAAAGGTCACAGATTTTTTTTCTTCCGAAATAAAGTGCTCTGGTCATTGCGCTGCGTTTTTGTTTTTTTACGCGCCTTTGAGGCACAGATCGGTAAGTTCCCGTTAGTCACGACATCGGGAAACTGCCTTGAGATGTGTGGAGTTGTTTTTGACATGCATATTTTGACATGCATATTTTATATTTCAAATTATCGATATATTGAACTATTTCGCGATCCCCTTTCAGTTCGATATATCCGGGATCAAGTGTAATAGCTGATATAGAACTGGAGGCATCGCTCCTCCAAAATTCTGAATGTGCCAAAAATGCTTTTGGCATATTTTTGTGGTGCCAAGGCTAACTAGAAATGACTGAAGTGTGTTCTGGCTGGTTTCTGATGTGGAAGCACTATTTCCCGTCGACATAACTGCGCTTGCAACAAGGAAATTGCTGGAGAACAGATGGCAAGGGGGTGGAGGCTGGAACCCAAGCCGAGTGCCTTTGCACTGCGGCCTCCCCAAAGTTGCGGCGTGTGATTGTATAACGATAACGCTGCGATAGCAGTCAGCCCCTAACAGACGATACCAATGATACGTGCTCTTTGCTCATCTTGCCCCTCAAAACACTCAGAAGCGAGTTCATTTTGTCAAGGTTTCCGATTCCGCACGTTGCGGGACGTCGTTTCGCGACAGCCGCCGGTGCCGTGCTACCAGCGTTACCAGAAAGTTCGATCTATTGCGCCGTTGCTGGCTGTCCACGAAAGCTGCTTAGGTATCGCTTTTTCATCTGCACAATCACGATTACGCTCTCTGTACGTGGCAGAAATCGCCCTGATCATTCCTCGCCGTTGCGATAAGCACAGCCGGTGACGGCGCTATTGGGCCATCGCGAAGCGTCGGTGCTGCATTGCCGATTGTAGACAAAGGGATGTGATGATGCAGCGTACTCAACGTGCTTCAGATCTCTAGCTTTCGCTCCCCCAGGATCACTCCCCACTGCAGTGCTAAGCACCGCCGGTTACGACGCTATCGAGCCATCGCGGAGCGTCGTCGCCGATTGTAGACACTAGGATGCGACGATGCAGCATACCCAGCGCACTTTGGATCTCTATCTTTCGCTCCCTTTTAGTGCTTCCAGCCTAAGGCTTGCGCAAATTGAAATATTTCGCACTTAGCGGCCTAAGAACCTCACTTGGTCATAGCAGTGGCACGGCGCGACTCACTCAAAATGGCACCCGGGCTATAAGCGGTAAATGCCGCCAGCCAACCAAAAAATCGCCATTTTGGTCACGTGATTTGGAAAACCAATAGAAGTGCGCATTTTGTTCAATTTTTTGTTTGTTTATTGCTTCCAGGGCCTGCTCATAGTTGCCAACCAGAATATGAGAATAGCCTGAACGCAACCTTTTAATCGAAACCAAAATGGTGCTGGCGGAGCGCATATTTCTCGAACTGCGGGTGAGCAAAGTTCGGTGTGATTAGACCTCAATTTAAGAAGGGATGAGGGTCTTGAAAACTTTTTTTTTATTTCTTAACATATCTTCCTGAAAATTGGCATGCAGATATATTTTTGAATGCTAATCCCAAATATATATTCAGATTTTATATATCTCATCTAGAAATGAAGATATGGCAAAATAATTTATGCCAATTAGGTCTTTTCTTACGGGCCATTATGGTGATTTCTTCATTAAAAAAACTAGCTTTAAAGTAATGCTGTCATTTTTAAGGGCCCATTGCACATCCTAAAGCTAAAGAAATTTTTAAAAAGTCATCACATAGGTCATGAATGAATAACAAAGTAGGAAAAAAAAACAATGTGGGAGTAATTAGCTTACATCTGACCTAATTGCTAGTCTATTGGGTTTAATGAAAATTGGAAAGCTTTAGGATGTAGCTGAGGTGTTGCTGAAAAAAATGATACCTACTTCAATAAAATCAGTCGATGCAAACATTATGAAAAGTTCCGTAAGGCAAAGGCATTTGATCGAAAAAGCAAAGCTGAGAAAATTGCATTCAAAGTTTTGCTTACTCTGCCATTTTTGTTTACTAATCATATGGAAAAATTTAATGCTTTAGCATGCAGCCCAGTCATCGCTGAACACAATAACACAAAATTTACAGAAATCTGTTCATGTAAAGATTGTGAAAACCTCTGTATTGCATTGGCACTTGACAAAAAAAAAAGCTCAGAAAATCACTTGCTATTTTCTTTGAATCTGCCACACATTCACAAAAGTCCTGGGCAGTAGTCCTGGGTGCTGTCAGGCTTGTGCTTCTTGGCCATCCTCTTCTTCACCTTTTCAGCATTGGTGTGGCCCTTATCAGACCTGCACAGCCTCTGTTTATCTTTTTCAAGGCTCCTACCAATGAGGCAGCTCCCAGGCCTGTAACCAAGCTGTGCTGCAACAGCTCTGCTGGTTGCTGCCATTCCTTGGTTGAAGCGAGAAACTGCTTCTTGCTATGTTATCAGGGGCGGCAGCGGCTTGGCGCGCTGCCAAGGTCCACGCTGCGCGTGCTTGTCGAAGCGTTGAGCACGCCAGCTCGGTTCAGCCGCATCCGTCGGCACCGAAGCGGCGTGCGCAAACGCCGAAGTCGACGTTAGGCTTAGGTCAGCCGGCTCGGCCGCTTACGACGACACGGAATTCGAAGCGGCTTGCAGCGCATCAAAAGTCGACATTTTCGGCGGGCTTAGACCAGGCACATCCAACGGCACTGCAGAGATTTGCGGTAACACCGAAGTTGACGCCGATCGGTATTGTCCAGCCGCGTCCACCGGCGATGCTGGCTTCAACAGGATTTGTTCAGCCGCGCCCACCGGCGAAGCTGTTGTTGGCGAGCTCAGTCCAGCCGCATGCACCGAGGGTACAGCAGCTTGCGGCATCACCGAAGCTGCAGTTCTCGACGATGCAGCGCTCTACTTATTCCATGCGCGTCTCTTTTTGCCGACTGCTTTTCGCGTGCTTGCTTCAAGCGCGCGTCTCGGGCCATCGTGACACACGGAACAGACACCAGGCAGGCAAATACACGCAAAAGCACGAAATTCGAGGCTAAAAGAAGCGATTCAACAGCCAAAATATCTGCAAAAACGATAAGGAAAAAGGCAGAACGAAAAATATAGGAAACAAAGAGGAGCGCGAAAAATGACGGGCATGCAGGCGAAAGCAAACGACGGGAAGGAGCCGGACAACGCGGCCGCGGGAGCAAAGCATGCGTCACGGCCAATCAGAAGGCTGCGCCTCGAGGAGGCGCCCGTTTTACCCAATCGGCGGCTGTCTCGCGACGCTTTCCCCCCTTGCGAACGGGTGCTGATAGCTCCGCTGTGCGAGGGTCTACAGCTTGCCGAGAGGCGCCAAATTGGAGAGCGGGAAACCAGCTTTCAAACGAGACCAAGATGGCACCGATTGGTTCGCATCGCGCGGAGCTACGGCAGCTTGAAAATGGGGCAAACCTTCGCGCGTGGCGTTCAATTTGGGCTCACCGACGTTTCTAAATTGCCGTTTTTTTCATACTTTGAGTTGGAATTCAGCTATAATATTTTGTGGAGGCATAGTTGGGACATTAAATACTTCAAAATCGCAATTTTTGAAAATTGCCATTTTTGACCATTTTTCACGATTTCAAGACCCGCGTCCCCCCTTAAAGGGCCGCACGCACGGTTTCACATCTTTAGAACAAAATAACGCATGAATTAGGTGGTATTTTTCAATAAAAATTCATAGATAGGTGCGCAATGACCTCAGGATCGCAAAAATGAAAAGATCAAAAACCCGATTTTTTGACCAATTTTCAGCCGCAAGGAGCCGTGTCCCCCCTTAACCTGGGAATGAAAAAGCTCACTATACTTTCAAAATGCCACCCTGAACTATCGTTTCAATTACTGCATTAATTGTTTTAAGATAGTCACAGCACTGGTTAAATATTTAAGGGACTATTTGTTGCCTTCCTCGGCCTAATCGGACGAGAAAGCTCCACCTTTCAGAGTCCTGCAAACAACTCGTGAGAAGAAGTACAGTAGAATCTTGGCGATACCAACCTCACAGGGTCATGGAAAAATTTGTATCATCCGAAATTTCATACTGCCCAAAATAAATAAAATCATATGCAGAAAAGCATGGGAAATACATTCACGCAGATCTGTTTACAGCTAACGGGATTTATTTACGGCCGCGCGGCCACTGCTTACTATTTGCAGCGCATACAGTACGACTGAGTATCGCGACGTCGGCGATGTATGGGCAGTCACTCACTGCTTGCGGTCAGCACCACGACCCGTGGTTGTAATGTCGGCGACATACGGGCAGCGCTTAGTGCTCGAGGGTGCAGTCGCGGCTGGCACATTCACATCATTCGTAGTGGCGCAGGGGACTGTTCGAACATCTGAAATTCTGCACATTGTACACAATGCTCTTGGGCCGGGGAATTTTGCAAATCTGTATCATCAAGATTCTACAGTATACAGCACTGGTTTCATCCCCAAGAGAATGCACTGCTCTTTACCTCAGCCACCTTTGGCTTGAGGCGCGCCTGCTGCACCAGTCCTTGGAACACTGTGGTGACTAGGTCGGTCACTTGGTCCACCGTCAGAACAACACTGCAAGAAAACAGTCAGCTGTTTGCACTGTCATCTCTTGGCACACAAGGTCTGATGAACCAGCCCTTCCTCGGTGCTGGTAGACTACGTATGCCGAGTGCAAAGCTTGAAAGAGCCTTCAGTTCGGAGATGCAAGGGTGGAAATCTTGTGAAACCTTTGGTACTTCTCCCCACTTCACCTATGTGTTGTGGAGAAGCTGCAGGTAAAAACGACAGCTGTGCTTTGCATGTCATTTACCCCCCTTGCTCTGCCTCTTGTCTGTTGCTCACTAAATTACACATCATACAGTTAAAGTTATGTAATGAAATTATGAATGCACTAACCAGCAGAAAAACAGTGCAACACTCTGGAATACTGCTAGTGCTCATTACTTTCGAGTGTGTGCACCAAGAAATCATGAGCACCAGGAAGGTATCAATCAAGGCCAGGCACACCTCCATCACACAGTGAGCAACATGTCCTGGATGGGCATTGAGCCCAACTGTGGGAAACCACCCAGCTGGAGAAGGAGGCAAGGGTGGCTCACGTGGCCTGGAAGTGGGGGTCCAGGGGCAAGCCAAAGTGGCGCAGCAGCGCGATGAACTCCCGGGCATCCTGCTGCAGCCGCGTGAAGCCACTCGCCATCTCGTCAAAGTAGAGCGGCTCCCCTAGGCACTCAAGCACCCGGTCCCGCACCGACGCCGGGCACAGGTGGTCCTAGGGGAGTGAATGCACAATGAGGTAAGGGACAGCTGACAATGGAGCTGTACCAATGGCTGAATGATTTGAGTGAGTGAGGACATAAATGCAGTACACAGACTTCCAAGCATGGAACCAAACTGTTCGGTTATTAGGACCATTTTTCGGGTCCCTTCGGGTTCGAAAAATCGGTCGGTGACTATACTTTGGTAAGTGTTTTTCTCCTTTTGCAATTTTGAGCAGATTTTAAAGTTTGCACACAGGGTTTTTTGTATTTCTGCTTTTCATATCGCAATGAAACATGGCACATATACTCTTTAGAATGTGTCGCTTGCAGGCATCTATTTGGATTTGCGATACCTTTGATGCAAGTTTACAAAGATTTGATACAACAGTAATGAGCCCCAGGAAAATAACTACACAAATGATCACATTTTTTTTTCATACTAGAAAGTTCCATGGGCAAATTTTGGTTAGTTATCTACATTCTACAGTTAGTAAGCTACAAAATAAGCTATTGCTCTTCGTTCTCAGTGAATAGTTTCTATGCAAAAGCATGCGTGCAAATAGGCGTTTGTTTAATGCTTGTCAGCCACACTGAGCAAAAGTATGCAGACTAATCAGTTTTCTGAAGAAAGCAGAAAAAATAATATAAGCATACAAAGTTTGGTTGTTTCCTCTCCCCTTGAAAAGACTGTAGGACACTGCTGCGAGAGCAGGAGAGTGCTCAGAGCGAGACTGACCGGGTGCAGGGTGACCCAGTGGGCCATGACGGTGGCAGTCATCATGCGCTGAAGGGCGCTCTTGGAGGCCAGGTGGAAGAGCACCAGGCGGGCGTAGCTCTCCACGGGGCTCTCCACCGGGGGAACCTCCAGGCCAGGCATGGGCTGCGTCACCAGGCCAGACAGCAGGCCCAGAAGCCTGGCACAACAGACACTCCAGTTTTAACAGTGCGAGATGACACTGTCGGATCACGCCTGCTTTGCCCCAGCCAACGCCTGGCATCCACTCTGGTAGGCAGCCTTTTTCTGCAATTCTGTCAAACTGGTCCCAGTTCATTTTCTGCTCCATCAGTGCAAACCGGCCGGCACATCTAGTTCACTTCCTCCAACGAGAAGAGGGGAGAGGCTATCCGTCCGCAAGGTCATCAGCACAGAAAATTAGAAAGTGCAAACAGGTACAGCTGTCTAAACAGTGAAAGTATCCCACCTACACAAGCAGCTTTTCCCCTGCATGCCTTACAGCATGGTTTCAATGGACCTAGGGCACTGAAGCCAAACGAATAACACCACGTGAGCAGCACTCCATGGCCCAATGATCCGCCCCAAGACAAGAAATTCACAGGGACACCAAGTTACCCAATGTGCTGGCAATGCAGCAGCATCAGAAGCTGTTGATGCCTTTACCAGAAGTCACATCACTTTCCAGCAGCACTGGGTGGACTTTATGACCGACAATACACTGAAGTGCGACCCTCAATCTGCCAATGTTTGCCTGTCTGAAGCCTCTGGCAGCTGGGGAACCTGCCAGCCGGCTTTATGGCCAACTATGCACAATACTTCACGGCAGAACACCATCTGGCTGCGAGTGCGTTTCGAACCCACGGCAGCGTGAACAGATCAGCTTTGGTAGCCTCTGCATTAGACCGCTACGCTACTGCTGCAGCCAGAAATCCCGCGTGCTTAACTGGCAGTCTCTCAAGCTGTGCTTTGGATGTCGTCTTCATCAACTTCCGTACGTGTCCAATAGATCCGAAACACAGCGCCATTGCATTGCCCTCTTAAACCGAGCCTTGAGTGAAAACCAACATGTGAGTGCACCTAATTCCCTTTCAGCCTAACCATGCCAAATCCTCCGTCATCTTTTTTTTACCGATGCTTTTAATGCTATCATCACACTAAAACATACATGCCAGGAAAGAAAACAAAGTGTTGTTGCCTAGCACAGTCACAGGCATCTGCAGATGGTATACTACTGTGCATGCCTATAATGGTTTTACGCTCAATGTGAGCCATCCCACAACCCCTCCATTTCTCACCACACGCAAGGAAAAGCATTTCTTCCCTGGTATCTCGATTTTGCTCTCCGCAGCAGAACATAGACCACTCAAAGACTCATCACGTCGATATTAGGAAAATAGCTACGCTGTTAAAGCAGTCTCAACTAACAAGGGCTAAGAAAACAGGAGCCATGAGGTCAGCCTTTGTAGGACAGCGATGCAAACATCCCACTTGGTTCAAGTGCCGGCAAACACACAACGGCACACCTATGTACCATTTTTTTACGCGCTGAACACTACTGAATTATGAAACACATCATTAGGCTCATTTTTGCAAGCACGGGTGCACAGTTTAACGGGGCCCATGCTGGTGGGAAAAAGAAATATTTTAAAGTTTGTTGAGCTTTCGAGCGTTTTCCATCAGTCACCGGCCTCTAATACTTCCAGAAGTAATATTCATTCTTAAAGTTTCTTGAAAGACTAATAACACTACAGCACGAATAAGCAACATGCCTGAAGAATTTTTATGAAGTCATCGGTACAAATGTGCATCCTTCACACTTTTTTGTACGAACCCAGCAGTAGAAATGTCATGAAAGTGATGTCATTCAATTTCCAGAGTACTCATTTTCATGCATGAGACATGCACAGAGCTTTCATCTAAAGGGTTAAAATAGCCTTGTAAGAAAAGCCTTATAAATGGTAAAAATGAGCAGAGGCCAAGGGCAATGTTTCACACGAGGACGTGCACTGGGGGAGGGGGGGGCAGCGACGGCAACTGCACGAGTAAGACCAAAAAGATTGTCCACTTAGAATGAGGTAATTTTGCTCGCAACTCATCCCACAGAGAACTGAAATTTGAGCTTCATGCAGGAATGTGCACATGATTGAGCAACAAAGGCAACCCCTCACTTGGCAGCCATGCAGCGGCACCGCAGAACTAGAAGCTCGCGCTCGGCGGGGCTCTCGTTGAGGGACTCGGCCCCGGCCAGGTACACCTCGCCCCCTAGCAGGGGACCCCCACCAGGAGCAGAGGTGGGCCCCTCCTGAGGACCAGTGGCACGCCGGATCCTCTTGTCGGGCTGGGCATGGGAGAAGGCTGGATCAGACAAGGAGACTCATGGCATGCTTTTACCTTGCAGGCCAAGGTGCGATGATGTATAGTCGCCAACCAATTTTTCGGACTCGAAGGGACCCGAAAAACGGTCCCAATAATCAAACAGTCTGAAAAATCCGTGAAGTACAAAAAAATCACTTTATTGAGATGAAATCCGCTTAAAAATGTCACTGATTTTACCTTGCGGAAAATTTCTCTTGCTGGCGATGATTTGCGCCTGTATTTGTGCCAAAGTTGTGCTTTTACTGTACGCGCTAGACAGCAAGGTCACCGCGTTTAGTTGGAATGCTTCCCACGCTTCTTTGACGGACCCGGCGGGGCCATGTTGTCCACAACCCGAGTGTGCACCACACCACTTGTCAAACACACGCAAAGATAAGGCACTTTTCGTTCAAAGCGGCGGAACCACCGGACACAATCACTAAACGGCGGACGAATGTAACTTCGTGAAGACTGAGCGTCACTCGGTCGACGCAGTCAGAGAAACCCAAGTGACAAAACGACAAATGGCGAACGTACGAGACCTGCCGCGGGGGGGTCAGTGGTTAGGGCGCTCGGCTACTGATCCGGTGTACCCGGGTTGGAACCCGACCACGGCGAAAACCGCGGCTCTGGTTGCAAAAAGCAACCCGGCACTGACCACCAGAGGCCTGCATCCCAGGAAACTGCCACTACAATGGCACAGCCATCTTCAACAGCACAGAAACCAAAGATGAGGATGGAGAGGTACTGCCAACGGTTGCTTTCCTGTACGAACGGTTGTGAAAAAAAAATTCCAGTAACCTCCGGAGTGTGTGTCACACCAGAACCAGAAACTATTGAACTGTTGGCTGTTCTGTTTGCCACCACTCAGCCAGGCTGCATGCAAGGGCACCTTTTTATCGCCTAGTATCTCCACTTGCTTCTGACTACTGGCTTTGCAATTGTATCGTCCGCGTTTACTGCACAGAGCTGTGCACACGCAGTCATGCCATCATGCAGGCAACTACCATATTTACACCATTGCAAGTCGACTCGAATGTAAGTCGACCCCCCCACCCCAACATCACATTTCAGAACATTTCAACTTATGCTAGGCCTTTAATATAACAATGCAAAAGCACTAGCCAGCGGCCTCCGCTTATCGCCAGCCGCTATTGGCTGCCGCGTGCAGGAGCGCCCATGGGCACATTCCAAAATGAAAATGTATTAGTCACTGAACTACTCGTCCACACCTGCGCCATCTTCCTCCCTGGCGCTGCCGTCGTGATCGCTGCTGCTGTCCTACAGCTCGTCGTTCTAGCGTCGTCATGCAGCAAAATCCCGCACTTTGCATACAGCCACATCACGACATCGCGTGGAACAGCTGAAAATTTTCCTCGCTGCAGCTACCACACTTGTATCACCCGTTGCGAAAGTCAAACTTGCGGCCTGCCGCACGGCTGTTCGTTTCTTCAGCATAAAAAATGGCAGCCATCTTGAATGTAGCCGTGAACGAGCGCCGGTCGCTTACTGGACCCGGAGCACAAATGACAAACCACTGCATTAAAACTTGTCAAACACGGCCAGCAGTAGTCAAATGCGTCAGAGCCAAAGAGAAACTACACGTGAATGGCGTCAGCTCTTCCGTCGGCTACCGAAATTCCCCGGCACCGCTGCCGTTCCGAGTGGGGGTGCCGCCTCGATTGGTACAGCTGCCCTTCCATCAATTTTCAACGCTCCCTTGAGCGCCGAGCGTGCATTTTAAAGTAAAAAGAAAACTTGTTGGATGCTCGAGCAGCTACGTGTGGGGTGCCAGTTATGCTGTTTATCGATAGCCGCCATCAACCGCCGCCTGCGCGTGCGCGGGGAGGAGATGCCAGGTTTTCGTGTTGACATAATAATTGCTCAAGGCCAGCACCAAGAGCGATGCGACGGAGCCACGGAGCAAAAATGCGACCACGCTGTAGCATGCCTGATATCTCGTTTGTCTCCCCTTTACTTATAGCGCGATGTTTGCGTTTCGATTGTAAGTCAACCCCCCCACTTCGGATTTCCAAACTCAAAAAAAGATAGGTCGACTTACAATCGTGTAAATATGGTATATTTGGAGTCAACTTTTTTTTTTTTGGCCAGCAAGAGGCGCGAGTTGCGGGGTCGATTTATATGCGGAAAAAAACTGATACATCGCGTGTTATGACCTTTGTAGAGTTTTTTAGGACATTTCCGGAAAACCTCTTTTTTGAAGCCTTAATTTTACGAAAAAATTGTGCAAATTACGTGAGTAAATATGGTTTGGTTTATACAGTAGCCGACGGGTAATTCGGACTTGCAGGATGTTTCGGACCTCGATGAGGCACCGTCAGTCGCCCCATAGAAGCGCATACATATTCGCGACGGGTATTTCGGACTTCAAAAGTCTGAAAGTTCGATTTTTCGGACTTATTTCAGTCGCTTGCGGGCCAAAATCGGCCGTCTTATCGGCTTTTTGCCAGCGCAAAAGGAGCCATCTTGGATTGAGGTGGATTTACGCTGCAGTTGTATTGGCTTGACATACTTTCGGTACCTCATTGTTGCCAGTAGAGGTCCCTGCGATCTCTGACACTTCGAGGTGGCAGCCAGATTGTCATCGCCATCACTTTTGTAGCCGACGTTGTCGCGGGAGGTTATCGCTTGTCCCATACGTTGAAAATTGGTTGTTGGGGGAAGGAAATTGTGCAGGAGCTATCTCGCATCTCGGCGGGAAGGGATAAAGGAGGGACTGAGAGAAGAAAGCAAGAAATAGGTGCCGTAATGGAGGGCTCCGAAATAATTTAGACCACCTGGGGATCTTTAACACGCACCAACATCGCACAGCACTCAGACGCCTTTGCGTTTCGCCTACATGGAAATGCGGCCTCCACGGTCGGGTTCCAACCCGGGTACTCCGGATCAGTAGCTGAGTGCCCTAACCACTGAGCCACCGCGGCAGGTCTCATGCATTCACTATTCGCCGTTTCATCACTTGGGTTTCTCTGATCGCGTCGACTGAGTGGCGCTCAGTCTTCACAAAGTTACATCTGTTCGCTGTTTTGTGATTGCGTCCGGCGGTTCCGCCGCTTTGAACGAAAAGTGCCTTATCTTTGCGTGTATTTGACGAGCGGTGTGGTGCACACTCGGGTTGTGGACAACATGGCACCGCCGGGTCCGTCAAAGAAGTGTGGGAAGTATTCCAACTAAATGCGGTGACCTTGCTGTCTAGTGTGCACAGTGAAAGCACAACTTTGGCGCAAATACAGGCGCAACTCGTCGCCAGCAAGAAAAATTTTCCGCAAGGTAAAATCAGTGACATTTCTCAGCCGATTTCATCTCAATAAAGTGATATTTTTGTACTTTATGGATTTTTCGGACTGTTCAATTATTCGGACCATTTTTCGGATCCCTTCGAGTCCGAAAAATCGGTCGGCGACTGTAGTATTTGGAGGTCTTACGCCCCAAAGCCACTCGTGCTATGAAAGACGCCGCAGTGAAGGCCTCCGGGAATTTCGACCACCTGGGGTTCTTGAACGTGCACTGACATCGCACTACACGCGGGCCTCTAGGATTTCGCCTCCATCGAAATTCGACTGCCGCGTCCGGGATCGAACCCACGTCTTTCAGGTCAGCAACCGAGCGCCATAACCCCTCAGCCACCGCGGCGGCCCGCAAGTAAATATGGTATACATGAGTGCTGTGCTCATTGCGTGTATTGCTCCTGCCCTCATCTCTTGTTCCTGTGCCGTTCACCTCAAGGTGTGAAAACAAAGAAACTCTTCTAGTGCCACTCAGTCAGCGGTTACTGCTTGGTTCGGGGCCCCCATATTAGAACACCCAGAAAACACAGATGGATGTCATAGCCATGGTAAATGCAATGTTCTGATGACCATGTTAGGAACGGTAAGTGCACAATTCTGATAACACAGACAGCCATAGTAGGAATGGTAACTGCACCGTTCCTCTACTCACCTTGAGGTTTGGTGGTAGAACCAGCCACTGCAGAGCCACGACATCAACCTGCACAAGTTGAGCACAAGCTCAAGGTCACATTTCCTTGCTGACGAAGTGACATGAGAAGTTTCTACTTGAGGGGCCACGCACTGTTGACAATATGCAACAAGACAGCCAGCGGAACAGATGAAGAGTGGGAAACTGGGGAACAACAGACAAGGGACCGGACGTTACCCACTTCCCTGGTGATGCTTGAAGACACAGTGCAAAGAGCTGTGAAATGCTATCCCAAACGCCAGCAGCCTGACCCATTCTGCCATCCTTCACAAGATCTATTTCTCATTGTAGAGACTGAAAATGACAGGCAGCGCTGGTGCCCAATCGCTTTGTTTGCTGGCGCAGTCACAGCCTGCTGAGAACTGCGCCATGGCACAACAAAACGGTGGTCCACCAAATGGTGCTGCACACTGTTTCCCAATCCACAAGCATGGAATGCTTGAGCCATGATCATCCTCAACGGTTGTCAGCATGCTGGTTTTAAAGAGCCATTGACCCCCCTTGGTCGGATATATTTTCTACCTCTATGGTTGCGAGGCATCAACGCCGGAACACCACGGCCGCAAGCATTTCTTCAAAAGACTCATTAATAACGGAGTTACAGCCACCACAATCAAGCTACTTTGCCATGCTCCTCTCCTGGATTTTTCTCTTTCCTGCCTCGCCAACTATCCTTTGCAAGCGAAATTCACCCTACTCCTCCAATGTTAGCGGGAGGCGTGAAGTCAGGTGGAGTATGTCACAAGTCTATGTCATGGCCCGAACTTCGAAAGAATTCTTTTCTTGCTTTTTGCTACCCAAGATATTTCATGGGGAAGGGGATAGTTGTGGGGGAAGGGGGGGGGGGGGGGGGTGAAGCAGGCGGGGGCTCCTAAATGTGTTTCGTTGGGCTTTTTTTCTCTTAGTCTTCCCCAGCTTTTTTTTGCTTTTAGATATGGCTCAAGGCACAACCTTTCGGCAATTTGCACTGAATCGTGGTTTGACTCCAGTCGCTGCAAGCACATCCAATGATGAAACAGCGTAGAGGTATTTTCTTCGCACACTCAACAACCGAGAGTCCCGATCAGCTCAACCATCTCATCATGTTAATGAGCGCATCCTTTCATATATGTTTGCTTTTGCCAGTGTCATCCCTAGTTAGCGAGTGCCCTTTTCATTCCTGTATGTTTGTTTTTGCGAGCCCAGTCCTGTCTGCACGCACGGAGAGCGGAGAAGACTGCACATTAGACCCCTCACCTGCAGGTGGGCTGGGTGCATGAGCAGGCAGAGCCAGGAGCTCATGTGTGGGCAGGCAGCTGTCAGTAGGGGACCCAGGGGGGCACCCCGCACCACTTTCTCCCACACCTGCAACACATGCATGCACACTGGCGAACATCCACATAAAAGAACTGCAATGCTGATGCAGACTATTCCAAAGCCATAAGTGTCGCATTCTGTCACCTGCTGCTGCTAAGACACCTTGGGTTCATGCCCTGCTTTGCCAAAGAGGCAAGCTTTAGTCGTTTCATTACACAAGTCTTTCAATCCAGAAAACAATCACAAAAAGAATGGTGGTGTTTATTTAGTGGACAGTTAGGTACTACGGTTAAACCATGACTTAATGAAGTCAGCAAAACCTTCAGTTTCCTTTATAGCACTGGAATTTCACAACATCAAAATTCGCCTCATAGCATGATAAGAATCGGCCAAAGCGCATGAAGTACGCGACGGACTTCATAGTTGACGGGTATGCCAATGGCACTGACCCTTTGAGAGTCCTTTTATTGAGCTTCGAGAATCTACACATGCAATAAACATGAGGTGCTGCCTCTAAGCACAGGCAGTGCGCCGCACTTGGCATAGATTTTGGACAAGATAGCAAGAGCTGCGCTGAGGACTGGCTTGGCAGACTGTACTAACCTGTGTTCGACAGCAAACTCCCAGCCGTGTAGCAATTCAGCTCCTTGTCCATCATGCTAAAACTACAACGCTCGGCGGCAGCACGCGAAAGCCACAACTACTATGAACCACAACTCTCGTGCCTTTGACAGCCGCAAAATGCTGGAGCTGGTGATACTGATGCCGATATGAAAAGCGGGAGCTGGCGAGAGCTCCCAGCGGAGGAAAAATTTGACAATGATGACTATGAGCTGCGGTCTCTGGCGCCATCCGTGTGCGGCACCTGGAAGCTCCTGTGCGCATGCGTCGCCTCCACGATCAAGCGCGCCGTTGCTCGCAGCCGGAGCTAATCGAGGAGGCCACGGCGGGTGCATTTCGAAGGCTATTTCCGCGTGGCTCATGTGAAAAGTTTGGGTCCGGCCCTTACAGGGATATTATTTGTCCCTAATATTTCCTTCTGAAAAACAGGCTGCAGCCCATACACGGGTGCAGCCCTCACACGTGTTTATAGGGTAGCTGATATATAACTGCTGATATCACTCCTCCAAAATTCTAAATGTGCCAAAAATGCAGTTTCGAGAAATCAGAAAAAAAGTTTCTGGCATATTTTTGTGGTACCAAGGCTAACTAGAAATCACTGAAGAGAGTTTCTGATGTGGACCGGTTCCCGATGTGGAAGCACCGTTTCCCATCGACATAGTTGCGCTTGCAACAAGAAAATTGGCAGCTAACAGCTGGCATGGTGTGGAGACTGGAACCCGAGACGAGTGCCTTTGCACTGCGACCTCCCCGAAGTTGCGGCACGCGACTATCTCACAACGGTGTTATGATCGCAGTCAGCCCCTAACAAACGATACGTGCTCTTTGCTCACCTCGCCCCCCAACACATTCAGAACCAAGTTTATTTCGTCAAGGTTTCCAATTCCACATGTTGCAGGACGCTGTTTCGCAACCACTGATGGCGACATGCCACCAGCTTGACCGGAAAGCTCGATGTATCGCGCCATTGCTGGCTGTCAACGAAAGCTGCTTAGGTATTGCTTCTTCATCTGCGCAGTCACGATTACACCGCCTGTACGCAGCAGGAATCTCCCCGATCACTCCTCGTTGTCGCGCGGTGACGAAGCTATCGGGCCGTTGCGAAGCGGCTGCGCTTTATCGCTGATTATAGATAAACGGATACGATGAGCCAGCGTACCCAATGTACTTTGGATCTCTACCTTTCGCTCCCTCAGGATGTGTGTTCACTCCTCGCTAAATGGCCACGTGCATGGTTTCACATCTTTGGAACGCTATAATGCATGAACTGGGCGGTATTTTTCAATGAAAATGCATAGATAGCTGTGCAATGAACTTAGGCTCACAAAGATGAAAAAATGAAAAATCAAATTTTTTTTACCAATTTTCGGCCGCAAAGAGACGTGTCCCCCCTTAAGAGGGCACTGTGATAGTGGTGTGTTCTGGATCCACTGCGCATGATGAATTAAAGTTGACGAAGACGACCACAGCGCGAAATAAACACAAGGGGTGATTGTTTGCTGCAATAGCATAGTGCTCTCGTGCAGTGGCCAGCAAAGATGATCTGTTCGCGCCGCCGCGGATTTGAAACACAGGCACGGTGCTGTCGCAATCATATCTATTTTATTTCTGCAGGTCCAGCTGGCTTCACCACTCAGACAATGAGTTGTTTTTTCGAGATTGGAAGCATACTAAAAGGAAGCTGTATGGGATACAGCACCTGGTAGATGAGGTTGAGGACTTCCGTCGACGTCTCTAGCAGGCAACGCTGGTACAGCAGGCGCAACATGCAAGGCAGCAGTGGAGGAATCCACTCGTTCAGGGGCTGCACCAAGGGTGGCACATATCGATAACCGGTCGAGGGAAACAACCACAGGGAAATAACCTCACCCCCCCCAAACATATGTCAATGCAGGATCCTGCTTCTAACATCACACAATGTGCACATTCAGTAGCACTCCACTACAAAAAATTTCACAGTCCTATACACTTAGAAGTAGAGGCTGTCACCTGAGTCCAAATTACTTCAACAAAAATTAACATTCCTTATTTCTTGAGGGAAATCGTGAACTTGCAGGTGGTACAAAAAATCCCAGCGATGGCAAGAAAAACAGAATGATGTCGTCAAGCAGCCGCTGTAGGAACAATACATCAAGCAGAGCACCGCAATTCCAGACAATCTTAAAATTATGGTACAGGCTAGTCAATTTGGAAGTCGGCTCGTGACAGCGATTCCAACAGATGACATATGCACCTTCAATCGTATCGCATCCCACACTTTTTACTCCTTCCCTTAATTGAGAACAGAACTGTTCCTCTTACACTGTTGCGGGCAGTGTCACACGATTTCTACTAGCATACAGCATACGTCTCTTAGTCAGGCTAGAGACTACCTTGAGACAGGCATGTTTCACTTGGACCTACATGGATTCAGTGATTGTGGAATTGGTGTTCAGATGCGCGTCTTCGTTTCATTTCTCAGCGCGCAACCTGTGTTGAGGTCGAACGCTCACGACGACACGCTAATGCTTTCGCCTTCACAGCACGTAAGCAGTCTTAAGTGCTCTCCAATTCTTTTACCCACATGGCCCTTTTTCCATGCATTCTGCCCGTTTTCAGATGCACATTTGTGTGCCAACACGTTGCTTCAGCGCAGGTCCTTTTCCAGACTGCATTAACTTCATTGTTTTTGGTTGAGTCTTGATGAAACTGCACTGTCCACTCAAGTTTTTCGAGCAGATTTGAAATATGCCATGTTTTAAGATAAATGGAGAAATTCAAGGCATAATTAAAAACCATTTTCTATTTCTTGCAGCCACATTGGGAAGAAACAGCCGCCTAATTAACTGCGTCACCGCTATTCGAATCACAGGCATCTCTGCTCCAAGTCCACCACACTGTCCGTCGAGATTTTCGCATCAGCTAATGTTATCAACAGCCGCCGCTGTCAGTCAACGTCGCGCGACCCGCGTTGTCGCACGCAACTGAAAGCTTCCTGTCCGCACCAGTCGCTCACGCACAGATGCCACCGAGAAACTGGCAGCCTTCCTGTCAGCTTTCTCTTTTGAACCACTCACGGTAAGCACCACCGATGAAAGCTGCAAGGTACCACGGTCCACGCTGCCGACGAGGAGGTTTGTGGTCGTGATGCTATGCTATGCTATATCGGCGCTAGCGTGCACAGATCCTTTGCCCTGCTGCTTATTTTTTGCATATTAATCAGCCTTACAGGCTCCCAGCTTCAACTCTGCAACTGTTCACGTTGAATTTTCAAAATGATGGCACCCAGACGCGTCTGAAGTGGCAGGAAATTCAAACTGGCCGATAAAAACCGCCACTTTCGCCACGTGTTATAAGGCATCCAATGATAAGGATGTGTCTCCATTTTTCTTGGCTTTGAGTCCGCTCAGCAGCCGCTGCATTGGCACGAAAGGAAGCCAGCAAACTGCACTACCAAACCAGACCGAATAGAGAGCATTGTGGTGGCTGGTTTTGAATTGCTCCGGCATAGAAAGCAGGCATATTTTGGTGCATCCTCACAAGTTCCTGCGCCGCCGTAGCAGCGTTTATCTGGCAATTTCTAAAAAATTATGACAGTTCTGGACTCCAATCTCCAATTTTCAATGGAAAAGAACGTAGAGTCTAAATACAACAAAATTGATGAATTATTAAGTTTGCGATTTTTCACCTTTCAAGAGGAGACGCGGGTCAGGCACAGGCAGCAAAATTCATTTTTACTGAGAACAATAATCCAACAGAACTGTTCTCAGTGTCCCTTTAAAGTGTTTCTCTGAGGTTCAAGAAAATTAGAGGGCACTAAAGGATACAGTAAAAGCTCGTTAATTTGAACTCTTAATTCCAACTTACAGTTAATTCAAACTCACGGCCGGGTCCCGGCACAGCCCTGTGTATTTCAATGGGGGAAAACTCGCGATAATTCGAACAAGTCGGCATCCGCTACGGTTAATTCAAACTAGGGGCCCCTGGCTGACACCCCTCCTCATAGACAGAAATTGACCCATAGTGAGTAAAACACGCTCCAAATTTACCAGAGATGTAAAACAATGGAAAAGAAAAAAAAAACCCGAGTGCACGAGGCTCCTGAAGTCCGCGTTCCGGTGCATACCGTAGCAGATTTTCGCTGCCGGAGCACTCGCCCGCGCTGCTAATGCTTCAGCGTGAGCCGTTCCAGGTTTTCGTTGTGCCACGGTCGCTGGGTCGCGATCACGTGATGTAAACAACGTAGTATGGCAGTTCGGGCGATGACTGCTTTTGTTGGTGCTGCGAGCTACATGGACAGCAGTGTGTAGACATTGGAGCCCTTTAGTGACGCCAATATAATTGAGGCTGCACGCTCCCAGCAGACGTCGCAAGGCTCAGGTGCGGTGAACACAACCGACAGTGGTGAGTCCGAAGGCAGCGATGAGACTATGCCACCGCCAAGAAGTGCACGTGAAGCAGCGTCTGCGCTCGATGTTGCAGCACGCCACTTCTCTGTCAGTGAGAACTCTGACGTGGCGTACGAGCTTTGGGCAAGCTGCAGATGATGCGGACGGGGTCTCGGCAGAACAAACGCAAGCAAATGCACTTCGCGATTACTTTTCAGTTTGACAACCCTTTCCCGTAAATAAACATGTTTTGGAGCATAAATAGCATCATATATTCCAGCACTAAAGCTCGCTGCTCACGCAAATGCATTCCAGTACTTGTTTCTGGCGCATAACTGGCCAATCAATTCATTTCATTTGCCGTTAGGACCGGATCAATTTAATTCTCGGAATATGCCCGCCACAAACGTGTAGTAGTACCTAGCTCGCAATAATGAGTCTAGGTGCGACTGCTTCGAGTTCTGCCCGTGCGGCGGGGCGCTATAACCACTCATTCCAGCGGCCATTCGATAATTCAAACTTCGCTTAATTCGAACACTTTTCCGGTCCCCATCAAGTTCGAATTGACAAGCTTTTACTGTACTTACACGCTGTGAATGCGAAAGCACCTGTGTGTCATCGTGGGCTACTAGTTAACTGTATTTGTTTACTAGTCAGTAAGTACCGTATTTACACGAGTGTAAGTCGACCCCCCCCCCCAACCAACATCACATTTCTAAAATAAACTTGGAGGTCGTTTACACTTGGCCTTTATTAATAGAACGCGATAGCACTATCCTCCCGCCTCCGCTTACTAACAGCCGCAATCAGCTGCCGCACGCGGGAGCACCTGTCGGCACATTCAAGAACGAAAATTTATTACTCACTGGACTACTCGTCCACACTTGCGCCATCGTCCTCACTAGCGCTGCCGTCGTGATCGCTGCCGCGGTCCCACAACTCGTCGTTCTAACATCTTCATGCAGTGAAATCCCGCACTTCGCAAACAGCCACACCACGACATCTTGTGGAACAGGAGAAAATTTTGCCTCGTTGCAGCTGCCACACCTGTATCATCCGTTGCGATCGTTGAACTTGCGGCCCGGTGCGCAGTTCGTTTCTTCGGCGTAAAGAATGACAGCCATCTTGAATGTTGTCGTGAACAAGCACCGGTCGCTTGCCGGACCCAGAGCACAAATGATGAAGCAGTACTTTAAAACTTGTGAAACGCGTCAGACCCAAAGAGAAACAACGCATGAGCGGCGTCGGCTCTTTTGTTGGCTACCGACACACTCCGTCGCCGCTGCGGTTCCGAGTGGGGGTGCCACCACTATTGGAACAGCGACCCTTCCATCAACTATCGATGCTCCCTTGGGCGCCGAGTGCGCGATTGAAACTAAGCAACAAAAAAAAAACTTGGATGACGCCTATTAAGAGCAGAAAACAAATGTGTTATCGGGCCGCCGTCGCTTATCAGCAGACGCAATCTGCGGCCGCGTGTAGGAAGTGGGATGATGTGGGTTTGCTACTTATCGACAGCCACCATCGGCCGCCTCGAGCGGGGTGGGGATGCTGGTTTGTGCGTTGACATTGCAGCTACTCAAGGCCAGCACTAAGAGCGATGCGACAGAGGCGCGCAGAAAAATGCAACCACGCTGTAGCATGCCTGATATCACGTTTGTCACGCCTTTATTTATGGTGCGATGCTTTGGTTTTGATTTTAAGTTGACCCCCACCCCCACTTCAGATTATCAAATTTTGAAAAATAGGTCGACTTACAATAGTGTAAATACGGTAGTATAGTCGAGCCCGCTTATAACGAACATGAACATCATGTGGTGTCCGTTCGTTATATCCCGAAGTTCGTAGCAAGTGGACTACAGCTTTAAAGACAGTTGCTTGTCAAAACTAAAAATTTTTTCTTTGCGATAAAGTCCGCGATGGACGTCTGGTTTTGCAGCGCAGATTCAATGAGGGAGGCTTCCAGTTTACTTAAAGCAGAAGAGTGACAAAGCGCGCGATTAGGTAGACGTGCACAGGCGGCAATCATGCCAATCAAGCTAAAGATACAAACACACAGCGCCAGCGGAGAGACGAATGAGGGGCGTCCGTAAGCATCAGCGCAGCCACCTCTTGGCTTCCACGGAAGACCTGCTTCACGGAGCGTGGCCTCAGCGATCGGCACTGGCGGCAGCGCAGTTGATTGTGGAGGCCTCGTGCAGATTTGCAAGAGAGTGAGGAGAGGGGAGCGGAGTTGCGAGGAGGGGCGGGGGGGGGGGCAATCTTGGAAGGCGCGTCGGCGGGGAAAGGGTAGTTCGCTTAAGAGCGGCACGAAACGGGGCGGACAGTTCGCCTACGAGGCTCAGGAAAAAAAAAACGCGCGGCAGGCGCACAAAGGGGTCGGAGGCAGGTTATCTCGCATCGCGGCACCGGGTTTACGCCATCCGTCCGCTGTAACCGATAAGCAGGGCTTAATGACGTTCGTTATACGTGTGATTTTGTGCCACTGAAATAATGTATATTTTGACGGTTGCGCAGCTCTCGTTCGTTATAAGTAGGGGTGTGCGAATATTTGAAATTTCGAAAACGAATCGAATATCAAACATATTCGATTCGTATTCGTATTAGAAATTTGATATTCGTGAATTTCCAAATATTCGAAAATTCCCGAAAACTTGCCAGCGATCGTATACTGCGCATACTTTCATAAATTCGACCGTGGCAAAACCACAATATCTGGGCAAATTAGCCGATAACGAGTTAAAAATTGCAGGAAAACAATACAGAGGTCCTATCCGCTTCCTTCTCCGCCGTTTATCACGCGGATCGACCGCATCCCGACGCCGCAAGGCTTCACCTCGCGAGATTCCCCCAAGTGGGCTTTCCCACATATCACACATGCTGCGAACAAGATGGCCGACGGCCCGCTTCGAGCAATCGTAGCGCGAAATCGCACTTTTTTTTTAATCCTTCGGTAATACGTTACATATTTAATGCCCACATCTGAAGAATGCGTTTTGTCGCCTTCATAACTCTCCGAGCGTGACCTCCGCCATCCCGTTTTGTAAAGTACGCTATGCGGAAAAGCCTACTTGCGAAATGCCACGGGAGCCTCCTGAAGGGGCGCGTCGAGTAGTCACAATAGGGCAAGCGATCCTGTAAAAATCCCACATATTGCATGGTGCATTGTGACCTGTACACCTTTTTAGCGGGCGTAACGGCAGGCGTGGCAACAATCGGAGGGCCTCGGTCACTAGGGAAAAAAAAAACCTGGCTGCGTAGTTTCGATTTCTGAGCTTCACCGCTGCCCCGCGGCAACTTCAAATGTCGGCCTGCGCATTCGCCGATAGTCCAGCTGCGCGCGGCTTATTTTTTTCCTTTTTAGAAACCGCCTCGCCGCTCCGGCGCCAGTGTGTGTTCCCTGGCCCCTTGATTGCATTTATGTAGTTCTTCCAGCACTCCAAAACGTGTGGCTCGTCACGGACTTACAGGTGCTAGCGCGATTAAGCCGCCTCATAAGGCCCTACTGCATCTTCAGCATTTTCGACAGCATTTTTTTTTTGGGGGGGTCGCGGGCAATTTTATTAACAGAGGCCTTCGGATGAACCGAGCATTTCTTCCGGTCCCTTGAACTCCGAATGAATGAGGTTTAATAGTCATCACGCTATTTTTTTTTGTTTCCAGTCCTGTTATTTTATGGATTTTGCTTTGCATGACCTCATTATAGTTTGGATACTGTTATGCTGTCTAATCAAGTAGTATACATTTCTGTGCACATCATGTTTTTTTTTATATGGTACTGAGGCAGTCTAGTTTTGTTTATTTTAGTTGCAAAGACCGTACACTATTTTTAAAGAAATAAGGGCAACAATGTTTGCTTGCTCATCATTTTCTGAAGTTTTTTTTTGTACTGAAGAGATATTCGATATTCGATTCGATATTCGATTCAATATTCGAAGCCATTTTTTCTTCATATTTGTATTCGATTCGTGTTCTGAAATTTCAATATTCGCACACCCCTAGTTATAAGCGAAAGTTCGTCTTAAGGGGGGACACTGGTCTTAGAGCTATTTTCCTTATTTTGAAGCCTATCCTGATGAAATCAAACAAATTTGTTCAGGTTTTTATGCTGGTTTCAAATATGTAATTTTTTTCTTTCTAAGTCAATTAGTCAATGAAATAATTAATTTTCATTGTTCATTAATTAGTACCTCCGTGCAGAAAAATTGGCTCCATAAAAAATTATTTCTAATGCATGGCAACGTAGTTCAATGACCAGAGAGTGCAACGATCGAAGCAGTTTTTTCATTTTACCCTTATTAGCAATTTTGCAGTACTTGGAATACCATCCTTCAAGTTGTGCCTATCATGCTTCAATGAACTTTACAAAATAAAAAAGTTTTGAAGGTTAATTAAAGAATTCTGCTTCGATCATTGCACTCACTGCACTTCCAGCTTTCTTTAGCAAAAAAAAATACATCTCTGCCCATCATAGGTGCAGAGATATCGACAAACTAAAACAAGCAGGTGTCCAAAATTTGCGTTTTGAGAAAATTGAGAAAAACAAACTAGACATAATTTATTCAAAATTTCATGAAGATATATACATATCTACATTTCTTAAGGGCTAATAAGCACCAGGCATGTAGTCAGACTGCTTGGTTTGACTAGAATGGCGCTTTTTCAGTGCCCGATGCATGGTTTCAGTAGAGGCACGCTTGCGTGCAGATTCTGCTGTCCGGCGCCTGTCTTTCTCGGTCATCCTCCTGATATTATGTTGGCCAGGGTTCATACTGAGCTCGCTCAGTATTTGGGAAGATGCCTTCAGGTTTCCCGCATTGAAGCGGACAACAGCCTCTGCAACGGCTGCTTGAACTGAAAACAGTGAAGCATGTCTCTCCTTTGGTGCAAGCGACCATATCAGCGAGTGCAGGCTTTCATTATTATTTTGAGTTTTGCCACGCAAGCAACGCTGCAGTAGCTTTGGGTCTCCCAAGCGCTCATATATGGGGAAAAGTGCTTTGCACACATGTGGCGGCAAATTATACCTGTGCTTGGGAGCGGGCTCGCCCTTGGCTGCAGCACGTTCTGGCGGCACCATGAGTTTGGGCCTGTTGGGCACAAAGTGTGGTTCGCTGCACTATCATTTGATGTTACATGATAGTATGTCGCCATCACGGCCTTGTGCATGGCTCCAATATCTCCAGCATGGGATTTCAAGGCCCAGCTGTAATATGATGTCAACTTAGTGACAAGGTCGCCTGTTAGCTTTCCTTTGCCACTAAGGCTCTCTTTTGCATTGCCTTTATGCTTGGCAATTGCATTGCGCAGAGCCGTGCCCATTCGCTTCTGCACATGGTTCGTGCAGTCTTCTTTTTATATTTTTATATAGCCATACACAGACGATTCTTGCAGTGCAAGAAATGTGCGGCTATCGCCATCTGAAAGGACAGTCGTGTATCTAAGGCCATGTTTTTCCCATGACCTTTCGAATAACACAAGTCCAGCCTGTACTTCCATTTCACCGGACTTTTTGTCCGTGTTCTTTTGGCACAAGTGGCTGTCACTCCATGCTTGATAGGACGGGTCGTCGTCCTTAGGCCCGCGCTCGCACCCGGCACAGAAATTGCTAAACACAACGTAATCCAGGACGAGCCCAGTAAAAAGTTCAATCACTGCACCGACACCGATGCGGGATGAATGACCCCGAGTCATCCACGAACCATCGAAAGAGACGGAAATGTTCTCGGGGTTGTCAAGGTTCAGCTCGCGGTAGAGCTGCCGAACAGAATTTGCGCTGTCATTCAACACTTCTTCGGCTGCGCGTGTTGCTGCGGGCGTCAGCTTGCTTTTCACATAGCTCTGCCACGTTTTTGTGTGCAGGCCACGATGCGATATATTCATCGCAGCAAACACATCATTTAGCGCGGTTCGCCTATTTCCAGTACTTTGCATCGCGCGTGCAGCAAGAATGTTTACGGCAAACAGATTTATCTTTTGGCTGCCTTCCGCGTGTGGCGAGCTCCATGCCGACGCAGTGTCTCCGCAATTCACACACGAGGGACAATTTCACCGCTAAACCATACTCGCGATTCCCTTTAGAAACGTGCACATCTCCGCCACACACTCTACACTTCACGGCACGCAACAGTTCGTTGAAGGAGTCACAATAGAGAAAGCACCATCGTCCGCACGGCGACCGTCTGCACCGTCAAGGGGATGGTCGTCACAGCTTCCGATGAAATCAAGCTTTTTCTTCGTCGCTGTAGACGATTCCAGCTCCTGCAGAATTCCTTCCGCTTTTCGCTTATTTTCAAGCAAGTCCGAAGGCTGCAGCATTGTTGTGTCGCAGCGGACGCGGCCGCTGTGCGTAGACGTCGCCGAGCTCGTTAGGCCTATTTCGTCCGCGGGGACTTCACTTGCCACTGGCTCCTGCACGTTCTCAGAGCATTCGGGTGACGCAGGACGTTTTCGGAAGTTGTCACCGCGCGCGGACTTCTTCTTTTTGCCGAATTTGTGGCGCGAACGAAATTTATTGAGAGGCATCGTTGGACCTCGGTCTCAACTGTCAACAAAATGGCGTCTTCGACGCTTCCAACGCTGGCTCAAGCAGACGATGCATGGCGGAATCCGCCAATCGGATGGCTCGATTCAGTCACGTGTGCTCAGCAGCGAATCAGACCCCGCATTTTTTGCTTTTTTGTGGCTCTTTTTCTTGGTGGCCACTGAGAGCTTGCAACCAGCAATGGCGGGAAATTGAAGCCTAGAGAGCGCTCTTTCAAACGAGCCCAACATGGCCGCGATCGGTACGGTGGAACGCCGGCTCCGCACGATGAAAAATTTGTGTTTTTTCGTCTGCTCTTGCGCAAATTCAGACCGCGCGGTGATCTAAACTCAATAAAACCCTGAAACTACTGACTTCTGGAAGAAGAGAACTGGTGAACTTGGAGAATAATAGCTGAAGATTCCGAAAATGCTATTTTCAGAAAATCGGTTTTTTGGCCATTTTTTGGTCTTAAAGACCCGTGCACCCCCTTAAGTGGGGCCATTATATGTGGGCTCTACTGCACTAATACCTCAAAGGCCTTTTCTCGTAAAGGCCTTTAGAAAGGAGCCCACGACATATATGCAAACAAAGTGCCGCTTTAAGCAAGCCACCACATAATTTTTGGCTTTCACTTCTAGTTTAGCTGATGTCACGTTCGGTCTCCAGCACCATGGCGACGTCACATTGAATTTTCGTGCACTTTTGCAGTCAACAACGACAACACCGTGTTTTGTTGCTGATGAGCATACAAGACCTTCACCTCAAAAATGATTCGACTCCTTTAATGATTCAGGCCATTTCTTGGGTCCCACCAAGTACTGTATATACTCATGTAATGAACCCACCCCCCACTTTTGTCGGCCAGAATTTACTTTTTTTTTTTCAGCCTTTAGCTTTTTGTAGCGGCTTCCTCAGTTTTCAAGCCATCCACAGCGCAGACCCTGGCAGCGTGCCAAGATGCTGCCCGCAGCTGATAACATCGCCACCTGTTTGTTTCATCTTTTGAGGAGAGCTCCTGCCAGAGGAGTGGGGGGAAGGGTGGCGGTGTAGTGCAACGTGCTCAGCGAACTTGGCAGAGCGTCAAGACGTTATGTGCAGTAAGCTAAGGCTTAAACATTCACACTCGTCACCGTCCTGTGTGTTTTTTTAACCCTCGCGTAAACAATGCGTGCCTGACCTTCAGGGCCTGTGTTCAGCATGTTCACATTATCTCGCCGAGCTTGGCCGCCGCCGGCTACCACAAAATTGCCAAATCGCGTCAAATTGAACGATGCTAAACACCAGCGACATGAATGCATCTGACCGCGTGTGTTTTTTGAGGACAGAAGGATGGACGGATTCCAAACAAATCTGTTGAAACATTTTTTTTTTCCCGCAAAATGAGCCCTCCCCCCTAACTGATGTCAGCTTTTCTGGAAAAAAAAGTGGGTTCATTACACAAGTATATATGGTAAAAAACAAAAAAAAGTCGCTCAGTGACTGTACGCGCATGCGACAGACTGCAGTGACTGAGGGCCCCCTACCTGTGGTGCTCTTCCGTCGGAGGTGAGTATAAGGAGCGACCGCAGCACTGAGAGGCGCACGGCGACCGTGTTGTGTCCCAGGAAGGGCCACAGACGGGGCACCCACTGGGCCAGGGGGGCATCAGTTCCATTTCCACTGCCTGCCGTCCGCTCTTCACCGCCTTGCGCTGGCTGTGATGCACCACTGCTGGACACAACACAAGGCACTCTGTCGCCGATCAGGGAACGACTGCATCCGCTAAGCTTTGCATACTGTGTCAAAGGAAAACTAATGTCAGAGTGCACTACTAGTGAACTACATACAGCAGTTTACTTTTAACCCTTTCCTTACTGCGAAAAAAATGACCAATTTTGACTGTTTTAGAATAGAAATCATTTCTTCAAGAAGCACTAAATGCACTTGTGTACTGTAATACATCAAATTGTAGCTTGTTGATTATGCTTCCGAATTAAAATAATGCCACAATTGTGTGTGCAAAGCTTCTAGAAAATTTACAGAAGGACGGACGGATTCCAAACAAATCTGTTGAAACATTTTTTTTTCCCGCAAAATGAGCCCTCCCCCCTAACTGATGTCAGCTTTTCTGGAAAAAAAAGTGGGTTCATTACACAAGTATATATGGTAAACAAAAAAAGTCGCTCAGTGACTGTACACGCATACGCGATGTGCTGGCACCACACAAAAAATACGAGCAAAACAAAAATAAGCTGCTCCACTGAGCCAAAAGTTGATTACAAAAAAATTAAAATGTTGCGTTGTGTTGGGTTTTATGGCACATAGGGTTAGGCTAAGGCCATCATGCGCCAAACACAAGGTGTAGAAAATTGTCTTGTGCCGGATTTTATATGACAAAAATGAAACGGTGGTGTAAAGGACCAAAAATGTTATTTCATACCATCTAGTGAAGGTAAAGGGCAGAATTTTTGGGGGAATGGCCAATGGTAAAAGCTTTAAAGAAGGTCAGGTAACCTCAGCGGCCATCCTTTGTAGAGGAAGGATGTCCCAACCAATGAAATACACACCTCAGCCTTCTTGTCAGGAATGAGGAAGTGGCTGAGGTGTATCAAAGAAAAGCGAGGCATTCGCAGTTCATTAAGACAGCCAGCCTCTCATAACATAAGAAATGTCAACAATTGCATTATCACTCAAGAGTAGTGCTGGGTGAAATGGAATGCATTGATTATAAAATTCACTAAAATACTTTTTCCTTAGTTTTTCTAGGTTTAAACATGCAAACAAGATATGGTTTAGTGTGAGCTCGTCTCCGCATCTTTCACAAACAGGTCTGTCTTCTTTTGTAAGTAAGTACAGTAGAATCTCGTTACAACGAACTTCACGGGACCGCCGAATTTAATTCGTTATTTTGAAATATAGTAGTACTGAAAAACCTTTATTTTCATGTCAGTAATGCACCACAAGAACTAAAATTATGTACCTTTGCAGCAGATTTATGTATTGGTAAGTAAATAATAAACGATAACGCTGGGCACAGTTTCATCATCATCATCATCATCAGTACTACACCCACTGCAGGGCAAAGGCCTCTCCCATGTCTCTCCAATTAACCCTGTCCTTTGCCAGCTGCATCCACCCTTTGCCTGCGAACTTCTTAATCTCATCCGCCCACCTAACCTTCTGCCGCCCCCTGCTACGCTTACTTTCTCTTGGAACCCACTCCGTTACCCTTAAGGACCAGCGGTTATCTTGCCTTCGCATTACATGCCCTGCCCAAGCCCATTTCTTTCTCTTGATTTCGACTAGGATGTCATTAACCCGTGTTTGTTCCCTCACCCACTCTGTCCGCTTCCGATCTCTTAACGTTACACCTATCATTTTTCTTTCCATGGCTCGCTGCGTTGTCCTTAACCTAAGCTGAACTCTTTTCGTTAGCCTCCACGTTTCTGCCCCGTAGGTGAGTACCGGTAAAATTATGCTGTTGTACACTTTCCTCTTGAGGGAAATTGGTAAACTGCCACTCATGATCTGTGAGAATTTGCCATATGCGCTCCACCCCATTCTTATCCTTCTAGTTATCTCCCTCTCATGATCTGGATCAGCTGTCACTACCTGCCCTAAGTAGACGTATTCCGGCACAATTTCTAGGCTCTCGCTGCCAATTGTGAACTGTTGTTCCCTTGCTAGGCTGTTGAACATTACCTTGGTTTTCTGCATGTTAATTTTTAGACCCATCGATCTGCTCTGCCTGTCTAACTCGTTGATCATGATTTGCAGTTCACCTCCTGAGTGACTCAGCAAGGCAATGTCATCAGCAAATCGCAGATTATTTAGGTATTCTCCATTTATTCTTATTCCCAACTGTTCCCAATTCAGGCTTCGAAATACCTCCTGCAAACATGCGGTGAACAGCATTGGCGAGATCGTGTCTCCTTGCCTGACGCCCTTCCTTATTGGAATTTTATTGCTGACTTTATGGAGGACTATAGTAGCTGTGGAGTTGCTATATATATCTTCCAGTATTTTGACATAAGGCTCTTCTACCCCCTGATTACGCAATGCCTGTATGACTGCTGAGGTTTCCACTGAGTCGAATGCTTTCTCGTAATCAATGAAAGCTATATATAGAGGTTGGTTATATTCTGCGCATTTCTCTATCACCTGATTGATAGTGTGAATATGATCTATTGTGGAATATCCTTTACGAAAGCCTGCCTGATCATTTGGTTGATTAAAGTCTAACGTTGCCCTGACTCTATTAGCGATTACCTTAGTAAATACTTTGTAGGCAACGGATAGTAAGCTGATCGGCCTGTAATTTTTCAAGTCCTTGGCGTCTCCCTTCTTATGAATTAAGATAATGTTTGCATTCTTCCAAGCTTCTGGTACAGTTGAGGTCATAAGGCATTGCGTATACAGGGTGGCTAGTTTTTCTAGCACGATGTCCCCTCCATCCTTCAACAGATCTGCTGTTACCTGATCCTCCCCAGCTGCTTTTCCCCTTTTCATTGCTTCTAAGGCTTTCTTTACTTCATCTTTCGTTACTGGCGGGATGACGCATTGCTGTGCACTGCTGTCTTTCTCATTAGCGCTCTGATTACATTGGCTACTGTACAGGTCTGTGTAGAACTCTTCGGCTACGTTAACTATCTTGTCCATATTGCTAATGACATTGCCCTGCTTTTCTCTTAATGCATACATCTGGTTTTTACCTATGCCTAGTTTCCTCTTCACTGTTTTTAGGCTACCTCCGTTCTTTATAGCATGCTCGATTCTCTCCATATTAAACTTCCTTATGTCGGCTACCTTGCGCTTATTTATTAACTTTGATAGCTCCGTTAGTTCTATTCTATCAGTAGTGTTAGTAGGGCACAGTTTAACTACAATTTATTGCTTGAAGAAGTCTGTTATTTTCTTCTGGCGAGTAGACGACAAGCGCTGCAGGACGAACGCCTCCACATCCTCGACCTTCCTGTGCAAGTCATCGGGGACATCTTTTCAGCGCCCGAGGAATGATTGGGTCTTTTCTAGAAAGACTAGGACATCCGAGCCGGAAACAATCTCTTCCTCTTCGTGCGCTGATCCAGTGTCGGCATCGTCTTCGTCGCTACTACATTCTTCTTGCTCACGCACTTGATTCACGATGTCTTCGGTGGTGAGCTCCGCGGATGTAGCCGCCACGCTGTCGCTGTCCACATAATTCGAAAGTCGCTGTCCACGGTAGTTGCCCAGCCGCAGACGTTTTCTTGAGTGAGCGACTCTCGATGTAGTTTTATGATCTTGTCCCGATATTTGAGCATCGTTGTATTTGTTGACTGTGTGATGTCAAGCTCCCTGCACAAGTCCACTTGCTTTTTTCCAGCATTCAGCTGCAACAGAATGGCCACTTTTTCTTTAAGCGAAAACTGGTGTCGCTTCTTTTTAACGTGGGGGCCAGGAGAACTCGTTGTCAGCAAAGCTAATGCACAACACAATCACAGCGCCGATAACTTTGCAGATCCTACCGTTCGCTGTCAACGTGGTGACACTGCACTGAATAGGCTTAATACCCCTGTCACACGGGCGCTTGTAAGGCCTTAGAAATTAAGGTCCTTTGCCCCAAAGGCGCGTGACGCGCATCTACACGGCAAAGCGTCGAGACCTTTGCGATAAAGGTCCATAGCAATAAAGGCGGCCGTCAGCGGCCTTAAAGTTGCTTAAAGGAGCAACCCAGACGGCAGCGCCAGCTAGCAAGCTTAAAGAATAAAAAATTGATGCAATTTTTAGTTTTGAAACCGTAAAAAAATATCTAATTTATCTTATTTAATGGTTAATTTTGCGTTACAGTGCACTTAACCGTAGAGGCTATGACTAAAGACATCCACACTGCTAAGAAAGGACTTGAACGCTTTTCAGCAGCCGCATCGACACACACGTGCTTGCGCATCTCGCTTTGCTGTTTTTTCTTCGTTTGCTCTTTGTTGTGTGCGTGTTTTGAGTTTGCTTGTGTGCACAAAGCACGCTTCTCGAACACAACGAGGAGCCGAACGGAAAAGTGTGCCTACCGTGGTTGGACCGAGAACGATGAAAAAAAAAGAAACTTTGTTTCAAAATATCCGTTTCTCACTGTCAAAACACTCGTTTGTTATCGTGATAGCTACTTTTTCCAACATAAACGAAAGCACTCTTAGCTGAAGTGCTACCGTCTGCTTTAATTTCATAATGTTACTAGCGCCGCTTCACACACAGTGGTGACTTTTGGCATTCACGGAGGCCGCGTTCTAGCTCCTTTGGATTTGCCGTGTAGCAGCGTCGCTGCTCCTTTTCGATTTTCCTCCTTTAGTGCAATAAGACAACTTTACAGCAAAGGCCGAGAAGAAGTCCCGTGTGACAGGGGTATAAGACTACGGCGCAGTATGCGACCACACGCTGGATGGATGATAATGGCCTTACCCTTTGTATCGGGCGGCAGCTTGCGCCGCCTAGCCTATATTCATTCAACGCGACACTAGCGTTGATCCCGATGCCGCTGGGGCTGTATCCGTTGCAACGGGTTCCCCAGTGCATAGCTGCTGCTTCGGATGATGATGATAGGCGTCAGCTTCAGGGATTTGGTACGAAACTTTGACGGAACTTCGCAATAACGAAGCGTCTTGCGATGATTGCAAGATTAAATTACATACGTTATTCTGAAATATTCGGTAATTTGAAATTCGTAGTAGTGAAAGTTTTTTACATTTAAAATATAGGCATTTTGGCGGGGATTTGAAAAAAATTCGTAAATCTGAAAATTTCGTTAATCTGAGGTTCGTAGTAACGAGGTTTTACTGTAGTTGTGTGTCAGGTGCGTGTGTCCTATGCAAAGGCGACATAAGATTAGTTCAGTGAAACTTCAGAGAAAATTAAAATATACAAAACTTTGCACATATTCTTAGCTACCATTCTGGCGATTTTCAGATCCGTACATAATACACTGCATTTTCCAAGACCTTTCAAGCTAGGCAACATGGCTGCTGTGCCACTAGAGAAAGCAGTCGCACAAGGACACTAAGTGGATGTAGATATATAGGACGTGCTACAATTACACTTCTTGATTTTTTATAGCAGAGCTTGCAGTTCCTCCTTTTCTCCATATTTTTTTGTTGTTGTTGATAGCGAATGGGTTCTATGGGTGAAAAGGGGGCGTGGTCTTCCCTGACATCATAACCAAAAATCTGCTGGCGCATTTGGCAGGATATCTTGGAAGTATGTTTTAGACACTAAAGCACCAAATAAAACCTCTCATAATTTACAAATCAGGCCCACTCCATAAAATACAATGTACACGATAAAACGAAACTTGCGCAAGCACGCGCTTATGTCCCGGGCCTCTGAGGCGAAGTCTTGCAATCAAAACTCAAATCTGACCATTCCACATGATTGTCTAACTCGCCGCTACTGCTATAAAGAAAAAAAACAGCACAATAACCAACAAAAGTGCTCAGTGTAGCCTTTGGCCTTTGAGGAGATTGCAGTGAAACGGACGGCCGGCAGGCTACATCCGGTCTAAGTTTCCTTGTTCACGTCACCTCCTCAGTTAGGAAACGAAAAAACAAAACTGAAGCAAAAGATATAATGTTATAGAAGCAAACTTGATGGTGCAGCTTGTGCAGGAGTGCAGTCTTGAATTTTTTGCGGCAGATTTGAAATGTCAGTCACATCACCAATGGCTTATGCCATGTAAGGCAAGAGAACTTTGTTTTTGCAAGAAAACTAAATTTTATTGCACAAACTGCACAAGGGCACTCAGAAGATAGATATAAGCAAAACTAAAAAAATTTAAATATGGCAGCACTGATGACCTGAGGTGGTCACCTGTGATAACCACCGTGCTGCAATGCCATCTCCATTCACTTTCTGTGAAACTCGGCAAAACATTTTTTGTCCTTTCTCAGACAAAGAGGAATGATGCATGTTTCACACATCCACGTCGTTCTTGATGGGTTTGCTTTTGTGCTACATTTCGCGCACTGCCTCAGCGTGCAACTCTTTGGTTGGTGCTCTGATTCTGTGCCCCGCACAACTGGAGGCACATATGGCTTCCACCACTTTATTTCTACTACACGGCTGCTTGACTGTGTTTTTTTTTGGGGAACAGACTTGTGCTTCTGCAGTCAATGTACCGGTTATATCTCTTCTAGTCTTTCAAGCTCATCTTCTGAACCCCTTCCAGTTCACTGTATATTAGGAAGGCGTTCACGACGCAACAGTCAAGGAAATTAAAAAAATTCTGTGCCACCATTTTTTTGACTTCCAATCAATCTGATAATGGTTTTTTCTTAGGTCAAATTTGAAACAAAATTCATGTTTTGATTGCAGTCTTGTAGTGCATCTGGGCAGGCTACCTTTGTGAGTGTTCCATCCTTGTTTTTTCTTCCTACATGTGTTTTGAAGTGCAGGATCGTGGTAGCCTGACAGCAAGTGGACGGTTCGCTTTTCTTTCCACTTCAGGCACACCAAGCCGTCATCACTAACAGACCAGTCGGTGTCGCCTCTTTCCATTGTTTTATCCGCCTGCAGCGGCGGCAAGTGTTTCCGGTTGGCATTCACCGTTCCACAGGCATATATGGTGGCATCTCTCAACTCCTTGAGGAGTGGGTAGCTGGTGAAGTAGTTGTCGAAAAACACACCGTGCTGCCTGCCAGCACAATCTCCAGTAAGGCTTTTTACAACCCTGGCGCCCAACTCACGCTGCACACCACTGTCTGGCTTTCCAGTATAAATGTCGAACTTGATATTGTAGCCATTACTGGCACACAGCATCCATACCTTGTACCCTCGTTTCATGGGCTTTTTCGGCATGTATTGCTTGAGCAAACTTCTGCCCTTGAATTTTATCATCGGTTTGTCAATCGCCAAAAATTTATATGGAGATGAGATAGCAACCACCTAAACCGATTCACTGTCATCAGGTTTGATATGAACGGGTCATGAATGTCCGGAGCACTAGACCAGTGGTCTCGATAACTCTGGGTTCTTTTGATGCCCATCAAAAGACTTATTTCTAAAAATGTGCTTAACTCTTTCACTGTGGTCGGCTTGCATGGCTTGTTTTCTTGCTGAGCATACAAGTTTGTCTGAAATGCTAGCGATTCTGTGAACGAGTCTCTCCACAAAATGCGAAACACCTCGGAAGGAGTGCTCACTTCAAGGTCCTGGATGCGTTGAGGCACACCCGTTTGGCACATAAGAGAAAGGGGCGGAGATACCCTGTAGTTTTGACTCCATATAGGGACTGTACCAGGAGTGTGCGACATTTCTTCATCGCTTTCTGAGTCCGATGAATCACTCACGGCATGGACATGGGCATCGTTTGTGGCAATGGTACGCTGACATTTAGCAGTAGTGCTCGGCTTTCACTCGTCGTCACTGTCACTGAACACATCACCGCCAGCTAATAATAATAAAAGTTAATAATCCTTAAATTCACCAGGTTTCCAGTCCCGTGGTTCAGTATTTTGACCGCACGATCAATTTATAACATCCCTGTGACCTGAATTCTACGTAAAAACAATGCTTTGAGCCGCGGCGCGTAGCTCTTTTTCCACGCGCGCGATCGCAGCCATCTTGGTCTTGTTGGAAAGAGCGTCTTTTGTTCTTCAATTTCCCACCACAAATAGCTCCAACCAATCGCTGGTGACGTCGAAATCCGCGCAGAAAGAAAAGCCCCAACGCGCGGCCCTATTCGTTGAGCAAGAGCACGTGACCAAAGAGCACAGTGTGATTGGCTGCGCGAGGCTCCCGTCGTCTGCTCCACTCCGCAGGCAACGCAACGACGCATCTCTTCGTTCTTTGTGACAAGTGTGCAACGATGTCCAATCGAATGGAAAAGTTCGCCACGAGGCACAAGTTCAGCAGAAGAAAGAAGTGATCTCTTCATAACTTCCAGAAGCATGCCAGGCATCGAGAACAGTCCGCCGTCACCGGACAGTGCTGAAGTAGGCCTAGCCAGCTTGTTGAAGAGTCCAAGTGTTGCGGACAGCGGCTGCGTTCGGCATGACACTGAAATGTTGCAGAGTACGGATTTAGTGCAGAGAGAGGTTCAAACGCAAGAAAAACTTCCAAGTTCTTACTTCAGCGCCGGCAATGACGCGAAAGCTGGATTTTCTGGCTTGCGCTGACGACGATGCGGTCGCGCCAGTCGACATCGAACCGGGCTTCATTATCGTCAACTTGAACTCCGTGAACGCGATGATGTCGTGCGTAAAGTGCAAATTGTGTGGCGATAGCGTCACTGTAGGCAGAGGCAAATGAGAATATGGTGTGCTTGCTGCGGTGATGTTGCGTCGGCGTGGAGTTCACCCCGCGTGAATGGCAGCCAGAATGCCGACCCTTTCGTTGTGAACATTCCTGCTGCGCTTGCGATGCAAGCCACTTGGAATCGGCTAACGGCGCTAAACGACGTTTTTGCCGCGATTAATTTTCCACCATGGCCTTCTGACCAAAACATGGTGGAGGTATGTGAAGACGAAGTTGGTGCCTGCGGCGGCCCTTGCTGCCGAGAAGCAGACGGCTCAGTGTGTGCAATCAGTACGGGAGCTGTACGACGACTTGAAGCTTGGGAATCCTGGAAACATTGCCGTGTCATACGATGGTTCCTGGATGACGCGCGGCCACTCGTCGCACATTGGCGTCGGCACGGTCATCAAGCTCTTCACGGGGCTAGTTCTCGATTTTGTTGTGCTCAGAAACTTCTGTACTGGTTGTGAGCGTGGGCCAAAGGAAGATGGTCTGACGTACAAGGCTTGGAACGAGAGCCACGCCTGCCAGAAAACACCACTAAGATGGCCGGTAAAATGGAAGCCGCCCTCATCTTTTTCCAGAGGTCACTACAACGGCACAACCTGAGGTACACTCTCAGATGGTGACAGCCGTGCTTTCCTTGCGCTGCAGGAAGCCAAGGTGTATGGGTACATTTCAGTGGAAAAAGAAGACTGTACCAACCACGTACAGAAACGGAAACCTCATCACAAAGCATAAAGGACCTGGATTAGAGAGAGCCTTGGCAGTAAAGGCAAATTGCAAAGCTAACGCGGTACTATGGCAGGGCCCTGAAGACTCACACGGGTGATGTGCAGGGAACGAAGAAAGCAGTGATGGCCAGTTATCATCACACACCTGGTGTCAGACCACAGCTATTGCCCACCAGGACATGGTGCCACCAAAATGCAGCAAGCGCTAAGGGAAAGACAGCTACTAAGCACCGCTACAATCTGCCTCCATACATCTGTGAGGCCCTGTTGCCCATTTATGAGCGCCTTTCCGATGAGAAACTTCTTGAGCGGTGCCAAAGGGGCAGTACTCCGAACAGCAATGAGTCCGTTCACTCCTCGATATGGGCATTGGCTCCGAAGGAAAACCATGCCTCACTGTACAAGCTGCAGTGGCTGAGGCTGTGATGAGATTCAATGCTGGCTTTGAGAGGACATCTGCAGCAATACTGAAAGAGCTGCACCTCAACCCTGGAGCACTGTGCACGAAGCGCATGGCGAAGAAAGACCACCACCGAGCATCTGCAAAGAAGCGCAAGACCACTTCGGACATGCAGCATGCTTTCGAAAAGTGCCATTTGAGTGGCCGTAGTCAGACTGACTACATTCCTGGTGGCGTTTAGTTACAGAGGATGTAAAATATGGCACCAAGATTTCTGCATTCTTGATTAAAAGTGAATTTATTACTTTTCTATCATTTTCTCAAAACGCCCATTTTTGACTTCTAATTTGTAGACACGATATCTTGGCCTTGAAGGCAGGTAGAACCGAAATTTTTGTTGTGGTATGTAGGTAAGAGTGCAGAGCACACAATGTAAGGAGGAGATTTTGGAATTTGGGTTTTAATATTTAGCAGTTCTGCTCTATATCAGAAAATAGGGTACCCACATTCTGAACAGTGAATTTTGGATTGCTCTAGCATCACTAATATTTGTTACATCAAAGAAGTACTCCTAGCATTGTATTCCATATGCTTTCTAGTACCTAGCCATGTGTTAATATCAATTTCTGTAGTGCACTTATTTTTTCATTGTTTCTGCAAATTATGAACCATTAATTTCATATACATTCGTAAGTGATTGACCTATTGAAAAACAAAAAAGATATTTGAAATCAGTGCAAGAAACTGAATAAGAGTGGCAAATTTAATCAAATTTGGGCAGAAAATAAAAAAAAGCAGTTTTAAGAGCCATGTCCCCGCTTAAGTCAGCATGCATGGCACATTCCAATATCTCTTGATGAAAACAATGAATGAAATTAATTTGTAGTGCACACTAATATTAAATATAACACTTACTGCACTAAGCACAAAGTGAGCTGAGGAGCGATGGCATAGAGCAACAAGCTAAAGTAATTCCACTTGAAAAAGGCATCAGTCCACATTTTTTTTTTTGCCATTTCTTAGTCCCCCCTCCAGCAGCAACACCTATTTGTGGTACATTTGATATTTGCTATCTCTCTGACTCACAGCGGTCCAGAGGTGGCAGGTGGCTAGCCACGTAGTGCAGGCTCTGAAATTGCACGATCAGCTTTCTTTTCTTTTTTTTACTCTCCTTCCCTCGTCTTACTCGTTCCACTGCAAGGCCATTACATACAAGCAGGACCCCCACAAGTCTTTCCGTCCGCTCCAGGCAGCACCGATATGCACCAATATTTGGCTGCACCAGAGCTCTGCACTACAAACATGCAGACATGTTGTGACCCAGCGTAAGGAGAAAAAGCCCCAAGCCAGCAAGCAGGTACACCCTGTGCCTTTCTGTCCACCAGGCCAATGCGCAGCGCATGATTAGCAAGGAGTTCTAGAGGTCTGGTATGTCAGGGCTCTCCACCGTCTTCCTTGTGCCGCCACAAGAACAGCTGCCCACACGGACGGCTGCCCACAGGGGCGGCTGCCCGCAGGGGCGGCTGCCCGCAGGGGCGGCTGCCCACGCACGAACGGTTGTCCGTGCATGAACAGTTGCCCGCAAAAATACATTCGTGTGAAGATGCGAGGAAGCTTCCTTGCGTACTAGTGAAGAAGGTGTTTTATTGCAAAAGCAGTGCTACTGCACACCCCCTGCCCCACTGTGTTTTTCAACTCCCTTCTGTGCCACCTCTTCAAGCACGGCATTTTCTAAAGGCTCTGGACAACAACAATCACTCGATACAACAACAGCATGTGCCATTCCCTCGAGTAAACAACACCCAAGATGAAAGGCAGGACAGCCCTCAGCGAAGCACTCTCACCTCTCTGCAGTGGCGTTCCCCAAACGGGTGAAGTGGGACAGCAGAGCGGCCAGAAGCATGAGGATGCTGCTCGTTGACGAGGTGAGGTCGTCCAGCTCCAGCAGCGCATCCCAAAGCGTCCGCACCACCCTAGGAACCTGGGAGGGAGGGGAATGCACCACAGAGAATGCACCACATGACCTGTCACGGTCATGTCTCCACTAAGGGTGCAATTCAAACTGCTGCCCCTCCCCACTTACTTGGCGCTCCAATTTCCCCCTCCCCATTTTCTCTGAGGCTTCACACCGCCCACATGTTGACGGCTTCTTGCTCACTCGGTACTGCTCGTGCAGTAAAATTGGTGACCTGTCACTCCTAGCTCTCTGGAATGCTGGCGAGGTGAGCATGCCTTTTACTGACAGCACCCTCTTTCTTACGTTGGGCATTGATGCTCTGTCCATCACACCTTTCTTTCCCATAGAAATGGGAAAGCACAGCTGCCTGGGACATCCAGTTCCTTCGAGAAAGGGCAGTGCTGCAGGGTGCACTGACCTGGTGGGGCAGCGTTCTGACCAGCTCCTCAGTGACAGGAACTAGAGCAGCGGCTGCCACGGCGCTCACATCGTCATTTTGGTCCTGTAGGCCCTGGAACACGGGCTCAAACACCGCCGGGATCAGCACCGACGTCAGGTCCTGCAATAAGGAGGCGGCACTCCACCTCAGGCACATGATTTAGTGCAGTAGCACTACTGGCACATTTTCCCATTTCGAGCGTACGTACGTCCCTGAAGACTGCTTGGCCCACCTGGCATGCCTTCCCCTGGGTGAAGGCCTTTACATCAAAGGCCTTTGTGGTGAAGGCCTTCATGTCAAATGGCCTTAGCACGTAATGACCTCAAGTGACCAACATATCTGCTACTACTGCACGATACTGTGCTTAGCCATGCTAAACTACTTTTTTTTTTCTTATTATTATTAAGGACACACTGAGGAGAACTCGAGGAAACTTTTGTCTGCAGTGGAAAGAGATTCTGTGGCTCTGCCTGGCTAAACTAGAATTTCACCAGAAGCAAAAGACATGTTCATTATTGAGAAAAATTAATTAAATACCTTTCCGGCCATTCAATTCGCACTTGTCAGGTCAAAGCTTTCAGTCAGTGATCACGGAACAACAGTCAATGGTAGTGTAGCCTAGCCACGAAAGTGCATGCGAAAGCCGTCTCAGTGCCACCACAGTTTGGCTGCTGTGGTGGCACCTTATGGCACCTTATGGCACCTTTGAGAAAAATATTTTTAATATTGAAGCTATTGCCATGAAAATTTGTAGATATATATATTTCAGCATGCTGATCTCAAATATGAAATTAGTTTCTATATTTTTTCTTTCAATTGTATATAATTTTTTATGAGAGGAGCTACTTACAAGCTTTTAGAGAAACCTGCTGTACAGGTTCTCATAGCCTGTATGTTACTAGATTCTAGAAGGATCAAGGATTGCAACAAGGGTAATAACATGTTTCTAGCCCTTCTAGTTCAAAAGTTATGGTCATCCATAGTTGCGGTTGAAGAACTGAAATTTTAGTTAAATTTAATTTTAGCAAATTGCAAATTTGTGTTTACACCTAGCTACCATCTGAAACCTTTATTGCAGTCACCACCTATTTAGCTACTAAATGACGCAAAAGTTACCAAAATCTGATGAGCAGAATTACAGATAGGCTTGTCAGTAGACTGCCATGTGACGGAAATAATCAAACTGAGAAAATTGCAAAAACAAAATACAATGCTTTCAATGCTTTATTTATGCACAGTTATGCAAAAAAAGTAGTAACTACCTTCAGAACGCCCCAGGCGAGTAGTGTTCATCAGTTTTTCTTTGATGACATCGCTTTGCGGCAGAGATGAAGCAGGCTGAGGCTGCACGCTTCAGCTCGGAGCCTATAGCCCGGCGAGAGTCCCTCTCCTGTGCCCCCTGGCTGGTTATGTGGTCTGGTTCCACTTGGAGCTCTTGTAGAATGCGTGATGCAGCCTCCTGTGTCCCAGAATTAAACCGCATGACTGCTTCAGCGACAGCCGTTTCAACAGATATCAGCGAAGCATGCTTTGTCTTAGGCATCAAGGACCAAATCACGGAATACAGTGCCTCAATTGCATTCTGTTTTTGTCCTCGCTGGCATCTGCTGTCTTTGTGAGCAAGGCGCTTGTACACAAGTAGCAATGCTTGGCTGACGTAGTCGGGCAGTTTGTAACGGTGTTTCGGTGGCTGCTGTCCCCTTGCAATCGCAGCATTGTGTTTGCACCACGAGTTGGTGCCTTGTGGGCATAGGCCACGGTTTGGGTGCTTGTCGGACGACGTCACATGATAATATGTGGCCATTACTGCCCAATGCATTTGCTCGACATCGCCTGCAGTACATTTTAGTGCCCAACCATAGTAGTTTGGTGACAAGGTCCGCAGTCAGTCAATTTTTACCACTCAAGCTTTCACAATCCTCTGCTTTGTGCTTTTGGAGAAGATTGCGCAAAGCACTGCCCATCCGCTTTTGTATATGATTTGTACAATCTTCTTTTTCAACTGGTATAAAACCATATACCTTTGCTTCCTCTACCGCACGAAAATGCTTGCTATCTCCATCGCAGAGCATTGTGGTATAGTGCAGGCTGTGCCTCTCGAATGATCGCTGGGAGAGCATCAGAGCTGCATCCACTTCCATCTGCCCAGATTTTGAATGGCATACATGCTGTGCCTTCCATGCATTGTGCTGAGCGTCCTCCTCTTTGGGTGCATTTTTGCAGCCAAAACAGTAGTTGCACAGCACTACATAGTCTAACACATAACCTGAAAAAAGCTTTATGACAGAGCCGCACGCCAATGTGGGGCTGGTGCCCTCTCGTCTTCCACGTTCCATCAAAACAGACCGTGATTTTTCCGGGATTACCGAAATTCAGTCTCTGCACAGTTCTTTCACTGAGGAAGCACAATCAGTCAGCACACTTTCAGCAGCTAGCGTTGCGGCAGGCTTCAACTAGGACTTGAGGTGTGCTTGGTGGATCTTGTTGTGAAGACCCCTGTGGGAGATTCCCATGGTTGAAAAGAAGTCATTCAGTGCTGTTTGGCCGTTCTCTGTAGTTAGTGCAGCCCAGGCAGCAAGAATGTTTACCTGGAAGGGATTGCACTTTGAGCTTCCAGGCAGACGCTGGGAACTCTACTCGCGCACGATATCGCCCCAAACTGAACACTCCAAGCACAACTGTACAGCAACACCGTATTCGTGAGTGTTTTCTGGAAGGACACGTCGCCACTGCACTGGCAGCACACGAGCTGGTTGACTGCTGACAGATCAACAATCATGTACGTTGCCGCTGCCGTCGCCACTAGGCCCATGTCGCCTCTCTCTGCACGAAGAGTCTGCAGCTTGCACTCAGTCACAGATATAGATGACAGCTCTGAAATTTGGGCGTCAGCTCATTCTTGAAGTCGCTCGAAGTCTTCGGGGCTCATAAACGTCGTGTCGACGCACATTCATTGCTGGCGGCCACCCGTGTCATCAGAATCGGCTGCGGAGACGCCCGTCGCGACACTTTCAACTGTCTCGCTTCGATCATCTGCTTCGAGAGCACCCGGATGACCTTCCACTGCATCCTTTTGCTTGTTAAAAGGCTTTTTACGCCTTTTACCGAACTTGTGCGCACCGCGAAACTTTTGGTACGGTGGAGACATAGTTTGCTTCCGAAATCAGGCTGAGACTTTTTCAAAAAGGCGTCACGTCCGTCGGCAGCGTGGACCCTAACAAAATGGCGCGGGCCAATGAGCTGCGCCAGTTTTGACACGTGACGGGCAATGACCAATGGCACAGCAAGATTCCGTCTTTCCTTTCTTTCTTTTTCATGGCTAACAAAGGGACGCTGCGTGTCCACCTCCGATGGGAAGAACGCCCTTTCAAACGAGACCAAGATAGCGGCTTTCCGGCGCATCATTTGAAAATGGTGCACGGCGCAAAATGACCATTTTTGAGGTACTTTTGCGAGATTTTCGGTCAGAATACTCCCGTTATTTGGCTTTTTCTTAAAAACTATGGGTTTCTCCGCTTTGAAACTTCACCCACATATAGAGAATGACCTCACGGTCACGAATAATCCAAAATTGAAAAACTGATTTGTTTGCAATTTTTCGGCCTCAAAGATCCGTGTCCCCCCTTAATGCCTACTAATCCACCTTAACTCATTTTCTGGGGTACTTCGAAAATTTGCGGGGCCCTTCTGAATATTCGAGGGGTGGGCCATGCTTCCAAATGCTGCTACATTTCCTTCTTTGAAATGCAGTTAAGCAGGCCCCAAGTCTTTTATAAGCCTTACGCTGTGGTGTAACCGAGGAGGTCGTCCCCCTCCATCTCTGTCGACCCACCTTGCGGACAGCCAGCAGGTACTTGATGCCGAGTAGGCCCCCGTGTCGGGCCTCCCACTCGGGGCGTTGCAGTAGCTGCAGCAGCACTCGCAGCACACCCCAGACCCCGCCGCCATTGGGCCCCTTGCTGTCGCTGCCCATCAGGTGCAAGATGTGGCCCAGGGTCTGGGCACATGTCTCCCGCACAGGCGCCACCACCTGTGATGTGCCAGCACAGCGGCATCAACTGGTATTCCAGTACCAGACAGGCCCAGAGAAGCTCCTCACCTGATCGGAGACAAAGTCTCCAAACTTGTCTAGAGCAAGGACACACAGGAGCCGCAGGGACAGGTCCTCCAGGAAAAGCTGGTTGGATGCTTCCATCTGTGGCAAAGGGCAGATACGAGCTCACCACCCGCCCCCAACAATAATATACCTGCTAGGTTCACGGAGAAGGCATTAGGGAAGTCCTACCAGGAGGGGGATTACCATGGATTGCACTGTACTGGTCTCGCCAGAGTGCAAGCCCCGTGATGGGCCCAAATGCCGTCGCAAAGAGAGGCACAACAAGGAAACCACACTGCTAAATGCATCTAGTGGCGTGGTGGTGTGGTTTCGTTTGCCCCAATGTGCAGATCAGGCTGTCTACTGATTGTTGCAACACTAAACACACACTGTAAAATGCTTCCCTTAGATAAACCACCCACTAATGCGCACTAAAACAGAGATGGCATACAACAGTCTTTCTGCTTCAATACTACACTTGAATGATGTGCTTGCCTGATTTGATTAGTATTAATTATAAATCTGTGCCGTATGCAGCATCAGTCACACAAAACAAGCGGGTTTCGCATAAGCGACACTGGTGGCACCACAAGGCACCTGTCCGAGGCACAATTTTTTTACCATTGAACCTGCGATAAACGAGGGGGGGGGGGGGGGAGGGGGGGGGGGGGGGGTGTTCTCTTGAAGGTGTTCTCTCGACTGCCTAACAATACTGAGCAAAAGCAGTCGAGAAACCATCTCCAAATACCGTATTTACACGATTGTAAGTCGACCTATTTCTCAAAATTTGAAAATCCGAAGTGTGGGTGGGGGGGGTCGACTTACAATCGAAACGAAAACATCACACTATAAGTAATGGCGAGACAAAAGAGATATCAGGCATGCTACAGCATGGTTGCATTGTTGCTGCGTGGCTCTGTCGCATCGCTCTTGGTGCTGGCCTTGAGTAGCTGCTATGTCAACGCGCTGAACTAACGTACCCTTCCCACGCGCACACGGGCGGGCGGCAGCGGCGGCGGCCGATGGCGGCTATCACTAAGCAGCAAACTGGCACCCCACATGTGGCTGCTGACTGCGGTTCTTGATAAGTGGCAGCGGCCTGATAACGCAATCGCGTTCCACGGGAACCTCACGCGTCCAAAAAGTTTTTTTTCACTTTCAAATGTGCACTCGGCACTCAATGGAGCGTTAATAGTTTATGGAAGGGCCGCTGTTCCAATCGAGGTGGCACCACCACTCGGAACGGCAGCAGTGCCGGTGATTGTTGAAAGCTAGTTGATGGAAGGGGCCGCTGTTCCAATCGAGGTGGCACCACCACTCGGAACGGCAGCAGTGCCGGTGATTGTTGAAAGCCGACGGAAGAGCCGACGCCATTCACGCGTAGTTTCTCTGCGGCTCCGAAGCATTTGACCACTGCCGGTTGTGTTTCACAAGTTTTTAATGTAGTGCTTCGTCAGTCATCATTTGTGCTCCAATTCCGGCAAGCAACTGGCGCACTTTCACAGCTACATTCACGACGGCTGCGATTTTTTACACCGAAGAAACGAACAGCCGCGCGCCGGGTCGCAAGTTCGACGTTCCCAACGGGTGATGCAGGTGTGGCAGCTGCAGCGAGGAATATTTTCACCGGCTTGCGAAGTGCGTGATTTCGCTGGATGACGACATTAGAACGACGTGCTGCGAGACCGCAGCAGCGATCACAACGGCAGCGCCAGTGAGGACGATGGCGCTAGTGTGGACGAGTAGTCCAGTGACTAATACATTTTCGTTTTGGAATGTGCCCACGGGCAAGTCCGCGCGCGGCAGCCGATAGCGGCTGGCGATAAACGGCGGCCGCTGGATAATGCTATCACATTCAACTATTCAAGGCCAAGCTCAAACAACCTCAGAAGTTTTTTTTATTTTTCGGAAATGTGATTTGAGGGGGTCGACTTACAATCGTGTAAATACGGTAAACTGCTTATTCCCCACCCCCCCACTGTCGTATGCCATCTCTGCATCAAACATTAGCCCAAATAAGTGAGCGGTTAAACAGAACGAAGCACTTTACGAGCACATCTGGCATTGCAGCAGCCGGTAGGAGGATGTGACAAGTGCCAGGGGGTGTTGCTTGGAAACACCGCGACATTCCACACGCACTCAGAAGGCAGTTAATGCTGAGATGAACAGGATCACCTGCGCGGTGGGAGTGTTGTCTGACCGGCCACCCCCATGACCATGCAGCCGCACCACCTCGCGGAGAGCCGTGGCTGCGCCGTGCCGCACCTCCCAGGCGGCGCTGAACAGGTCTTGGCAGAGGGCCTCCACAAATGCCTCCAGGGGCCACTCGCCCGAACACTGCTGCAGGGGGGAGAAGATACACGTCAGCCGCTCCTATTCGTCTGCAATGAGCTCTGTCTGGTGGCAATTGCCACAGCCACATCACTGCAAATCAAAAGCATCCCTCTGCAGGCAGTTACTAATTCTGCTGGGGCTGGCGATGCCGTTCCACTGCTGGAACCACATCGAATAGCACTGGACTGCAAAAAGCATCGAACTGCACTGAACCACATCAAAATGTGAATGTTGTTCGCGATACACTCGAACCCCGCTACAACGAACGTCGCTTCAACGAAATACAGTAGCCGACGGGTTATTCGGACTACAATAATTCGGACTTGTAGGATATTTCGGACTTCAATGAGGCACCGTCAGTCACCCCATAGAAGCGCATACATATTTGCGATGGATATTTCGGAACGTCTAAAAGTTCAATTTTTCGGACTAATTTCAGTCGCCTGCCAGCCAAAATCAGCAATCTTATCGGCTGTTCGCCGACGCAAAAGGTGCCATTGGATTGAGGTGGATTTACTCTGCAGTTGAATTGGCTTGACATACTTTCGGTACCTCATTTTTGCCAGTAGAAGTCCCTGCGATCTCTGCCACTTCGAGGTGGCAGTCGGATTGTCATCGCGGTCAATTTGCTTTCGTCGCCAACGTTGTTGCGGGCGGTTATCGCTTGTCTCATACGCTGAAAATTGGTAAATTGGTTTTTGGGGAAAGGAAACGGCGTAGTATCTGTCTTGCCATCTCCCTGAACCGGGCGCGTAAGGGAAGGGATAAAAGAGGGAGTGAAAGAAAAAAGGAAGAGGTGCTGTAGTGCTCCGTAATAATTTCATCTTTAACGTGCACTGATAGTTTATGGTTTATGGGGGTTTAACGTCCCAAAGCGACTTAGGCTATGAGAGACGCCGTAGTGAAGGGCTCCGGAAATTTCGACCACCTGGTGTTCTTTAATGTGCACTGAAATCGCACAGTACACGGGCCTGTAGAATTTAACGTCCATCAAGATTAGACCGCTGCGGTCCGGATCGAACTCGCGTCTTTCGGGCCAGCAGCCGAGCGCCATAACCACTCAGCCACCGCAGCAGCTCCTTAACGTGCACTGACATGTCGCACAGCACACGGACGCCTTTGCGTTTCGCCACCATCGAAACGCGGCCACCGCGGTCGGGTTTGAACCCGGGTACTCCGGATCAGTAGCCGAGCGCCCTAACCACTAAGCCACCACGGCGGGTAAAGTCCACCATTCGCCGTTTCATCACTTCGGTTTCATCCCTTCGGTTTCATCACTTGGACCGAGTGGCGCTCTGTCTTCACGAAGTTACATCCGTTCACTATTTTGTGATTGCGTCCGGCGATTCCACCACTTTGAGTGAATAATGCCTTGTCTTTGTGTGTGTTTGACGAGCAGTGCGGTGCACACTCGGGTTGTGGACAGCATAGACCCGACGGTGCCGCCAGGTTCGTCAAAGAAGCGTGGCAAGTATTCCACCATTCGCCGTTTCATCACTTCGGTTTCATCACTTCGGTTTCATCACTTGGACCGAGTGGCGCTCTGTCTTCACGAAGTTACATCCGTTCACTATTTTGTGATTGCGTCCGGCGATTCCACCACTTTGAGTGAATAATGCCTTGTCTTTGTGTGTGTTTGACGAGCAGTGCGGTGCACACTCGGGTTGTGGACAGCATGGACCCGCCGGTGCCGCCAGGTTCGTCAAAGAAGCGTGGCAAGTATTCAGCTAAACGCAGTGAACTTGCTGTCTAATGTGTACAGTGAAAGCCCAACTTTGGCGCAAATACAGGCGCAAATCGTCACCAGCAAGAGAAATTTTCCGCAAGGTAAAAATCGGCTACTTTTTTCAGCTGATTTCATCTCAATAAAATGATTTTTCTGTAGTTCACAGATTTTTCGGACTGTTCGATTATTCAGACCATTTTTTGGGTCCCTTCGAGTCTAAATAATCGGTCGGTGACTGTATTTCCAATTCCCCGTCAGCTCGCCCTAGAAAGTAACGGAACAAATTTCTCATCACAACAAAACATTTTTGGGGTGCATTTCCGCTTCAACGAATCTTTTGCCATGCGAAGCTGGGTTTAAAAATCTATCTTGCAATAAAATAAGAATATCAGCGCTCATCTGTGTAGCTCCGTAGGTCCACGCTGCTTTGTTTCACTAAACTTTTGCTGGAACCAATTGATTCCCTCATTCAAACACACACGAAGACCGCCATTGCTTTGTGGTGATGACAATCAGGCTGGCTGCCTTGCGACAAGGCGCGGGTGCCAAGCTCCTGTTTTCTTCCAAGCCACAGCCGCAACCAATCCGTCGGCAAAGGACTCGGCAGCCTGCCAACAGCAGCAGCGTGTTTGCCCTAGTTTTTTTCAGTCGTGTTTGTGCGCTGCAATCGACACGAGCATGGCGACTGTCTAGGAAGCAGAAGTTCCTTTCTCTTGAAGAGAAGGCACGAATTATCAGCACGGTATCCAGCGGCAGGAAAAATGGAGATGTTGCAGCAGACTTCGGCATCACACAGAGCACGCCGTCAACGATCCGGATGACGTTTAGAGACTATGTTGTTCAACCTGACAGTGTTTTTGGGCTGTTTTCGCCTCAATGCAAATTTCCGCTTCAACGAAATTTTTCGCGCACGCCGTGAACTTCGATGTAGCGGGGTTCGACTGTATGTCTGAGATGTGGAGCATTCGATGTCATTCACCTGCAAGGCAAAACGCTGCATTTCCACTACACATTAGCTGAAACCGCTACAGTAATCAGGCTGCATTGGTCTAACTGCTTCACGGAATCTGCAGAATGAACATGAATTGGCTACAGCACCTTAGGTATGGTGACAAGTGCCAAAAAAAAAAGAATTCAGAAGGCACTTGAGAGTGCTTACACGCTGTGAAGGCGAAAACACATTGAGTAAAGCTGAAATTTGGGCGAGTTGATAAGCATTCATGGTGGGTGAACAGTGCAACAAAGGCGGGACAAAGGCAAGACAAGCACTGACTAGCAACTGAGTTTATTGAAGAACGAAAAGTGGTAAAATCATGGAAGCATATCACATTCTGTCACATATATTAAGGAGCCTAAATTAAATTTTAAAGGAAAAGGGTGTGAAGAAGACGACGCAAATTAACCAAAGAATAAAGAAGAGGAAGAAGAAGCATTCGTTGAGGTGGAGAGAGATGATTGGTGGAGAAGAATTCGGTGAGGTGGACAGAGATGATTGGTGGAGAAGAGAAGAAGACGACGACAAGGCTTACGTGGACTAACACCGAGGCTATAAAAGGGCGAGTGAGAGCGAGGCACTGGGGGAACAGCAGAGAAGCGGAGGCTCCGGCGGGTCAGGGACACATCGGCTGGAAGAGAGCGACGCCAGCTACTGCTCCGGTGAGCTCGCATGCTACGGCAACGCATCGTGGACTTCCTGCCGTGCCTGAGCCCGTTCCGGGGAGTCAACAGAGGACGCTACCACCTGCTACGGCCAGGGGTGTCTCCAGCGCTCTTGCCACCCATCCGGGTGGTGCTCCCAACGCCAACAACTCCGGCATCACCTCCACGGGCGCTTGGACCTGGAGCTTGTACGACGCAGCCAGCGACGCCGCCAGCGACGCCAGCCCAAGCACGTCGAACGCAGCCAGCGACGTCGCCTACTGGATCCATACAACGCCGCAGCTACACCGAACCAACCGTGAGCACGAACGCCGACCGCTAATAGTAGAACACTAGTAGTAGACGCTGGTAGTAGACCCGGGTCGTGTGCATTTATAGTCTTTGTGCTTTGTGTTAGTTTTGTTAGTTTTGTGTTCTAGTGTGTGTGCCACGTAGGGTGTATTAAATGTGCGTTTGTGTGGGTACACCCGTCGCCTAGTACATTCTTTCGGTCCGAGTGTTCTCCGGGGAGATCCGTGACAAAGATAAGTGGTGAGCCTGTGCCAGGATACATTTCCTTTTTCTTTTTTGCTTTGTCTCGGATTTTTCCGATCTCTCGACGGCAGAAAGTATGGATTTGGCAAAAACGTTAGAGCTGGCGCTCAAGCTGGGGTTAAGCAAAGAATAGGCGTTGCGTCTATATGACGACGAGGGAAAGAGGCAGAGAGAGGAGGCAGATAGGCAGAGAGAGGAAAGGGCGCAAGCACGCGCAGACGCTCGTGAAGCAGAAGAACGGGAGGCGAAAAGGGCTCGCGAGGCAGAAGAGCGAGAAGCTAGAAGAGCCCACGAGGCAGAAGAACAGGAGAAAAGAAGGATAGAACGGGAGAAGGAGTTTATTTTGTGGAAACAGGCGCATGTCGAGGGAGGATATGAGGAGATCACGGATAACGATCAGCGTTCCTTAGCGGGTACAGAATCTCCTAAACCGGCCAGAGTTTGCCCAAGGAAGCTGATGGCTCCTTTTGATGACAAGAGAGATGATTTGGATGCATATCTGCAACGATTCGAGCGGATAGCTTTGGGGCAAGGCTGGGAGCGCAGTGAATGGGCCACGGCATTAAGCATGTGTTTAGTCGGAGAGGCGCTGAATGTGTTTGGAAGGATGCCTGCTGCTGATTCCATGGACTACGAGAAAGTAAAAAAAGCACTCCTCCAAAGATTCAGGCTTACGGCAGAGGGTTTTCGTGAGAGATTTCGCACCGCGAAACCTGAGGATTCGGAAACCGCGAAGCAGTTTTCCTGCAGGCTGACAAACTATTTTTGATAGGTGGCTTGATATGTCAAACACAGAAAAGAGTTTTGAAGGGGTGCGTGACAAGCTGGTCACAGAGCAATTTTTAGCTTGCTGCAGCTCAATGCTAGCGCTATTCCTGAAAGTTGTGTTCATTAGAAGAGTTCGCCGACACTGCAGACCAATTCCTCGAGGCTCAAGGGCTAAGAAATTTGAGTAAGGCAAAGGAGGAAACCCAAAAGGTCCTAGAGACAGATGCGGCAAAACCAAGAGCTTATGGCAGTGCGTCTAAGGCGCCAGTAAGGTGTTTTCTCTGCGGCAAGGTGGGACACCGTGCAGCTGACTGTCGGACTAGTAGTGCTGCCCAAAAAACACAGGTTGTGTGTCAAGGTTGTAAGAGGAGGGGTCATACTCTGGATGAGTGCCGATACAGAACGCAGGACCGAGCTGCATGCGTTGTCGACTCTAGGGTAGAACTTGTCACGTCACCCGAAGTTCCACAGCTGAAAGGAGAGCAAACGCCGCTGGAAAATGAGGCAGTGAGTGGAACACCCAAGTCGAAAGCAGCAATGCCAGTGGTGGTTGGGCAAATAGGGGACCGGCCTATATTGGTGCTTAGAGACAGCGGAGCCAACACAGTCTGGGTTCGTAGAAGCCTGGTGAAGGACGAGGATCTTACAGGGGAAGCGTCGGTCGTCACTCTTGTAGACAGCACAGTAAGGTACCTTCCTGAAGCCAGGATTCTAGTGTCCACGCCATATTACACTGGGAAGGTAGTGGCAAAATGCGTAGACCAACCCATTTACGATCTCATCTTGGGAAACATTACGGGTGCAAGAAGTGTCGAAGACCCCGATACCGAGTGGAGGATGCTCGGCGTTGAAGAACACCCAAAGGAGGAAAGGCCCGTGACAGCTCAGACGGGTAGTCAGTTTTTCGTCGGCAGTGGAGACAAGAGCTCGAGCGACAGCCTGAGCAACGCAGCGTCCGCTCTCCACTCCTGTTGCAATGTACTTGAGCGTGACACCGGGCGAAATTGCAATTAGGCAAAAAGAAGACCCGAGCCTGAAGACCTGCTTCGAAAGAGTCGGGGAAAAGGTGAAAAGAAAGAAGAGTCGGACGTCATTCGAGTTTCAATTGGAAAATGGTATTTTGCACAGGGAATGCACATTTAGTTCACGAAGGCGGGTCCAACAGCTGGTGATGCCGAGAGATATGCGAGAGACAGTGCTACGCTTAGGACATGACGCCATTATGGCCGGACACCAGGGTGTTCAAAAAACGGTGTCTAGGACCACTGAGGAGTTCTTTTGGCCGGGTGTTCAGAGTGACGTTAAGCGCTTTGCTCGCTCATGTGACGTGTGCCAACGCACAGTTCCGAAGGGAAGAGTTTGTCGCGTACCTCTGGGCAAGATGCCAGCCATCGACCTACCGTTTCAGCAAGTTGCAATTGACATTGTGGGGCCAATCTCTCCAGTATCCACCAACGGCAATAGATATGTTCTTACTCTAGTTGACGTGGCCACTCGTTATCCTGACGCTATTCCACTGAGAACTACTGACAGTATCCAAGTGGCGGAGGGTCTTGTGGAAATGTTTTCGCGTTATGGGTTCCCGAGGGAAATTATGAGTGACCGGGGCTCGAACTTCACATCGGAGCTAATGAAGGAGGTTAACCGCCTTTTGTCAGTAAGACAGTTACTGACGACGCCTTACCATCCCATGTGTAATGGGCTTGTAGAGCGGTTCAACAGCACTCTCAAAAATATGATCAAGAAAATGTGCCAGGAGAGACCTACTGACCGGGATAGATATCTCCCAGCTCTTTTGTTCGCTTACCACGAAGTACCACAAACGAGTCTTGGTTTCTCGCCCTTTGAGATGTTGTATAGGAGAACCGTTAGAAGTCCACTTACAATACTCAAGGAGCTGTGGGCTAATAAGGAGATTGCATCAGATCTCAAGACAACTAACTTACACATACGTTCTTGAGTTGCGGGACAAGTTGGAAGAAACATGTAGGCTTGCCCATCAAGGCCTGGAAAGGGCGCGCGAACGCTATAAGGGCTACTATGACAAGAAAGCCACTCACAGGAATTTGAATCCGGGCGACAAGGTTCTCATCTTGCTACCCACGAATCTAATAAGTTACTGATGCAGTGGAAGGGCCCTTACCTTGTGACACAGAAGAAAAATGACATGGATTATGAGTTACTGATAAATAACGCCAAGAAGGTGTTCCATGCAAACATGTGAAAAAGTACGAAGAAAGAGTTCCCGTTCAGTGCGCCCCCAAGGTGGCATGCTCGGTAGTAGCCGAGGAGACAGATGATGTTGTCGAGATGCCCACATGCAGTGGGAAAAAAACAGTAGGTTGGGATAAGGTGTTAGTTAACACCAATTTGAATGAAGACCGAAGTTCACAGATAAAGGCCCTACGCCAAAGCAAAGAGGATGTGTTTTCAGATGTGCCGGGCAAAACGGATGTCATATGTTGCAGACTAGATCTCTCTACAGATAGACCAATCAGCGTGAAGCAATACCCACTACCTTTAGCGGTTCAAGAATCAATAGAAAAGGAGGTGCGGGATACGTTGGAGCTTGGTGTGATTGAGAGGTCGTGGTCAGCATACAATGCGCCTCTCGTGGTTGTCAAAAAACCCGGTGGTACTAACCGACTGTGTGTAGATTTTCGTCGGCTAAATGACATCATAGTACCCGATGCAGAACCCATACCAAGAGCGGACGTGGTGTTCGCTAAGGTGGCTCACAAAAGATTTTTTTCTAAATTCGACTTAGCTAAAGGGTATTGCCAAATACCAATGGAAGATTCTTCTAAAGAGAAGACTGCCTTTTCGTGCTCGGCGGGTTTATTCCAGTTTAAATTCATGCCTTTTGGTTTGAAGACAGCGTCTGCAATATTCATGAAGCTGATGAGGAAGGTTTTGGATGGGCTCCAAAATGTAGAACACTATATTGATGACATCCTGGTGGCAACAGATACGTGGGAAGAGCATGTAATTACATTGGAAAAACTATTTGATAGAATTCAGCTCGCCAGGTTGACCATAAAACCGGCGAAATGTGAGGTGGGCTTTGAAGCCATTTCTTTTCTCGGTCACAAGCTGGGGATGGGCCGCATCGCGACGAAAGACGACATCTTGGACAAAATACAGCAGGCCCAGACACCGACGAACAAGGAGGTACAGTCGTTCCTGGGTCTAACAGGATACCACAGGGACTTTATTCCCTATTATGCCCACATAGCCGACCCGCTTGTCGAACTCACTAAGAAGGGGGCATGCAATAAGCTGACTTGGACTGCTGAACATGAAAATGCATTTGTGATGTTAAAAGGGTGTATGGCAAAACCGCCCGTTCTGCTTGCTCCGAATATGGATAAAGAGTTTGTGCTTCGCACTGATGCATCAGACCGAGCTTTAGGAGCCGTACTCTTGCAAGAAGAGAATCGCATGCTACATCCGGTATTTTTTGCAAGCAAGAGATTATCGGCTAGTGAACGCAACTACTCCACCGTTGAAAAGGAATGTTGGAGCGTTGGAGCGGACTTCATGAGTAGAGCCAACTGAACAGCTCTAGGTATCTGTGGCATGTATCTGGTTGTTGTTGTGTTAATGTATCTCTGGGATTTATCTTGTTGTTGTTGTTGCTGTTGTTGGTGCTATGTGATTATACAAGGGAGTGTGTTGTGGACACAAACATGTTTATTAAGGACTCTGTGCGGACAGCGACAGTGGTGTGTTAGTATTCTGGAAACGCAATTTGGTGTGCTGTGTTAGTGGTGTGCATTTGGTGTGTGCTGTACCTCTGCGGTGTGGTGTGTGCTGGGTTCTGAATCGCTCAGAAGATAGCCGGTTGGCTGCATGGCTTGGAGATGAGGGTGACGTGAGCAGTTTTTCATGGAAAAACTCTTGAGAGAGGGGGCCCTTGTCACATATATTAAGGAGCCTAAATTAAATTTTAAAGGAAAAAGGTGTGAAGAATTTAATTCGAAGAATAAAGAAGAGGAAGAAGAAGCATTCGTTGAGGTGGAGAGAGATGATTGGTGGAGAAGCATTCTAGTGGACTAACACCGAGGCAATAAAAGGGCGAGTGAGAGCGAGGCACGGGGGGAACAGCAGAGAAGGGGAGGCTCCAGGGGGTCAGGGACACATCGACTGGAAGAGAGCGACGCCGGCTACTGCTCCAGTGAGCTCGCGTTCTACGGCAACGCATCGTGGTCTTCCTGCCGTGCCTGAGCCCGTTCCTGGGAGTCAACAGAGGACGCTACCACCTGCTACGGCCAGGGGTGTCTCCAGCGCTGTTGCCACCCATCCGGGTGGTGCTCCCAACGCCAACAACACCGGCATCCCCTCCAAGGGCGCTTGGACCTGGAGCTTGTACGACGCAGCCAGCGACGCCAGCCCAAGCACGTCGAACGCCGCCAGCAACGCCAGCCCAAGCACGTCGAACGCAGCCAGCGACGTCGCCTACTGGATCCATACAACGCCGCAGCTACACCGAATCAACCGTGAGCACGAACGCCAACCGCTAATAGTAGAACACTAGTAGTAGACGCTAGTAGCAGTGTGCCCGGGTCGTGTGTATTTATAGTCTTTGTGCTTTGTGTTAGTTTTGTTAGTTTTGTGTTCTAGTGTGTGTGCCACGTAGGGTGTATTAAATGTGCGTTTGTGTGGGTACACCCGTCGCCTAGTCCATTCTTTCGGTCCGAGTGTTCTCCGGGGAGATCCGTGACACATTCATAATCTGGCAGCAAAGTGCATCACCAATCCTTCTGTGACATTAAGTGACAAGGAAATTCAATATCTGGACTTGCACATGAGATAGGTTGTTTACCCCCTTTTGTCGTTTTTTTTTTTATATAATTTATTGTTCACGTTCACTATATATTACCACTTTTCATTCTTCAATAAACTCAATTGCTAGTCAGCGCTTGTCTTGCCTTTGTCCTGCCTTTGTTGCACTGTTCACCCACCATGAAGGCGAAAACATTAGTGCGCCATCACGAGCGTTCGACCTCAACGAAGCTTGCGCACTGAGAAATGACAACAAAAAGCACCTCCGAACGCCGACTCTACAAGCGCTGAATCCACGAAGGTCCAACTGAAACACTCGACACTTGGTTCGAATACCTGTCGCGAGCTAGCGCCCATCCTCATATGTAGGGGTTGGACATAAGCTATATGTAGTGGTTGGACTTATTGGCTTAAACAGATAAAAAAAGATCGAAGTATGCTGAATTCACTTTTCGAAATCTGGCTTTAGCCAAAAAAGGTCAGTGTTTTTGCATTGCAAGGCAAAGCTAGCTGGCTGCTGAATACAAGTTACACTCACTTAAAGTTGAACATCAACTAAGTAGGGAAGCCAGGGTCATGATGCGACGATGGTACAGTTAAACCTGGATATAACGAAATTAAAAAAGTCCAGGATTTTTTGTTACATCCAAGTTCTTTTTACATGCAGTTTTTGCAAGAAGACCCGAAAGGACAATGCAGAACGGAAACCAAATTAAGAAATCACCTTGAAAATGTTTACAAATAACCCTATTACCCGAGGCCATAAACCCGGAGAAACGTTCTGCGATTGCGCTGATAGCGTGACTGCCACAGTAGCTGCTGCACCGTCCGCCACGACACCACGACACGGCTACAAGTGGGATGGGGAGAGTGGGAGAGGCGGGGCACCGATCGAGCTAGAGGAGAGCGCGTGCGGTCGCACCGCCGCCACAGACCGGCCGCGGAGGCACATGCTTCTTCCCGCATGTTCCCTCACTCTATCTGCCCGCCACTGTTGCTCCATTGTTGCTCTTCGCTTTGTGTCACAGGCACTCTCCGCCATCCTCGCTCCAGAGTCCCAACACGCGAGAGCTATCGGCGCTGGAATCACGCGAGCAATGTACTGCGCAGCAGCGATGGGCACGCACTGCTCGTGCAGTTTCGTTTTTGCCGTGCCCTAGAATTATTTTTCACTGCTTCTGAGCATGAACTGTGTTAGTGCCAGGTGGTATGGCATTCCAAAAGCGAAAGCAAACGAGATGCGCCAGCGGCACTAGAGTGCAACGCGTTGAGTCTGCTGCAGTCACTCTTTGCAATTGTTGGCGTTCCTTTCATGTCAGTTTGTGCTTTATCATCATGAGATTCTATTGTATTACCATTTTCATGTTAATTACTGGTAAATAAATTGCTCAGGACGACAAAAATGCTGGGACAGACTTTAAACGATTTTTGACCACAAGGAATTCTTAAATCGAGTCAGTTAAAAAAGTCAGTATTTCATTCATTGAAAATATTTGGAAAAAAAAATGTAGCGTCCTGAAATAAAAAGCTAAAAAAGTCCATCGAATTTTCAAAAAATAAAAACCGAAAAGTCCAACCCTTAGCTACATGCAACCAGAAAGCGTACGATATCAACTGGGGCACCACAAACAGTTTCATCATAATTTTCATATGAATATTGGTTTTTGAGGAAAGGAAATGCTGCAGAAACTGTCAAATCTTGGCCAACACATCAACCACACCTTAAGGGGGGAGGCTACCCTTGAACACCAACTTTTTTGTTTCTTGATATATCTGAATGAAATTTTCAGGGTAGGCTCACAGCATAACCATTTGAATAACTACCAAGTTTCACGGAGCTGTGGGCATTGGTTCTCAAGTTACAGGAGTATATCAATGTGGTTCACATAGGTCGCTTATTCCAGGCCTGGAGAATTTGAAAATAGTGTTGGCACAGTGAAATTCATTGTGGTCATTCCTGGATAGGTGCCCCAGGGCAACACAGAGCCCTTTTTCTAAATTTTCTTGCTGGAAAAGTTTAGCACAGCACTGAATTTAGTGTTGCCAATTAGACCTTCATCAGGTAAATTTTAATTGCTTATGACAAATTTCAGATACAATAACTTGAAAAAGTGGGCTTGCCTTGCCCTCAGAAATTTATTCAGGTACCAAAAGAAAAGAAACCCATGGAAATTCGATAAGTGGTTCCCGAAATGCAGTCAGAATGAGCAGCCACACCAGGAAAAAAGTCACATTCTAAACATGGCCCTCGGCCTTGTCCATGCGCAGGGCATCTTTTTCTGCAGCTCGTTGGATGGCTAGGTGGCCAGGTGTGAGCCCCACTGACACAGAGGTTTCTTTGGTGGCCCTTTGACAACCAGCATTATATCTCAGCACTGCTTCATGCAGTTCTGTCTGCACAGCAATCAAAGACGCATGCTGCTCCTTTGGCATCAGGGACGATAGGACAGAGTGGAAAGACTCGGACGCATTTTGCGTCTCTGCACCCAGGCAGCGTTGCAGAAGAGAAGCCTGCGAGAGGCGCTGGTAAACAGGCAGCATAGCCTCAGCGACGTAGCCTGGAAGGCTGCACTTGTGCTTTGGTACACCCTCGGCAACCTTATGACGGCACCACGAGTTGGCACCCTCTGGGCAGAAGTCATGGCGAGGCTCCTCTTCAGTTGATGCGACATGGTAGTACGATGCCATCACTGCACGCTGCATTGCAGCCACATCGTTGGAGTTGTTTCTCAGGGCCCAGCCATAATAGTCTGTCAGTTTATCTATGAGAGCCTTTGTCAGCCTGCCCTTCCCTCCCAGTGACTTTTCACTTTTTTGCACAAGGTTTTGCAGTGCCGTGCCCATCATCTTTTGGATGTGGTTGAGGCACTCTTCTTTAACAATGGGGACTAGTCCGTAGACGTTCCCTTCCACAAAGGCTGAGAAGGTGGCGCTGTCTCCATCAGAAACGAGCGTTGTGTAACGCAGGTTGTGCTTTGAGACTGAACAGTTGAAAAGAATCGAAGCTGCTCCTACTTCCATCCTCCCGGGTTTAGCATCAGTGTTTTTTTCTGGAAAACATGACGCTCATGCCAGCCTGAGTAATCTGCATCTCCAGGTTTTGGTCCTACTTGACAACCAAGGCACTGGTTAGACAGAACCACAGCATCCATGATGAGGCCTGTGTGGTACTCAATCACCGCCCCAACTCCAATGTGGGATGTGTGGCCACGCTTATGCCAAGTTCCATCGTATGCTGCAGTGGTGTCTCTGCAAAAGCTTGGGTCCATCTCCTTGTAGACCTCCTTCACTGCAGCAGCTGATTCGACATAGAACTTGTCCATGCACTGGATCTCTCTGTCCCTGAATGTCTTCTTCAGGTGCTTCTGGAATGTGCTATGGTGAAACCCTCTGTGAGATACATTCATCGTTGCCCAGAAGTCGTTGAGAGCTGTCTGGCCCTTGCCAATCTGCTTCATTGCCATAACGGCTCGTATGTTCACTTCAAAGGCCATTGCTTCATTCTGGCGTTGGGAGTTCCAAGAGCTTGCAACCATCCCACAATGTGGGCACATCAGTTCAAGCTTTCTTGCCAGTCCAAGCTGGGTGCCTTCTTGAACGGTCAACCTGGGTGCAAGAGAGCAGGTCGCTTAGGGTATCCATTTGCACAAGGCAAAATTTCGCACCTTCACTTGTAGTGGTGGCAGATCTGGGATCGGGCGTCATCGCTTCAAACTTCCGTTGTGTCGCTGGCATGGCGCCAAGTCTTTCTTGAACAACAGCACGTTGTGCATCCGCCACCTCGATCTCCTCGCGCATCAGGAAATGTGTTTCCAAGTGAACGGCACGCGATACGTTGTCACGCTTCGGGGTAGATTCCAGACTGGAGCTGGAGGCCGCAATCGCCGAGGTTGAAGAGTTCGGTACACAAGGCGAGCCCGAAGCAACGCTTTCTTGTACCGAAGAAGCTGCTGGTATGTCGCTGAAAGCGGCGACGCAATCACTGTCTGGTAGCGATGTAGCAAAAGCCACGCGGCTGGAAGCATCGACAAAGTGGCTGTTGGTGGCATGCTTCGCCGCACGAACCAACTTCATAGCACGCTTTCACGCACCGAACGCGTGTAGCGTCTTTCGCTTTGTTAAACGCATCGTGACTGACAGCGCAACAGTCTGCAGAAAACAGCTCGGACAGCACGGCGAGATATCGTAAAGACGGTGACAACAGCGAACACAAACCTGGCGAAACGTGAAGAGAGCGCACAAACCACAAAGACCGCCAACAACGAGAAAAGGAAAGAGCCATGGCGGCCAGTGCAGACGATGCGCCGGCCACCGCCGAAAGGGGATCGCCTCGTCAGCGCATGCAGTAGCCAATAGCAGCCGCGCGATCCCCCGCGTTCTCGAGGAGTGCGCCCTTCGCCCAATCGCAGCCTCGCATTTCAAACGCGGGAAGCTTGAAAGGCGCTTTGAGGGCCCCAATCACAAGCGAGCCACACTTCCACCATGCTGCCGCCGCGGTCATCAGAGGAGGCAAAAAAAAGAGCAAGAATTCACAAACAAAACAAGAACAAGATGGCGGCGCTCGGTTTGCTGGCTGAGAAACGGCATGCGCTCGAAGTTGGGGTATTTTTGGCGCTTTCTCGCAGCTCAGCGGCTGCCGCAGCTTGTTCGATATTTAATTTGAAGTACTTTCGCGATGAATTAGGCGCTGATATTTGCAGAACAGGTAGTTTATGACACAAACTGTCAGAATAGTCACTTTTCCAAAAATCGACTTTTTCGCGATTTTTCGGTTTTCAAGGGCCGCGTCCCCCCCCCTTACTGGAAGAGGTAAAAAGTCTAGGAAGGCGTACAGTCAAAGGTGCATATGTCAACAGTTGCAATCTCTGTGGCAAGCTAGCCTCCAACTTGACTAGCACATGCAACCTATATGTAAAAGGCACATGCAAGTTATACGTAACAAGAAATCATATGACACCACCCGGAATGCTGTACGACAAATGGTTGCTCAAAATATTGTGCGAACATAGACGGGAAAACTGGCACCACATTGAGGCTGGCTGGTGGAAAGTATAGTATTAGGCTAACAAACATTTATATGATTGTCTGAATATGTAGGCGGTCCACTGCGTGCTGTCTGCGTCATGCGCCCACTGCCCTTTTCTTTCTTGCCATCACGGATTTTCTGCACTACCTGAGAGTACACCCACTAACACACGCCGCCGACATTTCTTGCAATGGGACTAGTAATGGTTCTGCGTTTAAAAAAAAAAAGAGCAGTATAATCAGCGCACTTCTTGCAATTCCATAATAACGGTACATGCACTCAAAACGATGTAAAATTAAACACTATGCATGATCTCTTGCAACACAAAGTGCAACACTGGCATCTCCGGTTCCACAAATTTTCGATTTGCTTCGCAGCTTAAAAAAATACAGAGTTCGTTGGAGCAAATTTTTTTCACTTGGTACGCCTTGTATGTTCAGTCTATATACCTTTCTGCACCTGTGTTCAAATCCTGAAAATGGGATTGCAGCCCCAAAAAACTTTGGGCCTTAGGGAGATTCTTAAAGAAGAAACTGTGATAGCATTTAGGCTGTCTGCTATGGTGTTCACAATGAGAGAGTGATGTTTTTGTGATTTTCCTGCCAGAACTCTGGTTGGAATTCGTTATATTGACGTTATGTCACGATATTGACGCTACATTGACGTTACGTCACGTGACCTCTCTCGACCAATCAGAGAATTTCATAACAAAGAAGCCAGAAATTTTTTGAGAGATGACAACCTAAATGCTATTGCATTATTAAACCAATAAATGATGAATTAACAGGGCCTCAAAATGCCAACAATCTGCCAAGTGCTGCCTTGCCTCCTCCCACAGGTCCTCTGTGGCTCCATCAGCACAGTCATGAGGCGGTTCATCCTTGACGAGGACGCCACAAGGCCTCTTGGACGAGCCCGGTCCATCCCTGGCAAGACTGGCCCTGCGCTTGAGGCCACGAAAGAGGCCCGGAGCAGGCGGCGTGGCGCTGCAGACTGTCGCGGCTGCCGTGGTGACAGGCATCGAGTGGGGTAACGACGATACGAGTGGGCTCGGTGGAATGCAAGTGCCCACCTGGCAACCCTGAGCGAAAGAAGGCAGGCCAGGTGGAAGAGCCACCGGGTGTGAGCAAGGAAAGAGACGCAATCAGGCAGGTGCTCATTTACAGCTGAAAATGTAGAAAAAAAAATGCTGTATCGACGTCTCCGACTGCCCCGGTCACACGACAGCCTGACTGCTAGGCATCAATGCTCACATACAGGCAGGAACATACAATATCAGCTGGAAAACTGAACGGACCACAAAAACAACTTTAAGAGTTCGGTTGGAGGACAGCATTCACACTAGTCAGAATGTGCAACACCTACAGACGAAAAAACAATAACTGGTGTGTCAGGTCTCACTCAAGAAAAAATTTTTCATGTGCATCTGTGGTCCATTTACTTTTCCTGCCGACACTACAAGTCAACAACCAATATTTCAGAGAAGCCCAAAAGTTCTATTTTTCATTTTACTCTTCGTTATTGTGGAAAGCGACGTCTTGGATTTAAAATGCTTGACACACAGACTGATTGCCGTGATTAGGCAATGCTATTTAAGCACTGCATCGTCCTCAGTCAAACTACCAGCATGGCTACACAAGATATGCATGGCACATTAAAAATAAAAAGCCTGCGCTCGTAATGATAACGTGTCAGCAGATGCTTTCGCTGCTTCTGACTGCATGTTCCCTCTGTGCCTGGCCATCACTGCCCTGAACAAAAGAACTCTCCCAGCCTTGCACTGCCCCAAATTGCACGCAATACGATATACAGACGACGACCGATTTTTCAACCGCTCTAGGAACCATCAAGACGTCCAAAAAATCAGATTTCTCTGAAAAAAAACACTAACTTATTCCCAATATAATGAGGAAGGGGTCAGTAGTTCTGTGTACATTCTGAAGCTCCTCATGACTAAAACTCACCACATTATGAGTACACAGACAGCAGAACACCAACCACTTAAACAAGCTCGGCGTACGATGGCTGCACTGCATCCGGCATGCCACCGATGAACATGTAATTTTGGACAAAGTCAGACATGAAAGTGAACCCGCCGCTGCGTGAACTGCGCTACTCCCGCAGTATGAAGGGCCCAGAATGAGAAGGCAATGATGGTGAAATGATAAGAACCGACAAACAGCTGATGCAAGCGCTCCATCGGCGTTGGTCTTCATACCATATTTACACGATTGGAAGTCCACCCTTCTGTTTGAAATTTAAAATTCCGAAGTGGAGGGGGGTCGACTTACAATCGAAACGAAACCTTGCACTGCCAATAAAAGCAAAAGAACGATCTACCTGAGACGCTACTGTGAGGTTACAAGTTTTTGTTTGCTCTACGGCTCCAAGCGTAACATCCAGGTATTCCGCGGGCTTTTTGGCAAGGATTTTTCATTTTTTACTTTTACTGCATACACAGTTACCCGCCGCGGTGGTTCAGTGATTAGGGTGCTCGGCTACTGATCAGGATACCCAGGTTCGAACCCGGCTGCGGTGGCAGCGTTTCGATGAAGGCGAAACGAAATGGCGCCCGTGCGCTGTGTGATGTCAGTACAGCACGTTAAAGATCCCCAGGTGGTAGAAATTATTCGGGAGCCCTCTACTACGCCACCTCTTTCTTCCTTTCTTCTTTCACTCCCTCCTTTATCCCTTCCCTTACCACTGGGTTTCCGCCGAGATTTGAGACAGACACTGCGCCATTTCCTTTCCCCGAAAACCAATTTCATTTCATTTCACTCGCGGGAGTATCGATAGTTAAGGAAGGGCCGCTGTTCCAATCGCAGAGTCTGCTCCAGTGCCCGGGAGTGTCACTCGCTGATGGAAGAGCCGCTATTTCAGTTGGTTGCGTAATACGGCGGCTAGATGATTATACGTTTAATGGCGGCGCTTCTGGGGAATGCCAATGTTTGCTGGAAGAGCCGACACCCTGACACCGATCACTCTTTGGTGGCGATTGCAGTTGGTACATTTGACTCGACTGCCGGCCGCGTGCTTCGCCATGAGCTCTCCAGGTTCGAAAAGCATTCGGCGCTCATTCACTGCAGCGTTCAAGAGGGAGGCCATCATTTACGTTGAAGAAACCAACAACTGCGCGGCGGGCCACAAGTTCCAACGTTTCTGAACAGTTGGTGCAGGAGTGGCGGAAGCAGCAAGACAGAATTTTCGACAGCGACTCCAAGCGAAGAAGTTTCCACGGGCCGAAGTCGGGACATTTTCTGGAGCTGGAGGTCAAGCTTGCAGCGTATGTCACCGAAATACACGATCGGTCCCTTCCAGTGACATGCGAAATGATCACGCAACAAGCCCGGGTCTTCACTGGAGCTGGAATACCCCGAACAGACTTCAAAGCCAGCAGGGCTTGGGCTTCGAAATTTATGAAGAGGGCTGACTTCTCTCTTCGTCGGCATACTAGTGTATGCCAGAAGCTACCTGCTGCTTACGAGGAGAAAGTCCTCGCCTTCCATAGGCACTACCTCAAGCTCCGTGACTCGCGGCGATACCTGCTCGGCTAAATCGGCAATGCGAACCAGATTCCTGTCTACTTCGACATGACGAGCCACACAACAGGGAGCGCGAGGGGAGCTCGCGAGGTTAAGCTTCTCACGACAGGAAACGAGAAACTTCGGTTCACTGTCATGCTATCATGCTTGGCAGATGGCACGAAGCTACGACCGTACATCGTCTTCAAAAGAAAAACTATGATATTGGAAATGTTCCTGAAAGGTGCGATTGTGCGAGTGAATAAAAAAGGGTTTATGATGGACGACTTTGTTACTGACTGGTACCATCGGGTGTGGCTTTTGAGGCCAGGGGCATCCCTCAAAGACCGCAATCCGTACCTCCTTGTGCTGGACTCATTTCGCGGTCACCTTACTGCGAAAGTGAACACTGAGCTACGAAAGAACATACAAATATGCTGGCGATTCCCAGCGGTCTGACGGGCAGCTGCTGCCGCCAGATGTTGGCATTAACAAGCTATTCATGGACTTGCTCCGGCGTGAGTATAACGAGTGGCTAGCGGCGGATGGGCAGGAACTTACGCCAACGGGGCGCGTGAACAGAGCCTCCCTGGAGGCTGTGTGAGGGTGGGTGGTTTTCCGCTTGGGCGGCCGTACCATGTGATGTCGTGATGCGGTCATTTAGGAAGTGCGGGCTTTTCATGGGGGACGATGTGCTGTGGGATCGCAGCGGCGACGACGACGACAGCAGTACCACTGAAGATGACTCAAATGAGGATGAATTGCCCATCTATGCAATAAATTTTCGTTTTTGAGCGAGTCCACCAGTGCTTTTTTTTTTTTCCGGACATGTGATTTGGGAGGTCGACTTACATTCGAGTCGACTTACAATCGTGTAAATACGGTAATTAGGCCTTGTGGCTGAAGACAAAATCGGCTTCCGAACCGGCAATATGCCATCTTTGGTGGCTTGTGCATAATGAGCAGCGTCTTGACTGTCATCAAAATGTGTTTAAAAGTGAGAGCTGTGGTGAGTCTTGCTGTGGGCACGCTAAACTCGCTTTGAAATGCCGCCCCACTGTTTTCTATCGCACTAACCGTCTCCATGAAGCAGTACGCCTCCCACGCGCTTCACTGCTACCTCTTCCCGTATTCAGGATGAAAAACTCAGCATAGATGAGTTCCACGAACTATGCCTACTGTTCAAGTCTGTGAGGAGTACGTCGTCTAAGAATGGAACGAATTAGGGACCACGCAAGCACAGTGAGCTGACTTGTCCAGAATATCAGCCCCATCATTTAAGACGCTCATTTCTAGCTTCAATTGCATTTTGTATGATCAATTTTTCGATCTCCCGTGAAGTTCGAATTAACAAGTTTCCACAGTACACATTATATGACGGCTTCAGCATTGGTAGCAAGTGCGAACAAAGTCTGAAAAACTGAGCAGTCAGCTGCAATGCGTCTGAAGTTTCAGGTGCTCTTATATATCAACTCACTCCGTGGGCCATATCGCAGTGCCGCAAAAACGTTTGAATAACCAAGCAAGTCCGAAAAATCAGGGGTCCAAATTTTCGGTCGTCGACTGTATAGACAGCAGGACCGGGGTGGCACTGCAGCGTAATAGTGCATACTGCTTGCCGGTTTATAGAATGATTCATGGCACGAGCTAAAGCGTTGCTCTGACTCAAATGAAAGCTTATATTGATTGTCCCATGTAGGCAGTATCAGACACGGAGAGAAATCTGCCGTCTTTTAGAGCTCACTTTAAATAAGATAAAAGACATTTTGATTTCCGAACTGTTCGACCATTCAGCCATGCCCCCCCCCCCCCCCCGCCTCCAGAGGTTCTTCCCTCAAACATCAAACGCTCTCGTCGAGACAGTCATTGCGCTGCTGGGAATGACCTCAGCATAGTCGACAAGGATGGGAATCTGACAACATGCATTCTCCATGAGCGATTACTAATCCGAATGACAGCATATAAATTCAATGCAGTGCTCACTATGCAATATCTTATCATTGCTACGGTGGCCACCTGTCCCCTTCACTATGAACAAGAAATCTTTATGGGCTTCAAACCTCGAAATGATCATTTTTTAAAAAGCCTTGACCGGTAGCTACACTTCTTCGTTTGAAGGTTTTTAATAGCTGTGAGGAATGCACTAGTCTGCCTTGTTTTGAGGTTCTCATGGAAATGTTGAATCTACAAGAGTTATGTTAACCAGCTCATCCAGTTTTTTGTGTGTCCTTGTCAATTGATCCATCGAGAGCAAAGTCATTCCCGTATTCAATAAGGAATTATAAAAGAGCACCATAAACCTTATACTTCAACCAGAAAACAAAAATAACTGGGGGGCACTTAAGGGACTTCATGTGAGTAATGCAATTCTATTCCAATTCTATTCAAATTCCATTCTAATCCTATTCTGTTCCTTTGTAGTTGGTGCAGTCATAAGTACTTGAACTGACTATTAATAATATTTCGCATTTTCCCGCCTCTGATGACATCATATTGTTTCGACTAATCGGACATTTTGCAATGCTACTACTTTTTGGACGATGCTGGGTTTTCGTGCTCACAAGCAATTTAATGCTTTCGCATTAATAACGCTACCTGTCAAACAGGAATGTGCACATGACTGTTCCAATGGTGCACAGTCACTCCCATATTATCGTGTTACACCAAAGTGCAGCACACCAACTCCAGCTTGCCAATATCAGCCACCGTTCATTCAGGTATGCCAGTCTGGTTGTAGTGTTCTGCTCCCCATCCTTGCACACCCAAGTGACCTCACCAATGCAGCGCACTCCTGCTTGACTGGAGGCGTGACATTGTCAGGAGGCACCCACGCTCCCCCTCCTCCTGCTGTGCTGCTGCTGCTGCTGCTGTAGGCAAGGTCTTCAGCACAGAAGAGATTCGAGGTGTCGAGGCCCATGTGCTCTGCCATCTCCATGCCCAGGCGCCGGTGGAGCAGCCTCCGCTGGCGCAGGAGCCGCTCTTTCGACTGGGAACCCCCTGTTGCACAAGAGAGGAGGCCTTCACACGACAAGCTAACACCCAGCGAGGCCCTTTCTCGAAGCCTACAGGGCCTGGTTGCCAGGTGACAAACTCTGGGCACGAGTAAAGTCTGCTGCTGGGCTAACCAGCGACGGACGAGAACAAGGAAGAGACAAACTGCACGGACTACAGATATGACTGGGCTGCACGTTTTGCACATGAAGGTATCAAAAGCAAGCAGTGGAAGGTGATATTGTGGCCTCGCAAGTTGCCGCTGAAATCAGTGGGATGAGACGGCACGGAGATGCAAAGAACGAAGAGAAACGGGACACTCTGCTGGAAATGGACTTGAGTCAAGTGTGTTGCTCGGCTAGCCAGTTATTTTCAGTCATTCTGCAGTGTGCTATCACATGTCGTTCTAATGCTCTGGTCACTGATGGGTATTATTTCTGGTCATTAAGATGCACCAACAGATGCCTAGTGCTGCACAGCAGTTGCTGTGCTATGACCACACACTAATACCAACTAAATGGTTAAAAAAAAATTCAACTCAGTTCTCCGCTGTTTCACTGACCTGATGGAGTTACTGCCTTGACGGCCCCTACAGCTAAGTGCACAGTGGCACTTAACTAGTTTTCAAATAAACTGACAATCGAACCAATATGTCTGGTCATGTGACACTGGCACCATTAGATGCGTGGATTGGTGACACAGCACTGCTGAAGCCTTTAAACTTGAGCCGTGTTTTCTGGCGCAGGTCTAGCAGCGCTCTATCAGCAGCTGAGTCAACAAAACACTGAATCAACAGCTGTCGATATGCTCATCTGATAGAGGTACTGGTTGCTTAGCCCAGTTACTTGGTGGCACTGAAGCATTTTGCAGCAAGAACTATCTCCTGTATAGGCAAGGCAGGCCTAAGTCAGCATTACAACCACCACAATGATCCACATCCTGGGAGGGAGTAATGAACTATATCCACTCATTTCAAGCTCAATCCCTACTACCTTCTCCCAGCTACACAGGAAGAACTCCCAGCACCACAGTTGACTGTCTCTACTCCCAACTCAGGGCTCCCCACTAAGTGACTACACGACTCATCGTTGCAGCTGCCCAGTATACATTCCAGAAAGGCAACCAGGAGCCATATTCTGCACCGATCCATTTCATTTTTTATTTCATATGGTCGTGATGTCAGTGTGACGAGCGGAACAACAGGTAAGAAAACAAACATCTAATAATAAACGGCTGATCACAGAGAGCCAGTCTGGTCACGGAACTGATGTTAGCCAGCCTCACGACGCCGCATTCAGTTTAGCTGAGCCACACAGACCACCCTACAGCAATTCACTGCACAAACTACACCTAGTTTTTTTTTTTGCCAAGAGTGAATTTGCAGTGATGAAGCTCATCAGTCATGTTAACTATTTTGCACTGCCCCTATAACCATGACAGCATAGAGGAAAAAGATTGCTGGCAGACGCGCGCACCAGGACCTTCTGGACGCCATCTTTGCCCAGAGTGTACAGCACTAAGGCCTCCTTTTCTAAAAACCTCCCTAGACTTCTTTGGGTTCCTACTCGTGGCCCATATTAAACAAAGTGCGTCAAACGTGCTGTCAAGCTCCGTCACTCGCAGCTGTCTGTCAGCCAGTGTGACATGGGCTCGGAAGCATTTATGCAAGCAGGTGGCATCATGCTTCTGTCAAGACCAGCGTGACGTCAGCTCCGTCATACGGTAATGGGAGCAGCGACCAGCGACAGGGGACCAAATGGAATGGAAAGGAAATGGATCGTTGCAGAATACGGCCCCAGAAGCTGTTTTCAACAAATGCAGCAAGAAGCGGGAAAAAGTATGCGGTGTGATTACAAAAGAACAGAGAGGAAAGTGCTTCTCACAAAGCTCTCTTATTCTATTTAATAACTTACTGCAAAGGTACAGGCAGCTCCAATATGAAAGGGAACAGCCATTATGCATACATGAACAGGTTCCGTTGTTACTTCCGCACTAAACCTGAAAACGTCTTGTGGGTATCGCACGTTGAGAAGAAAACACGTAGAAAACTGGAATAAGTTTGCCCTTCATTCGCAGTTATTGGCTGAAAGCACAAAGTGAGCTTCATTAGCATCAAACACATGTGAACTCCCAACACACTGGTCCCTCCCTTGCCCAGCACACCCACCGAGGAGGTCATCATCGAGGTCAAATTCGGAGCCGTCCGAGGCAAGGAGCCGGCCTCCATGCTTGAGCACCTGGTCGATGTCGAAGTGCTCAAAGCGCATCCAGTGGTACGGGGACTTGGCACTGGCCCCAGGGGCAACACACCCGCCATCCACTGCACGCACAACGCACAACTTGAGCAGCCCATCCTTGCAACAAGAAAACTGCATAGTCATGAGAGAATCAGCTCAGGCTGGGCAGAGTTGCCACGAGAGCTATGTCACCGCAGCAGAGTTTCCCCCAAGCACTGAACAATTATCTCAGCTTAACTTAAGTGTTTGTGGATTTCCCATCGTCTCACTTCCGCTTTGCTTCCCCTGTTGTCGGTGCATTTTGCCTACGCACTGCATTCGTTTTTATATTGCTAAATGACACTGCTGTTCTTGTCATTCACTCGCATTTTTGCATGCACTGTTACCTCGATTATCCTTCCTACATTGTAATACAAACCTGGAGCTGTGTGCATGAGGTAAATAAATAAATGAACAAACAAACAAATAGAGTGCCCAGGGATGAAAACTAGCGTTTGCTATTACCCTCAACTCAAGTGCAACAGTACTAGTCAAGTCTAAAAGTTACTTTGCTACTCAAGATTTTGCTCAGTTCAGAAATTTTACAAAGCATGCTTTCTAAAGGCATTCTTACACGAGATGGCGCTTCAGCAACAGAGGTTTTGGAGTCTGAAGTTATTTCCCTGCTCTCTCTGTTGTCCTTTTCTTTTTCCCCCGGGCCTCATGTTGAGTGAGGTTGAAACGACAGTGACAGTGGACATTCGCTCAAAAGATTTGCAGATTGTTGCTGCAACTGACAGCGGGCAATTTCTGAAAGACTGTTTCCAAGCGTACTTTCATGCCTTCATGGACGATTCACGCAACAACGCAGGTCGCCCGCAAGTGTTGCCGTCTTCGCTCCCCATTCTAGCTTGTGCACCAGACCCATGCATTTCGTCATTCTCAAGATCAACGGGGCTCGAAAATGGCCACCTGGCTTTAAAAGTGCAAGCGGTTCCAACTATGCTTGCCTTTAGCAGTGCACATAGTGTTATGGATAATAGACTGCATCATCCCCTTTTATCTGACATGAGAACACTGATGGTGTCCAATGGCCACCATGCCTCCAGAGTCTAACCCTCTCTTCCTGCCTTTCACTTCATCTCGCACATCCCAACAACCACAAGAAAAACAGCGAACAGCCCGGAAACGCTTCGTGAAAGCTAGTAAAAATGCACAAAACCATGAGGAAATTCAACATTGTCAGTCCCACATGACAAAATCAGCATCAGATACATGCTGTTCTGCTGTTCAAAAAACCCGAAATCTTCGCTTCGCTTGTTTAAAAAAAACTGAGACATGTAGGGCAGAAACATGCAATACTCCTGTACGAAGACTGCCAGCTCATCATACAATTACAAAAGAGTTTAAATAAAAGTCGAAATTTTCTGACGGCTGTAAATGCAGGTGCGTTGGGTTTAGCCGATAACCAGCAAGTTCTAGTATAATTATGGCTGACTGCAATTTTTTTTTAGAATAAAATAACTCCAAACAAAGTCGGACACGACTTTCGGGCAAAATAAGGTTGTGTTCGTACAATCACGAGGTTTGGTCAAAATTCAGGACAGTTGGCCAGTACGATATAGTACTGCTGCCATGACTTTTCATTCGCTACCTGGCATTGCACTTATACTTCATGCTGGCTTGCACATCACAATGTTTTGTAAACTACAGATAGATGTCTCATTAACATACTGCCTTTGATCAATGGGCCACCCACAATGCAGCCTTTCAAATCAAATGAAATCACTGACAGAAGACATCAAGGCCCCTGTGTGATTTATAGTATGAGGCCACTTTTCCAAACAAAACAAAATTTAATAGAAAATGAAAACAAGAAATTAGTAGTCAGTCTTAAACCATTGTTTTAATCTAATCAAGGTGCTACAGCACATGAAAAAATATGTTACTTTGTTTTTATTATAAAAATGTGCCACATATAAATCAGACACCAGCAGTCATATAACCCGCCACCTCTCAGCGGTTATAGCCGCTGGGAGCCCCCATTCGAAACTGTGGAGGCGAAACTGTGCAATTTCAGCGCTTAAAGATCGCCAGGACAAATTATTCCAGAGCCCTCCAATATGTGAGACAGATACTGCGCCATTTTCTTTCCCCAAAAACCAATTTTCAATTGCATTTTCAGCAGTCACAACTTTAATGGGTTTCACGACAATGAAAACTGCCTTAGCCAGTTATAGAGATAAAGACCTGAGCTTGACCTGTGCAGTGAACCAACAATCGTACTGCGAACTGTCATTGCATAGTACTGAAAAGATCAAAAAGAATGGCTTTCATGCAGGTATATTTTTAAAAAAAAGTCAGTAATGATAAAATTTATTGCATGATTTAACTTCCTGCGGTTCGCTGCATAGCGACATGTACAGAAAATAAGTGCACAAGGTATGATTTAAAAAATATTTTACATGAACAAATCTAGGCTTGTTGGCTCGTAAGAAGGAATGGCAAGAAAGTGAGTTTTGAGAGAAACAGCAAAAAGGATTAGAAATAACTATAAATGCCATTAAGCAATTTCCAGGTGGGTTAAAAATCACTAAATTTCTAGCTGAGCCGATCCCCACTCTTGTTTTTAGTTGCCTTTGTTCGTATGGCATCTCACGGGGGGGCAATTTATAAATAAAAATATTATTGAAATTTACTGTTTCAAATTTTAACCATTAATCCCACACTTTATATTTGAATTGCAATTTCTGCATAAGTTCCCTGCGTTGCATGCACTCCGGATGATCACCACACTAAGCCAAGAAAATCAAGTGGAGGCATGTCTGGTTCTCATCAGTTAGTCGCTGTGTTTCTAAAGCTGGTTCGCAGGTTTGCTTGTTTACAGTCATTTGATTGGTGATAGTTGCTGACTGGACTTATACGAGCTGGAACAACAACCTTCCGCATGATTTGAGAATATATGCAGCAGTGGAAAAATTCCTCTAACTCGGTTGATGCAGCGGGTCCAATGACCACCACCTTGTCAGTCGGGCCGTTCAACTGTGGCCCCCTGAGCTAAAAAGGTCGAACTGAACTGCCATTGCAACCTCAACAGCAGTTAGCGCTCCTGTGTAGCACTGTTAACTGCCATTTAGCTCAACTGACAGAAGGCTTGAACATCCATTGAGAAAGCCTCTGTTAAAAGGGCACAAAAGAAACCAAGGGCAGAGGACGGCCCCCTACCTTGTTCCTCCTTGGACAAGCCTGGTGGGTCCCACTGAGGCACGTGCGATATGATGGCCTCCACGGCTTGGCTGGCAGCAATGCGAGTGTCCCAGCACGAGCTGTGCAGGTACTTGCGGACCTGTCGCCAGAGAGAGTGTGTGCAGAAGTGAAGAACCAGCACACGAAAGATTACAGACAACAACAAGATGCCGCAGAAAGAAGCATCGAAGAGGCACATGAGCTGTTTTGAACGAAGCAAGCGGTACGGTGCATCCTGAGGTTTGCCTTCAAAAATATGCAGCCAAAGTTCAGCAAGTTCCTTTTAACCTTTCAACCACCGAACCAGAGCTGTACTCGTCATGAAAGATAGTACCAATATTGACAGAGAAGAGTCACACTCAGGCTCGTTGTGTTGCTCCTACTGCCTAAGACAAGTTGCGCTCAGCAATTGCACAGACTGGAATTTTTAACACTAGAGTGCAGCAGTTGTCAATGAAACATGTTTTGCGCCTTAAGCACATTTTAAGCCTGGCAGCAGCCATGTTCAGCAAAAACTGCCCAAAAAATTTGGCGATTTCAGTATGTTTCTCGAAAACTAATTTAGCGGATAAAGGGCTAATATGGGGCGTTCTACATCACCCGAATAAAGAACACATCGTATATGACCATATCAAGTACAGATATCCAGAACACAGCAAAGATACGACATGTTAAAGGGACACGGAGGAGAACCCTATCAATTTTTTTGTTAGCAAAGTCTGATAGTTCGGCATTTCATGTCTTTGTTGCCACTTGTCCGGGAGCGAAAGATGCATTTATTTCAAAGAAATTTGGATTCGAAGTTGAAAACGTTTTTCCCGCCGCTCCGATTCAAACTCGATAACTCTTATGATGTCACGGAGAACTCTTATGGCGTCGCAGAACGGAGTGACGTAACACGTGACATAAACGGAGACTCCGTAATTTCTGGCTGCTAGCGGTGCGGTCTAGCAGCTGCCGAAATAAAAGCTACCGCCTTCGCACGTTGAAGGCATATATCGGGGGTCGTTATCGTCGCTTCGTTTACGTTTGCACCGGCGTCTTGCCAGCGTTACGATGAATCCTGTTCCCGAACCCGACGACGTAGTTCTCGCAAAAACTCCGGGCTGCATTTCAGAGACCTCAGCCCCACAGAGAGTGCGATGCTTTTCAGGGAGCACGGTTAGGTTAGGCGCCGGCGGGTCATTTCCCCTTTCCTCAGTGAGCAGCCATTGCAAACTAAATATAACCCCAGTACGGGGAGTCGTGAGGGCGCAGGACAAGGTCGGTGCCTTGCGCCCATCGGAGGCTGACCGGGGCTTTGGGGCCAACAAATTGTGATTCCTTGAACGGCACGGTTGCACGGCGCAGCAGGCGGCGTCGAGGTCTCCCACGGTTGCAAGGGCCAAGTTATTTATTTATTTTTTTGCCACAAAAAACGGATAGGTGCTCAAGGTCGGTCGCGTTTTAAAGTTGGCGGCTTGAAACTAAAGCCGGCGCACGACGCTTCAACGGCTTCCGCTAGATACAACGGGTCCACTAGATCGGGCTCTCTCGCCCATTTGCGTGTACCTTCAGATATGTACTGTGAATGGATTAAATTAGCCAAGCTCGAAAAGAACAGCTCCGCCCAACATCCAAAGCTATTGAATTACGTCACAATGCGTACCTCGCCACGGAGCCGAACCAGTTTGGCCGGGCCTGCGGCGGCTGGCGCACTCGGGGCGAAATAGAGACACGCTCCAAGTCTTCCCGCCAGTGCGGTCAGAGTGCGCCGAAGCCGCCGAATGCGTCAGCGGTCAAGTGCAGTTGGAGTACAGAGGGTCTCGCTTTGGCCGACGTGACGTCGCCGTGCAGAGCGCACACGCGTGTTACGCTGGAGCATAAACGCGCCTTAACAGAGCCTGCGCTTAACCGCTAACCAACGTATTCGGTGGTAACATCTATGGGAGCAACTGAAACCTCCCGCCCACTCACTGAATGAAAAAAGAAATCTTGTGCCGAGGTTCGGAATCGAACCAGGGCCTTTGGCGTTTGAGGCGGAGACACTACCACTCCGCAACGACGGCTCAAGTTACAACCATCAATAAAGGCGCATCTACCAGGCACAAACAAAACAGTGCTGATGCTAGTATTCATGTACAAATTAGATTGCCTTAACTTCCCGCTGCGGCTAGAAACTGCCAAAGTGAGAAAAATAAAGCCTTTTGTCGTGAGAGCACTACAGGAAAGAAAGCATCTGCCTTGTGATAACTGATTGCATATGCATCCATATCAGGCATGCCAAAGAGACATGGGTCAGAAAAATGCACAAGAAATGTCTCAACGAAGTTGTGCATCTGACTATTTATTTTGAAAGATGCGGGTGCAAGGCAGTTTTCGATGACACACAAAGAATAGGAGAAGCAAAAGAAAAATTATACTGAGAGAGGACTCTTGAAAGCTGCAGGGACAAATAACAGTGCAGCTGTACACATAACTGACTGCCAGGATTTCAACAAGAAGCCTTCACTCAGAATCTTCACCTATGGAGGATGTGGCAGGCAATGCACCAACCAGCTTATACACGTGAAAGGATCTGGCAGCACAATATGAGCCGCATCATCTCTGTTGCACAAGCAAGCAGCAGGTACAAGAAACAATGCTGTACGCACAAGTGATACAAAATTGTGCTAAAGATCATAAAACCATTGATAGTTGCAATGGAGTCAAGCGGTATCATTAGTGCTACTCATCAACTGAAACTTGCAGGCATATTTTGATGTGTCACAGGATACCATCATAAAATGCAGTATCAGCTTGTAAAACTACAAAGTGAACAGCATCTCCCACGGCAAAGACTCTCTCGTGCACCTCATTCTGCATGTTCTCATCAAGTCCTGGTGTGCACTGTGTTCGACCACTTCAAAAAAACCATAATATTGAGGGCTTTTTTTTTTTTTTGAGGATATGAAAGGTGCAGCAACTCTTAACTTCTCAGTGGACACCTCAACTGCACCATAAAGGCTGGAAAGTGGGAGTGAAAAAAGAAAGGAAGAAACAAGGGTCGAATTACGGAACGCTCTCAATCTGAAGGCAGACTCAGAGCACACTCAAAGCCTCGCTCCTATTGGTTGTACTTGACCATGCCAAGACCGTAGCACAGCCAGCTAAGAGGAGCGAGGCATTGACACTGTTTTGAGACGGTGTTCAGATTGAGAGCGTTCCATAATTAGGCTCCAAGTTAACATAAGAATTTCGACCACCTGGAGATCTTTAAAGGGACTATGCAATAAATTAAGATTATGTAAAGCAGATGAGAGAGGCATTTCATCACTCGTCACCCCAGTGAAAGAATTTTTGAGCTAGCATCAATAATCAATAACAACCAAGATATATAGACGGTTAAAAATTACGCTCCTTCTCTGCCCCCTCAACTCGTACACGCGGGGCACCAGACAAAAATAAAGAAAACAGGTCTGGGACTGGGCCCCGCCTTTGAATACGTCATCAGATGACGTTCGCTTTGCAACCTCCGGTTGTCGCTCCTAGCACCCCAGCAGCAGCGTCGGCGGCGTGGCGGCAACTCTCCAGTCTCTCTTCACCTTCCTGAATTGCAGCGCGCATCGGGTTTCTTTGCTTGTCGTGTGTTGTAGTTAGCAGTAACAAACCCGGACCTCGAGGCGTGACTGCTCGCTCTTACGGCCGCGATGGGCATCGAGTCCTGTGCGTGCCCACGGAGAGCCGTGCGAGTGGCTCCGGAACTCCCGACAGAAGGAGGCAGCAGAGGAAAATTGAAACCATATGCACGAAGGCAATGCCCTGGCCCGCGCTTGCCCGAGAGGGTCGCGCGGCGGCACTAAGCAGACGATTTTCACGGTTGCCGGAAGTGTGCCCGTGACGTCATGGCTGCCATGGCTCCAGCGAATGGCAGCGTGTGGTGGCCTCATGACGTCAGGGGTAGTGTGACATCTTTGTTCCACGATTTTAGTTCCAAAATCGGTCACTACGAGCACACCAATCGACCAACGAATTTTTAAAAAACACGTTTTTTTTTATTTATAATAAATTGCCAGCTCAGTTCCGAAGACTTATACTTGGTGTGAATGCTCATTACCATCATTTCTAAACATAGAAAACATTTACAAGCGACTTTGAATTCTTTGCACAGTCCCTTTAACAGCACTGATATCGCACAACCCGCGGGCTACTTTTTTTTTTTCGTCTCCATCGAAACATAGCCATCGCAGCTGGGTTATAATGCGGGTTCTCCAGCTCAGTAGCCAAGCACCCTAACCACCTCGCCACCGCGGTGGTCAAGACCTCCTGGTGGTCGTCAAGAGGAAAAGGCACATCATCTGCCATGCAGCAGTATGCGATGGCAGGCCAAGCGGTTGGTCCACCGCAAAATTTCTGAAAGGAGACCCACCTTGGCCAGGAGGTTATGCAGCTCGTGGGGGTGCAGCTTCTGCACCTCGCCCAGCTGGACGGCAGCTGCCCGCCGCGTCACGGGCGACGAGCCCGTGTCCAGCAGGCAGAACAGGCGGTCGAGCCTGCGGCAGAACAGAAGAGTGGGGGTCACTACAACACCACACACACCCTGAGCCACCTCGCTCGCAATGAGATCACTTTACAGACAAGGGCTACACACTGGCGCCATGCGCCCTTTTGACATTCTACTGAAATACAAAACCCTTGCAGATGTTTACTTAGGACTACAGTGCAGCAGCAACACGAATGAGAGAAGAAAAGGGTGCAAACACAGGTGCTGAAGTATGCACAACACAACGAACTAGCCAGCCATTACGTATTAAACCTTGCAGATGGGATGTCCAGTGATGAAGAGCTCAAAATACTGTGCATAGTACTAAGTCACATCAGTTGCAATGCAATGTTTCAAAGCTAAGTTAGATCATGCAGCCAGTCTGGTGAAGATGTACCACCACATGTTGCCATGCATAACAAGGCTCCGAATACAATTCGACCCCTCCTGCGGTTGAAGCGGTCAGCCCTTCAAAGCGAACTTTGATCCCTTTCCTTTTTCTGGAGCACTATGATGTCGTACTTCCCATAGGAAGGCATCGCAGCGCGTGTGCTCGAAGCAGTAAGCAGGTAACAATGCAGTCGTGAGTCGCAGTCCCAGGCAGGTGAGATGAAAGATGTTGAAACGGCTCACCTTCCACGCCTTCCAAGCAATCGCGAGCAGTGTGGCTGAATAGACAAAATGCCGATGATTGGGGCTAGTTGGTACGACAAGCTTAATCGGGGTGTGCTAACTTGGACAGTATTTGGGACAAAGGACAGACGAATGAACAGGACGACTACTTACTTGCAACAGTTTATTTTTAGAGCAGGCAAAGGCCTCTTATAGCAGAAGGGGAGGGGCACACAATGACATTTCTTTCAAACATTCACCTGGGAAGATTGATGATGCCGTTTGATTTCAGATGGCACAGTTCTTTCTTGACGAGTGCTATAGGTGGGTTGCTCGCGAATTCATCCCCTTCCATTGTCATCATCAAAAATGCTTCAGTTATTTCTCTGACTTTCCTGTCTTTTGCTTTCTCACTCATGTTTGTTTTTCCGTTTGGGTTGCGTGGGGTCTGCTTGTTTTTCAAGGGACACGTAGGAATGTGTGTTGCCAGGTTCCCAGGATGTGCAGTATCGTCACATGCACACTTGCGCGGCCTCTACTTCAGGCACGTGTCCGTCTGTCCCAAGTACGTATTTTTGCATGTCAGAGGGATCTAGTTCTTGACACCACACCCGCTTTCCTTTTTCTTGTGCAGGTCATCATGCGAGAGCCGTCGCACCTTGACGGGTGCCAAGAACACTGCAGGGAGGACGTGTTTTTCACCAACCTTTTTCAGCCGACGTGAACAACTGTGCACATACGGCACATGTCCCATGTATTTCTTCCTCCACTTTATTTTTCCATCTGCTCGGCTTCCTATCCATATTTACTTTAGAAGGTTTTCTGCAATACCTACGATAAACTGTTCTGCTGGCTTCCAACCTTTTCGTTTGAATTTCAAGGCTTTCATGAGACTTTATGCGGGCAAGACTTTTTGACGGACTGTTTCAAGCACGGCATTGCAAACCTCTCACGCAATCTTGAGGAGTGGCCAGAATGGAACTTCATCTGGATGTAAACCTGGATGTCGAGAAATTGCAGGCAGGAATAGCTGGGACCCTGCAGATGAATTCCAGGCCATGGAAAGCAATACGCCCCACTTCCAAGATCCCTTCTTTCTTGAATGTTCCTGCTTGCTCGAGAGGCAAAAGAATAAGATAGTCATGGATGTATCTAAAGCAGGCATCGATGTTTAGGCCGCCTAACTGCTCTTTCGAATTCTCGACATCCAGCAAAAATAAAACAGAGGAAGAAAGGTATCAGAGGTCCAGCTGTTGTGCTATACATGCACAATCATTCATATCAGCCCAAAAAGACTGGCAAAAAACACGACATCCCAGCATGTCACCTGACCTCACGCAACCCGAAGTTCAGAAAAACAAACATGAGTGAAGAAGCAAAAGACAGGAAAGTCGCAGAAATAACTGAAGCCTCTTCAAGGATGACAAAGGAAGAGAACGAATACTTGTGCGAGCGGCCCATCTATAGCACTCGTCAAGAAAAAATTCTGCCATATCTCAAATCAAACAGCCAAGAAAGCATCTCCATCAATCTGCCCATGTGAACATTGGGAAAAAACGTCTTGGTGTACGCCCTTTACTTGCAGTTCTTTTGAAACTTGTAGACATTATCCGCCAATGGTTAACAGAACTCTAAGTAACTAATGCAACAAGAATGCATCAATAGCTAGAGCAAAATGGCATTTTTCTGGGCCAGTTGGTATGAATCCATGATTTGGGCCAGCATGAACTTTGGGACACAAACGAAGAGAGACACATGGAACACGGAACACACAGCAGTGTGTTCCGTGTTCCATGTGTCTCTCTTCGTTTGTGTCCCAAAGTTCATGCTGGCCCAAATCATTGAGCTAGAGCAATTCAAACTGAAAGTACCCTGACCCACCCTTCACTGATTTCTATTTTTCCTTTCTGAGGCTTTCTCTTTCACCTAGGCCTCGCCAGCATGCTCTAAGCTGCTAGGGCACACCCACTCTTTACTTGCAGAGCTGACCATGTAGCACGCGCAATGCACCAGGAGAAGAACTGAAAGGTCGGCTAGTTGGTTGACACTGCACACGATGATTGATGATGATGATTATGGATTTTTATGGCGCAAGGGCAGCTATGGCCAAAGAGCGCCATGTCACAAGGTATTTTTTCTTTTTCTCAAGGTGGGGTCAAAGACCCATTTCCCAAGCATTTCACCCTAAATAAGCCGAGCACCAGACCAGGGGAAAGCTTGTACCCATTGTATCACCGGTGGGTACCCGGCGGCACTGGGGATCGAACCCCGCACCTCCCGCATACGAGGCGGATGCTCAACCACTTGGCCACCGCTGCGGTGACACTGCACACGAGGGGTAGAAACGGTGCTAATGGAATGCAAGACACAGGCAGCATGCGTCCTGTTTGCTTCTCTGCACTGTTGCTGCCCCTCAAGATGCAACGCAATGGGTCAATCTTTCATGGTGTCTTCTCCAACATGCACTTGAGATTCAATTGAAAATGCGCTCTCCTTCTCTCTCAGTTAACAATGTACGCCAATCACTATGTCACACTAAACCAAGAAATCATGATGGGCATGTCGGGCCATACATCGCATGTTGCAATACATTCAAGTTTTTGTTTTTGATGGTGCCTGTGACACAACAGGCTCATATGCCAACAATGGCGTGACAAGATAGTGACAGCTTAAAGGGACACCGAAGAGAACTCCATCCAACTCGTTCTCAGCAAAAATTCACACTTTTGTTAATATTTGTACATCAGCAAAAGAACCCATTTATGGCTGAGAAAATTAAATTTTAAAATTTTGCCGCCACTACACTGAGAAGGACTGGTTGCTGCCGTTTTGAGATAGTGAGGTCTGCGCCAGAAATTCGGTTTTTACACGCACCGCTTATTTGCAAAATCAACCAGTGATGCCGACACCTATATTTTTTTTCTGTCTCTTCTAGATCGATTAAGGCCCGCTTTCACCAAGCACGACTTCTCTGCAATTAGAACAAGGTACTCCATCGATAGGCCACCTTTAACTTTTTCATTACCATGCCACTTTGCATCGATCACCGGTGATCGACGGATTCAAAGCGCGATTTCCGTGCTATTGAGGCACCGAGGATTAGCTATGTTATCTAGCTTTTGTTCAGTCTACATTAGTCTCTTCCGTAGCTTGTATCTTTTCACCTAAGGCTGCAATTTTTGAAACACCCTTGAAGTTGAGATTCCGGCGCAGTGTGCTCACAGGACACTGTCAGCCGCAGGGACGGAGCGCGCTCGGAAAAACCCCCAATTCTGCTGCATCTGCAGCAGATTTTTCCGGTACCACGAACAGCAGTGACTTTGACGGTGATATTGCACTGTAAGAATGTGATTTTGACGAAGAAACTAACTTCAGCACAAAACATGGGCCCATAGGCTTCTTTTTCCACTTGTCCGTTTTTGTTTTGTTTTTTTCGCTCATGGAGCTGGTTTATGGATCACACTGTCGTCACAAATGATATGGCTGCTTTCTATAGTGCCTCGACATCATATGGGAAAAGATTTACTTCCATCTGCCCAAAACAGATTAGACTTGAGGCCCTGTAATATCAGAGCACAGACCTCGGATTTACGCTTCGTAATTGCTCAAACTTGTTCACGAAAGCTATGGACGTCTTAAGAATGGCCCTAAATCTAGTAAAATCCAAGCACTGTAGAGCATTTTCTAGCAATTTACAGTCAAACCTTGTTATAGCATATGCGAATATTATGAACTGTTGGCAATATCAAGCTGTTCCTAAATATCTTCAATACATGCATTTCTTGCAATAAGTATCAAACGTGGCTTCCCATAAAACGAATATACTGAACCGTGTCCACTTGGATGGCAGGTGGCAGGCTTTGCCTCGCTACACGGATGGCTAATGGTCATGTGGCAAGCTTACGGTTCACTCTTTATCTCGCTTTTGCCAACAGCGCCACAGAAGATATAGCCGCGACAACAGCTGGTAGCAAGGCAGTCAGCACCCGTTTGCGCCTCTCGCACTCATAAATAGTGCCTCAGAACCAGCAACATGGTTGCTCGTCGTAGTTTTCCAGCAACCATCCCATGCTCACGTCGGCTGTCAAGGAGCGGGGGTGGTGACAACAGCGATAGCTTTCACCCTGGCATCCAATTTTTTAAACAACAGTGCTGTAATGTGAGGAAACCACCCTAAATGGCATTTGATTTGCCCCCGCCACGTGCTGCAGTGCTTTGCGGGGAAGCCAACCTAGCTGACCTTTGACTCTGTTTATTGCGGCCTCTGTGATCACCGCAAGCTGCTCCAAAATGTGCTAAAACTGTGGAAAAGGTCTCTCCCATTAGCTGTTTTTTAACTCATTAAATTTTTCTTGTACAGCGCGAGTTCTGGAGAAATTTTATAATAAAAATTTTGGCTACATAGAACCATTTTAAAGTTTTTACCTATTTGCTATAACAAGGTTTCACTGTATTACCTTTTATAATTTTCATGTGAGTAGATCATTTACAAATAGTATGGAGGATATACTTTTAGTGTTTCTGCAATTTTTTTAGTCTTCCTTAAAGATTTTTAGCCCAAACTGAAAATGGCAAAAAGTATATTTATCAAGCTGTATTTAGATACATTACATTTTACTTAAAAAACTTTTTCCTCGCTGTGAAAAATCTATATCAAGGACACATTGAAAGTGGCCTTTGTTCATGCAGCGTCAGAAATTTCTAGCTCGAAAAGTTTTTGAGTTATACAGTCAAACTTTTGGTGGCAACAAATTGGAAAGATTCTGTACATTCCAGAATGTTTTTATTATTTTTTCTCCGAGAGATTTTCTCTTGTCAATAAAAATTTATTAATTTTCAACTCTGTGTATTTGCCTTCACTTTCATGTACACATGTACAGTCGTGAGAAATGTGAGAAGGAACGTAGTTTGCGCATTCATTTATTATTTCATAAATGTGCGTGACAAGCCCAGTTTTTGCTTTTTTTTTAACTAGTTTTCCTCTTGGCGTATGGTACCTAAAAGTCATTTTAAATATTCACAGATCATTACAAATAGTATGGCGAATATACTTTTAGTGTTTCTGCAATTTTTTTTTAGGCTTCCTTAAAAAGATTTTTAGCCCAAACTGATATCACGTATATTTAGATACATTACATTACAACTTCAGAAATCCCAATTTTTTGCAAAAAGTTTGTTCCTTCTCATATTGCTCACGACTGTACATTTTGCTTCTTTACACCTCACATATTTTGCAGGTAAAAATTACGTCTCAGACCTATCAAAAACAGTCATCCCATGGTAACGAGTTTATTAGCCCCCAGTGTGTCACAAATTAAAAAATATACAAGAAAGACAACAAATTTCCCAGTAACGACATAATTTCCACAGTCGCAAGCAAATCAAGTTTCTTTCCCAGTGGCTAGCAGCACCTCTGACATAATTACAGCTTGCAGCTCTTCTGTGCAAGTAAGTTTTGATGTTGAAATGATGCACGAAGCCCGGTTTTTTTTAAAATGAGGCAAGAGAACCAGAGGTGGTTCTCAGAATAGACATCATACAAGCTACACTCGGTTCAAGCACGTATCGCAAATTTACATTTGCAAGCCTTTGTTTCTTGGCAGCTGCAGCTGCTGCATGCTTCCTTTTCATTTTAAGGCAATACCTGTTTTCAATGCACAAAGAAAAAAGCACTAAAGACTGCGCGCAGAACAGCTGCGGCACGACACCCCGACATCACTATTTCACGCAGGAGGTCAAATCGCAGAGAAACCACAACAATGCACAGCAAAGGGTGGCTCGAGAGAAGAAAAACAAGGAGGAAAGACCAGAGCGAGCCCTCATTGAGTCTCTGCCGGGCACACGTGCAGGTATCCCCCCCCCCCTTTGCATTTTGCTGATACAAGTTGCGAAGGCTGCTGGGAGCCCAGCCCTGGATAGCAACATTTACCTACTTAAACTATTCTTGGTATGATAGCTCCAGTGCACCTAGAACACAGGCAGGTATTCCCACACTTGCAAGTAGACACCATGCTGCTGCCATGAAGTTTTTTCATGCTTTATCATGGGTCTGTTAATATCAACCAAGATCAGTACCTGCAGCCACCACACTCTCACGCTAAATGAAGAAATCATGATAAGCAGTTTTGTTTTTTGCAGATTTGGGATTCTTTACCATAGGATGTTGTCGACCATAATTGTGTGTAGCTTTGTCACTAAATTAGAATCTTTCTTCCACTCCGTTCTGTAACGTGGAAGTTTGTTCTTTAAAAAAAAAAAAACCTCGGTGGAATGATGCGTTTGCCTGAGTATTACACTGATGTGCCAATACCTTGTACAAAGTGATACACGTTGTGAATACCCCTGTAACCCACTACCTGTGTTGGCGCCTGTCAAGGCTCACAGTATTTCTAAATAAACACAAAAGGTAATAATTCATGGCAGGAATGGAACCAACTCCAAAGAAGGTGCTCCTTGTGAAACATGCATTACGTCCTGCCCCACAGCCCTGTCAAACTCCCTGAACCCAGGAGGGTCCTGCTCGGGAAGGTACACCAAGGTGTCACACAGTAGCTCACAATAGAAGAGTTTTTCTTCAAAAGGGATTTACGGAGAAAAAATAAAGCTCACAGGACGGTTACAACTATGTAACTCGAGATTCAGCAATAGCTGTTCAGGAATTTAGTTTTTGGGATATTCTGAGGTAGAAAAGATACAGTGACCTCATATCGCACTGGTGATACACCAATGCACTGGGATTCTTTACCCTAGGATGTTGTTGACAAGAATTGTGTGTCTAGCTTTGTCACTAAATTAGAATTTTTCTTCCCACACTTGCAAGTAGACACCATGCTGCTGCCATGAAGTTTTTTCATGCTTTATCATGGGTCTGTTAATATCAACCAAGATATTAACAGCCACCACACTCTCACGCTAAATGAAGAAATCATGATAAGCAGTTTTGTTTTTTGCAGATTTGGGATTCTTTACCATAGGATGTTGTCGACCATAATTGTGTGTAGCTTTGTCACTAAATTAGAATCTTACTTCCACTCCGTTCTGTAACGTGGAAGTTTGTTCTTTAAAAAAAAAAACCTCGGTGGAATGATGCGTTTGCCTGAGTATTACACTGATGTGGCTGTTCCTAACGGAGCCACCCGTAGGCTTATGCACCCAGGTTGACTGCGATGTAAGGTGAGTGCGTTAATGACCAGTGGGTGCGTTCATGACATCCACCCAGTATCCTTAATGTACCCACCGGTTACGCCGATGGCGGTCGTGCAAGCCAGGGACGGGCGCCTAACAGCTATCGCTGTAAAAGGAATTTCCCAATACCAATTGCTCATGACTGCCACTGGTATGTGCTGTCAGTGAATGACTTGAGCCAATACTGAGAGCCGACCTTCAGCGAGAGTAAAAAGAATTTTAGCCATTTTATTTCATGTTGCAAGCAGGCTTTGAAAAACATGTGCGCATAATTCCCACAAACTCTCTTTGCCTAGCCATGCTCTACATTACTCAATAGTTTTTTTTTGCAATTCTATGCATCTGCCGCTGTGTGCATGTGTGCGCATGCATAATTTTCTTGCACACCTAATCTAATCATGCAGATCTGATCAGGAAGGTCAGATAGAACACCACCACCACCATTAGTTTGTCTGCGTCCACTGCAGGACAAATGCCTCTCCTGTCCTGCACCAGCTACAACCATTCCAGGGTGAGAAAACATTCAATTCATGATTAATGACAATGCAGTTACCTTTCTTTGTCACATCAAGTGACTGCTTCCTTCTATGTTTTTTGGCTTTCAGTGCAGAAGGTAAAAGCTGCTTTATGGTAGCTGATTGGCTTCAGGTGTGTCATGAATGAGAAACTGTCAAGATGAGTGCCGAGTGTAAGGCCTAAAATGTTGCTGTAATCAGCTGCAATGCATGCTCGGCTGGTTACTAGTTCATTAAGGTTAAAGTACAAACAAACATTGAAAAAACCCTTAGTTCTGTGCTGCTAAGTTGTGAATGAGATCGGTTACGCCAATATATTCTTGATTAGCTGAAATCACCGTAGAGAAGAATATGTGGATTGGGCTATGTTGCCATAAGACTAAGATTTAGCTAAGGGAAAAAAGTTTTGTTAGCATGCGGAGGCCTGCAACCACATGCCAATCAGAACTGAGTGTGGTGAAGCATGGCACAGAAGCCACAGTACCTCTCAGCCAAATGCGATGTTGATGGGCAAACATGATAACTCCAGCTCTGCAGCAATTAACACGCCACCCCCTCAAAAATATGGGCAGTCATTTTGAAGAACAGAAATCTTTGGTAAGTCAGCAACAACTTCTGCGTCAGCGATATCACTGGCAGGCCAAGTTTCGGTTAGTACAAGCATATTACTGTTGGATGACCTGGCTTGGCTAGGCTAGACACAAATTCTCTCATTTTTACATAAAATGTGAATATTAGCGAAGGTTACAGAGAATGAAAAATGCTTGCTTGGTAGAGTACAGAGATGGGTATTAGTTATTTTCGGGCAAGGTGACCACTACGAGACTTCTTTAAATCCTGCAATGAGTTACCGTACATGCAGCATTTTGGGCAAATATGTTATGTCCTGTAGCAAAGTGAAAATTTCACATGTCTGCGCAGTTTGGGCAGGTGAGGGAAGACTTCACTGATGATATAGGATATATTTTTTTTAGTTCCCGGGCATCTGAAACAACAGTGCCTTTAGTTCTGTAGAAAGAGAATTTGGCTATAATCAGGCGACAACAGTTAATGGAATGGCATGCAAGGAGATGTGTGCGCTCTAGTTCTTTAGGGCATAGGATATCTTAAGATGACCCTGGCAATGGCGAATGCTTACTTCTGCAGCATCGACATAACGTTCAGTCACATTAGGGTCAGCAAAGCCATAAAATAATTTATTCTTCCATCGCGATCCAATTTTCAGTCTCGTCTAAACATGCTTCCAGTGCAAAATCTAAGCAGGCCGTCTGCGTGGTGTTAGTTCGGACAGAATGAGAGACGCCGTAGTGAAGGGCTCCGGAAATTTCGACCACCTGGGGTTCTTTAACGTGCACTGACATCACACAACACACGGGCCTCTAGAATTTCGCCTCCATCGAAATTCGACCGCCACGACCGGGATCGAACTCGCGTCTTTCGGGCCAGCAGCGGAGTGCCATAGCCACTCAGCCACCGCGGCGGCTGGACAGAATCAAGGTCTGCTCGGGGGTTATAAGGTTTTAATAACGATTCTCGAGTTCAGCCATTCCTTTGTTCAGATTGGAATTAATTTTGTCTGTTGTTAGTAGGTGGTGTTCAAGTTCTCCAGCCTATATTATGAGTGGAATTTGATCCACAAAAATTTTGTGCAGCTCTACGAGAATGGCTTGAGAGTAAGGACTGGGGTTAGTAACAATGTCGCCCGATAACAGCAGCAGAAGGGAGTATACAGTAACACAGTCAGCAGCGACAGCACTGAGACACTGTGGCCTTTGCAGCTGCCATAAGAAGCAGCTGCTTGTTTTCTTTGAAAAGAGGCTCTGCTGTTCACTAACCTGGACTGTCAGGAACAACGGGTTAGTGGCTTTTGTTCTGGCACGACCACCAAGCCCACAAAGTGCTGTTCACAGTTGCTGCAGCTTTGCTTACCGGCCTTGCTTAATGGCTTTGAAAGGAAAAGGACTGCTGTGAAGTTTTAAATTAAGATATACTGATCTAACTTTCCCACACTTGCTCAATGTTGCAGACTTCCTTCACGCAGAGGCCCTGAATGTAACACAACTTTCAAATGCCTTGGACCGGACTGTCTTCTCCTCCAGAGGCCACAAAGGCTGCACATTCGCACTGTTCAGATTATATTATATTATATTATATTATACTATATTATATATATATATATATAATATATGCAGAAAAGGGGCACATGAACGGAAACAGATTTATCTGGATCCGGGAAGACTTTTGTGAAGCACGCACACACACACACACATTCGCACCGTTCCATATGAACACGAGCATGGCAAAACAGGCAGAGCATCATTGTGCATTGAAAAATTATAAAGATTATAAAAATAAAGAAAGATAATTATTTTTAACACTTTTTTTAGAGCAGGCCTTGTTAACAAGTGCTCTTATTTAAGGTGGAATGAGACTTCCAAAATGGCTGCAGAGTAGTTGTAATACAAGCTATAGCTACGAAATTTTCTAGAAATCTTCTGAATGGAGCAGCCTGCATTAGCATTTAAAATTAGGTGAAAATTGTGTCTACTATTGTTTTGTTTTTATTTTTTTCACTACTGTACCTTTTCATTACCATCTACTGGATGCAAAGTCCTGAAATTCTGTAAGAGAGTATAAATGTTTATTCTACACATCTGGGAATAAACTTATGTCCCAGAATTCTGTATGAAAGTAGAAGTGTTTATTCTAGACATTTGGGGATAAACTTGTGCTTTCAGCAAAAATAGTTATTTTTTCTTGCTTAGTGGAATAAACTGCCACCTATGAAGGCATTTTTTTAGTCCTAAATATATAAACCGACTTAGGCTACTGCTTCTAGTGCCAGTCATGCAAAAGGCATTGATTGAAACCTGTGAAAAAATGTTTGCTTATAGCTCATTATACTAATAGTTGTTGAAAAAGGTGCATAAAGCTCTAAAAATGTTGCTTCAAGAAAAATGCAAACAAAGCCTCGGAAAACTCCCATCTGCCCACTCGAAATCATGACAAAAGCGGATCTAAAAAGCATCTTTGCAGTTGTGAATAGCAAAGTGCAATATATTTTCGGAAGGCTAAAGAAATGTTCTATCAGAAGGTCGCAAAATCTAAGAATAATTTTTTTGATAAAACAAAGTCTCACCCCACCTTAAACTTAAAAGATTAAATATGAGGACCACTAACAACCGTGCTCGCATTAACCTATGATGACCTTCAAATGGCCTGACCAAAGCAAAAAAATAAATGTGAAATAAAAAGCAACCACTACAAAAGACTCGAGAAAAAAGGCGAGACATGAAATTTGTACAGGAATGCTAGCAGAAATGCAGAGGTTAGGACCCAAGACACCAAACGTGTGACATTTGCCAAGAACTTGGAAAAGCCAGAAAGCTACCTCTAAGTGAAAAACTGTAGCAACACCCCTCAAGAATTTGTGTGTACAATCAAGTGGATTCACCGCCAGCCATAACCAGTGTTGGTGGTAACGCGTTAAAGGTAACGGCGTTACCGGTAACGCGTTACTTTTTTCGGTAGCTTAGTAACCTACTCGTTACCATTTGAGACCTGTAATGGGTAACATACTTACGTTAACATTTTTCACTAACGTGAGGTGTCACGTTACTAGTTACTTTTTATTCCAGTTGTCGCCCAATCCGTTCCCTTTTTCTAGAAAAAAAAACGCAGAGTACCTAAATTGATGTTGCAAATAAACAAACAGGTGCTTTCGACAAGCTTTGTTGCGACTCGCATGCATGCCAGAAAACACCTGCCCTTCACGACGCACCCAACTAAAAAAAGAAAAAGACAATAGCCATAAAGCACGAAACACATGCACGAACAAGCATTCCCGCACTCGCCTTCGCCTAGCTCTCCTTCCCGAACCACTCACACATACAACTCTCTACAGAGTAGAAGCATGCCGAGCATTTTGGAACATCACATTTTTCAGAATTACTGTAAATTTGTTGAGAGTTCAGCAATGTTTTCTTTCTGAAGTTAGAATTGATGAAGCGCCATATTGTGTTTAATGCCACAATTCAGAAGATGGCTTCACCATGTGCAACCGAGTTAGAATCCAACACTTGTAACTCTACAGGCAAGTTTAGGCCACTATAACATTGCTAAGCTCCTGCACATTTGTGCAAAGTATTCTCATTAAATCAGGATATCGCGTAAAATGGTTGTTTGGGCTAGAAGTTTTATGTGAAATATAAGCTTTATAAAGTTGTTATCGTGAGTTCTTAAGGCGAAGACGCACTAATTAAAATTTATGGCCATGAAGTAACGGCAAAGTAAAGTGCGGTACTTTTTTCGGTAACGGTAACGCATTCCTTTTTTTCTCAGCGTAACGAGTAACGTATTTAGTTACTTTTTTTCGGTAGCGCCTACAACACTGGCCATGACCAGCCATTGCTACCACATGCAACGCTACAGCGAGAAGGAGCAATAATAGGAGACCAGTAAGCTATGAGAATATGAAGCATTGCTCGCTTCACAACAGCTTCAGAAGCACAAACTAATCATGAGCTGTCAAGGCCATTCTTTCCCAATGGGCGCTTGAGACTGATTATGTGATTGAATGCAAAAGCATTGTCGTATCGTGAGCTCTGTTGTGAGGTTCGTTAATGATTCCTTCAAGTGACGCACGTGCTGATTAGCATGGAGTTGTAAGGAAACGCACACACTAGGTTCACCGTAGCTCGCCAAGGAGTAACGCTGTTTTGTGGCCTATGGCCTGCGTGCAATCTGAAAGCAATCTGAAAGTCCCTGGTTCAATTGTCCGCACCTTCGGGGAAGAATTTATGTTTTGCACTACTGCACTATTTTTTTTCTTCGACATATCAAGCAATCAGTCGTGCTGTCCAATTCGACAAAGGAGGACGTGTATTTCATGGGGTCCATATACGAAAAAGGAAATTAGAGAATTATTCGCAATTTCTTCATAACTCCTTTCAACTCTCCATGCAGAAAAAAAACACTTGGCAGTGATCCCAAAGGGTAATCTGTCAGCCAGGCATTACTCCCCGTTTCTACCGATTTCCTCTTTACTTCACTGCCCCTTAAACCAGATTTTTAGTACCTGCAGGTCCACTATTTTATATGCTTTTTCGAATCCCCAAAAAGCCTCAAGACAAAACTGCACATAGAACTAAAAAATTAATCCAACCATCAAAAATCAGGTGCTCATGCATGAGCCGGCTAATGGATTTCAAACAGCAAGCAGAAACAAAAGTCAGCCCTAGTCTCCAGCATCAGGGGAAGAAACAAGCATCTCCACTAGAACCCACCTGCCTTCATATTTGTGTGTCTGAGGTGGTTGAGACCTTGTTTTGTAAAAAAATTCGATTTAAGATTTTGCAATCATCTTATAGTTTCTTTATCATTCAGAAAATATACTATAGTCAGGTACAACTTAAGTCTGCAGTGAAGCTCTGCCCACATTCTGGACCGGCGCCCACAATTCCTCCATGACAAAAAGTAGACCGTTGTTAAAAATTTTCTTGTTACCTAACAAGAAGGTAATCACAAGAAAAAAAAATATAACCTCTAGAATTCTGATACCTTCCTTCTTTAATAAAGTCAAACATTAAACAGCTGATTTTGTTCACTGTTGTAACTGGCTAACGGAGTAATACAGGATGGCTCAGACAGTGATCCAGTGTTAACAATCGCTGTTTTTTTAAGTTGTATCCTACTATACACTTGGGCATTCGCGATTTAAAAAAAGGATTTTTTGGTCCTTGTTCAGTGTGATGCCGACCGGAAAAATGGGTGTGTCTCAACATGGTCTTTTTTTTTCGGATTCTTGCAAAAATTAATTGCTCTGAAGTCTCATCAGAAGCACAAGTTTTGTTTCCGTTTGAAATTTGGCCTTATTTGTACTACATTTTTCAGCCAACAGGGTTCCTCCTGTGGCTCTTCTGTCAACGGAATTCTGAAAGAATAAAACAGTTTATAGAGATTCTTTTATGCACTTTGCTCAAAACAACATTTTTGGAGGTTGGTGTACCTTTACCTCGGGAACTATAATTTTTTAAGGATGATAATCAATACCATTTAAATAAATGGTACCAGAATCATTAGTCAAAGTTCATTTGTATTCTTCAAGCTAAAAAAAAAATAATTCAAGGGTAGCAATTTTATTGCGCCAACAAAGAAAAAACATAATAAATCTAGTTTTTATGCCAAGTGCATAACTTTGGCACCAGTTGTGTAAAGCATTGGTTGCTACTCGTGTACAATATTTCAACACTCTGCAGAGTAAGCTTTAAGAAGATACAATAGTAGACAAAAGAAAAATAAAAACAAATATTCATTCCAGTTTGAGCTCTAATGCAAGTTGCATCTATCTTTAAGATTCCTTGTAGGTTTTATAGCCACAGATTTTATTAGAACTGCTGTACAGCCAACTTTTGAAAACCATTTTCGAAGCCTCACCCCACCTTCAAGCACCCGCATTTCTCCAGCCTTGACATGCACATGAGCATCCTTCTTTCTGATGCTTAATATCAAACAAAAGAAAAACGAACAGCTGCCCTCTATGATTCTGTCTAACAAATGAAAAACCAGAACAAAAAAACCCAGCAGAGCAACATATACAACAAGGGTTAGCTGAAAATGCCACATATGCACCTGTTTGCATCCAAAGGATACATGTTGATAGCTTTTCAGCACCAACAATTAAGTTCAAGGGACAGGGCTTGTCATGCAACAAAGAGGGGACACGCAACATACCTACAGCTTTGGACATACACAGAAATTATTAAAACCGAAGTAAACCTCTGGCGCACTCCCTTTAAGGGAGTGCTAGAGGTCACCTTACTCACTAGAGGTCACCTCACTCCTCTTTTGCTCCCATATAGACACATTCGTGCTTAGAGTATAGGTGGGCAATGCACGTCATGGCCTTTGTACCACAATAAAAGGTGCGGATCGACTGCTTCACAAATAAATTTGATAGTCCAGCACAGTGTGTGCATCATTCTTATCTTGGTGCCTTTGTCTGCAAACGCTCTAGCTTCCATAACAACTATACCAGTTAATAACGAGTCTCCTGCAGACTAAATGGCGTTCAAGAGTTACAATGCAATTAATCTATTCCCCACAGTTTGAGGAAATCACCTCAGGTGGAGTGGAATTTAAACATAGAGATAACCACCACCAACATTCCCAAGAGCTGAACGGAAAGCTACACAACTTGACCATCCGGGCCAGAGAAAAAGAAAACGTTTCTCCAGCTGCGAATACCTGAGAAAGCTCTATAACCTACCTTCATAGCTACATGGCTGTCCTCTGGTGAATGTTTACTGAAATTACAGCCTTATTATTGGTTGAAGTATGCAATTCATTTCCCTCAAATGTAAGGTTATTCAGTTAAGTACTTGGCAGAGACACTTAACATTGCTTAGCACTGCTCACTTTGTGTCACCGCGCTCTATGGCATGATACAACCCGATGCCATGCAGCAGGCAATTCTATTTCTGCATGGCTCTATGTAGCCGCAGCACCCCTTCCAATGTGTGTGCAAACTACGTGAATGCAGTTGCGGCCGTACTGCAGCCCTACGCTCCGCCTTAAGGGTATGACACGATAGCTAATGGGTTAATGTTCATAACTGCATAATTGGTGTTCCACTACTTAGCATTCATAGAACCCTGGGAGTCCTCATACTACTCCTGGCACAGGGGTGCAGCAGTTAAGCGATGCGCCACTGACTTCAGATGGCAGGTGTTCCCACTCCCAAGCAGTAGAATCTGTGCGATCCAGGTTGTCTTGGGGGGGCAACCTTGCGCCTAACCGCCACCTGCCAGATTGCATGTGGACGCCACCTTTATGGGTACCAAGAGTTCACAGACACATACGCATGCGCACACAGATTTTCGCTTCATGGGGCAGGTAAGGCTTATGCCACAGAAATGCAGTACAGCATAAACTAATGCATATGAACTATGCTAGTGACTCCTTCAGCTCTTCATAAGCAACAATAATAACGACAGCCATGTGTCTCGAGTAGGTATCTCCCAGTTACCCTAAATTCCCCGCTGTCTTGTCACTCCCGAAACAGGGATTACACAGAAACAAGAACGAAATGAAACAGCAAACTGCTGGCACTGTTGTTGACGCACATGAATGAGTAAGCTTTGAGCATCAATGGCATTGGCATGCACCTAATGCAACTTTAAAAGAAATCACAGCAGAGTACATGTTCCAGCCTGCACAGAAGTACCACCCAGTCAATGCCACCTCACACAGCTAATACCATGGGTTACTTGCCTGCCTAGCACGTGGATTCTTCAAATACAGATACTGTAAGAAATTAAGCTCTTAGAGCATATCTAGAATTTACCACTGTGGTTCACAATCTCATCTTGCATCACTCTGGCGTTACTGACGTACAAAATAGGGTCAACCTCCAAACACTATACAACGCACAAGGATTTCCACACTAAAATTCTTAGATCAGGTTTACCAATTTCCATGCAAACATTCTGTATGTAATAGCCACAATAAAACAATACGAAAACCGAAGGGTCACATTAATTCATAGAACTGTTCTCTCTTCCCAAGCACTACCATCATTTGGAATTGTTTGCCTGCTGTGGCGATAAATTTTTGTACTGACGATGCTTTTGTGAACTATGTACAAACCTTTGGAAGCGATTCTTGAAATGCATTTGTCCTCTATCCATTTCATCCTTATTAATTTGATATATCGCAATGCTCTACACATCCCACTATATTAACGTGCTGCTGTTTTCTAAGTGACTCTGCTGTCTGTCCACGTTTAGTGCGCTAGCGATATAGTCCCCTCTCGCGGATGTCACCAATGTTTGCCCGGTCTCTTTGCGACCCTTGAAGATCTGGATTCAGTTCAGTTTTATTACCTTAGAGGCTCCCTTTTGCTGGTGGGGTATTACTGGGTGGCTGGGTTCACCCGCCTTGGTGGCAGGCGCTCCACCTAAGTCACATGACCCTGTGGCATCACCACAACCTACCCATTGGATCGCGAGTAAACTGACCACCGTGGCTGGTGGCAGTTAAATTAATGATTGGTCATGAGAGGTTACTCGGGAAGAGCAACCTGGGTCGCACAAGCCCCACCGTTGGCAGCACCAGTCATTGCAGGGCAGTGGCGCAACACTGCACAACTGCGGAAGGAGTGGTGCAGTGGTAAGACGACACTGCGTTAACAGTGGGATGGTGACTCCCAGGTATCTATGAATGTTAGGTAGAGAATGATCAATCCTGCATATATGGGCATTAACCCATTAACGCTATCATGCCATACCCTTAGGGCGGAGTTTCAGTGCCCCCTCAATTATTAGTGTACCAGCAAGAAGGCTAGCAAGAAGAAAGAAATCGTTGAGTGGGAGCCTTCTTGCTAGCGCACTAATAAGAGGGCATTGTCTGAAAGTTAAAGTAAGCATAACAACTAGTGCCAGCACACCTACATCGCATCCGGCCTAACCAAACTAAACTGATTGTCATATTTTTTCCACAATTTAAAGGGACTGTGAAGGGGGGGTCTCAACAAAGATGCCGCCTAGGATGCTAAAGGGCGCCGCTTCACAAATATCCTCCATAAGAATTTTTTAGATGCGCTTCGTAGAAGCTGAGTTATCTGTAGTCAAAATTTGAACTCCTGTGTCTTTGGGCCTTTCACTCTCCTCTCGTCACCTTTTGCATGCTGAAATGTCGGCGCTCCTCCGGCGGCCCCTCGCACTCGCCCCCTCCGCCAGCTGGCGATGCACGCGAACCAATGCTAGCAGTCCTCTGCTGACGTAACGAGCGCTACATGACATAACGAGCGAGGATTCGGGCAAAAACGCAGTACCGCAGGTCGCCTCTAGGCGCGGAAACGGGAGCTTTTAAAATTGTATTAGAAAGTATCGGCTCGCTTTTAAGGTTTTGTATGCGGTATGAACACTCGTTGGCCTGTACTCTACATAATGCGAGCATCTGGGCCCGAAAAAGGCCTGCAGTATTTATAAATAAATAAAATACACAAAAACCCTCAAACGCCAAATTGGCCATAAGCACACACAGGGCCATCGTAAAGCCTTGTGTGTCAGGTTTATGGCTCGCTTATTTCACAGACTACCCCCGCATATCTGGCAGCATCCAGTATGCTTCGTTAGGATAGTCTTGTTCAAGAACTGTGCCGACAGATGTGAAATGGGATTCCCACACAAGTGTTCGCAAGTACAGCCTCAAGGCATGCCCTTCCATCTTGAGAATCCCCATTCACCTGCCAGAAAACTACCACTTCGTCAATTACTCAAAGGCCAGGCCGTGTCTTCGGAGAATGCCAAACCCCGAAGTGGCAGCCATTCAAGTCATTCAGACACTGGCCAAAGCACCCCATTCACGGTCCTCAAAACGAGCCTCCGGCGCTTAAGAAATGCCTTCCATTCACAGCACCTAAATACATTTCCCCAAAGAAATGGCGGCTGAGGATCCGGCCAGAGCTTAAACACCATCATTCCAAACGACAGCTCCTTTGAACAGTTGAAACAAACTTCACCATTTGAGGATCAAACTCAATCCCTAATTAAATCACTGATGGAGTCTCACTGAGCAGTGCCATGCCATGGTCCAGCTCCCACGAATAGGGACAAGTGGCTCACTCTACACACCCCTGATAAAAGGATTAGATTACTGCTTTCAACTCAGTGATGTCTCCTAATACTATTGGATTGTGCCACTCATCCTACACGTTTTTTTTTTCCCACAAAATTTCACATCTGGTCACTTCCTCTTCCCCGTGTTCAAGTGTTTTGCCTCCACTTTCTTTAAGAGAAGGAAAGGGATCCCCTTCTCCCTAAACAAGCGTTCCTAATACCCCTGCCACACGGCAAATCTAATGTCATTCCCATCGAATGACATTTGTTCGACTTAATGTCATTTATTCTGCGTGCTGCTACACGGCCAAAAGTAATGCCATTTGCAAATGATGGCGATTGCGATGGAGAAAAAGTGCAGCATAAAAACATTTCGATCTATGCTTCAATAGGTTTCGAAAAGTATTGTTTTGCGAATGGAAACCGATTTCAAAATTTTAATCCTCGTTTCAATAACGCGTTGATCACTGCTATCCACCAGGAGTCCAAGCCAAGCCAAAGTTCAGCCAGCGGCGACAGACAAATGGCGGACGTCACTACGTCGCTTTGTGCAATGGATTCGCGGCAGCGGAATGCGATCGCTGCGAGTCTATGCTTGCGAGCACAAAGACGCAGCAGGCTGGCCCTGTACAAAGGCATATTAGCGGATCCAGCAAGAATAAATAACAAACAACTCCGAGCGCACAACTACCGCAGCAATTGACACAGCCAGCACTCCGGACTCCGGCAACACAACGCACGCGCCTGCCGCTGGCTCATGGGCTGGCTACGGCTGCCTTTGGGCCACGCTACACAAAAAAGCCAAAAAACATGCCTGCTCGTCCATTCCGGTTGGCTGGTAGCTAGAGTGACAGTTTTATTTTTTCTGGTGCTATTCGGTATTATTATATAAATAAATGAACGACCACAGAATTATACGGGCGTTGAAATATTATAATGCTTGTGTCGCGTTTGAAATTTATGTTCGGTGCATATTCTCACCAAGTCTCTGGTGTCGAGGGAACACATTAGCTCGGAGTTTGCTGGCGAATGAGTTCCCCAAACTCATTCGATACCTAATGTCGTTTTCATCGAATGTCATTATATTTTCTCGTGTGGCAGCAAACTAATGTCGTTTTGAACGAATGTCATTCGATGGAAATGACATTAAATTTGCCGTGTGGCAGGGGTATTAAAGGAAGACTTGGAGTAAGCCCTGTAATACCCAGGCCTCGAAAAATGCCAGATGAAGGTAATTAATCAATTTCCAGGATTTCACCACAATACCTTCATTTCAGAAATATATAAAAAAAAAAACAGATTTAAAAAGAAAAGGACAATTACAACTACATTAAATTCAGCTAATTGATTATTTTTTAATGTCTAAGCACATAAAAGCAGATGCAAACATGAAGGCATATACAGCAAATCATGAACAAATCTGCTTGTTAACTTGGCCATGCTGCGTTACGGCAGAAAAAATCTCGGGTTGTTTTGCCATTAGGCTTAAGCTTCTGCATTCATTTGTTACAGCAGGCCTCCTGCACCTGCAACTCTCACTTTGCTTTGATAACCATGTTGGAAATTACCATTTCTGCAGTTACCTTAGCAATTCAACTGCTTGTGGGGGCAGAAATAAATATTATTCACATTTTCGCATCCTGCATCACAGGTGGCACAGCAGGCATTACAGGGGTAAGAAGTGGCCTTTAGTGGCATGCTCACAACCAGATTGGTATTCCAGGTGAGCTCAACAGTGTGGTTGAAAAAGTTGGTAAAGGACTGGCATGCGGACCTACGTTAGCAACAAAAATGAAAATTGTATCACACTGCAAAAGTCAAGTAACCTGACCATTAAGACACCTGTTCACATCCACATGTCCTTCCTACACCTTCCGCTGGTCACGGCATTTGCACAACTGCTAACAACTGCTGCATAGCTCTTCATAACTAAAAACACTAATACACAACTAAAAGTACAGGACAGAAGTATAGTTTACTATTTTCTTGTATCGGCCGTTATGTGCTTTGAAGTTTACAATTCTGTTTTGACGCATGTAATGTGCTTTTTAAGGTTTACACTTATGGCCTGTTTCACGACTCCAGACAGTGTCATTCTTGTTTTACTTCCCACGCTTCTACTGTATTTGCTTATCTTGTAGCACATGTACTTGCCTAAATTTCACAGTACCTGTTCCCTGCTCATCATTATCATCATCAGCCTGACTATGCCCACAGTAGGGCAAAGACTTCTGCCATGTTTCTCCAATTAACCCTATCCTTCGCAAGCTGTGGCCACCGTATCCCCACAAACTTCTTAATCTCATCCGCCCACCTAACTTCCTGCCTTGGAATCCAATCTATCAACCTTAAGGACCAGCGGTTATCTTGCTTTTGCATTACATGTCCTGCCCAAGCCCATTTCTTCCTCTTGATTTCGACCAGGATGCCATTAACGTGCATTTGTTCCCTCACTCACTCTGCCCTTTTCCTGTCAACGTTACACCTATCATTTTTCTTTCCATAGCTCGCTGCGCCATCCTTAAGGTGAACCCTTTTCGTTAGCCTCCATGTTTCTGCCCCATAGGTGAGTACCGGTAAGATACAGCTGTTCTATACTTTTCTCTTGAGGGATATTGGTAAACTGCAATTCATGACCTGAGAGAACCTGCCATATGCGCTCCACCCCATTCTTATCCTTCAGTTGTTTCCTCACCACTTTCAGCACCTCGCAATCAATTATGAAGTGCTGTTTCTTTGCGAGACGAACATTACTTTGATTTTCTGCATGTTCATTTTTAGACCCACTGTTCTGCTCGGCCTGTTGAACTCATTGATCATGCTTTGCGGCTCACCTCCTGAATGTCTTAATTCATACCTGCCTGGCTTCCTTGTTTGCTTACTTTAACATACAGCACTTCTGAGTTTCATTGTGAATCTGTTTTTGTTTTTGTTTTTTCCAATGAATGACAGTCCCCCTTGTAATGCCGACATGGACACTCAGGGTATCAAAATAAAAAACTGAGCACAAATAAAACAAAAACTATCTGTCACAGGTTCTTTTTTTTAAGCATTTTAAGTGAACAAGGAAGTGCCAGGCAACAGGACAACTATGTTGGATGTGACCAAAAAGTCCTCCTGTATGCAACTTCACAAAAGAAGCAGTGGGCGCCTAAGCGAGTGCAGTTACCGCAGCAGCAACCCAAACTGAGGAACAGACCTTAAAGCCAATGACTCGTGGCAAGTCGACAGCAGTTATTAAGTTAAATGCAGGTATAAGTGTGGGCCACAAGTTCAACTTCTCACGAACACACCAAAGAGGAAAAGAGAGACAGCCAGTGAATATGAGAGTACACAGAGCATGCACAACAAGATACAAGAACTGAGGCACGGGGTAGCAATCACCGCTCCAAACTGAAGGCTTTGCTATGGCTTTGCGATGGTCCCCCATCAGCTTTTTTCAAAGGTCTGCGGTTGAGCACCAGCATGAAATGCATCTTATGTGATCCGTTCTGGCTTCTGAGTTGACCACCACCTCCAGTAAAGCGCTGTGTCCCAAACCTGCTTCTTGTTTATGACTTTTTATTCCCATGTATACACATTGTACTCACAGGGCACAGCAGACGCCAACGACCTAGGCAGCAAACAAGGCGGCCAACTGTGCCACACATCATGAGGAGATATCAGAGGCCACTCCCAGTGCTCCCTCTTCACATCACAACAGATTTGCAATCTTAACTGCTTTGCATTTCCGGTCTACAGTGGTGGTAACTAAGACACCATGAAAGCCTGCACTCAACCATAAGTAGGCCACATCGATGCAGACCCCACAGCAACAATCTATCCAGCTGACAGCTTAACGCTGACACATGTCATAAGGTGTGACAAAAAAGCCCCAAACAATATATGCAGCTTTAACCATCTAAAACGACACCAACTTGCTAATTATTTTGCATTCAGTGCACACTAGAGAGTCAGAACTAAAAAGGGGCACACACATTTGTGCATGTGGCTTCAGAGCAGGAAGCTACCACCCAAATAAGAGAGGCAATCTGGCCGACCATGCATTTCTGAACTGCTCGGGTGGCCGCCACAGCGAAAACCGTGGATCATCATCCATCACAATATCCACCAGAGTCGTCAGTTGTTGGGCAGCCGTCACACATCACAATGCTCATCCATCATTTCATCGCCAGTTCATCAAAAAACACCGCCCTACATCAAGTGTTGCAGCTGCCGTTTCTCTGCCCCAACAGGGAGCCTACCACTGCGCGCCTCGCTACCTCACTCCGGAAGGTGTGCTCCTTGACATCTCGTAATACAAACCCCCATTGTGTCTGCTCCCTCCCCTCTTCTAGTAAGGGAAGCCCCACGGCCAGCCAGTTCTTGCAGAATATCATGTGTCGCCGCACGCAATGCATATTCGCAGCTAACGGGCTATGGCAATGACACAAAACCTCTTTCGGCACCAGACGCCTTCCAGAGATTTGCTGACCCCCCCCCCCTTTCGTGAGAAGAGGTAGGAAAAATGCTCTAAACGAAATCCCAACACGTGAGCACATGTTCCTGCGTGTGCACAACACCTGCCACCAGTTCTACTTCTGCAATCTACTGGGTGATGAAAGCCTTTTGGAGCAACACTTAGCACTTCACACCACAATGCCCCGCCTTGCAAAGCATGCACAAAAGTTCTTTTTGCAATTGCTGCCTGGTCATATGCATAGCTTTAGAGTGCAGGTAAAAAAATTAGTGGCCAATTATGATATTGGTAAAGGAGTACAGACACCTAAATTTTGGGTGCGCGTTTTCTTTTTGTAACGATGCACAAGGCATTAGTATACATGGACAACCATGTGGATAACCACTAAATTACAAACGAATTTCACCTCTATGCTGTTTTGGTTTTCCCAGCCGAATGACGTCTATGACATCAAAGTTGTGTATAGGCCATAAGAGGCATAAAAAAGGGTGATATGATCGCTGCTTCGTCCTTTTAATTACCTACAACGCAAAGCCAGCCCGCCTCAACACGTGGAATGGCAACAAAAGAAGCAGCAATTATATTGCAGTTTTTGCACGCTTCACAAGACCTAAATGGAACTTTGACGTCACAGAGCTGTTGAAAACGAAACAGCACGAGAGAAAAATTCAATTATAAGTTACTTGGCAGTTGTAGGCGAATGTCAGGTAGTGATCCATGTTTAGTAATGTCTTATGCATCAATGCAACAAAGAAAACATGCTACAAAAATTAAGTGTCTATACTTCTTTACAATGTGGGTGGGACAAGACCTACAAAAATTTTTCTTGGCGATTGCTCCAGCAGCAACAGATTGCATAAGCAGAGCACTGCTTCACTCTCCAGCTAAACACTGCTTTGAATGAAAACACTGCATACAAAAAGTGTAGGAACTCCAGAAGCAATCAGCCACTTTAGAAGAGAGAATAGAACGACAACGCAAAGTCAACAATCTGAAAACTTTATGCCAAGTACAACAACCCCTTCGGGCCCTGCTGTCACATTCTTCATGCAGAAGGCTCCACATTCACAAAGCTTTAAGCAATAAAATGTGCAGAGATCTAATCGCATACAGAAACATATCAGGACAGTAGCTCTGGTATAGCTCCAGTGACTGTGTTTTACAAGGCTTGCTTTGCAAGCGCAAGTGCTTTCAAAAGAGGTAGACACACCAAAATTTTCTTAGTGTATTCTTGCTTTCGGATGATGCGCAATACATTAGTAAACATGAATCACTACACAAAGTTCACCTACACTCATTAACCTAACTTATAAATGAATTTATTTTTCCATGCAGTTTCGTTTTCACCAGTCGAAAGCGGCTGCGAGTGAGCACCACATCATGTGTGGCATACAAAGACTGCAGTAAAATAGCTCTCCGTTCACTTGGTGCACCTCCAGCTTCCGGAGGAGTTCAGTGTAAGACTTTGAATGAATTAAATGACAAAGCAACGGTTATAATGCACTTTTTTTGTATGCCTCAAGTGATCTCGGGCTCACTTGCGACATCGCAAACATCGCCTGGCAACTTAAACCAAAACTGAAACTACAGAGTAAAAAATTCAATTACATATTATTTATAGAGTACTGATGAATTCCATATGACTATCCGCGTTTACTAATGTTGTATGCATCATTACAGAGAAAAAAAAATGCAAAAAATTTGATGTCTCCGCTCTTTTAAAATGCTTGGAAGTGCTGATTTAATTACATAATAACTTCATATTACAGGAATCGGATAAAGAGTTTAATTCTGACCATGAAAGAAGGTATCGATCACAACATAGACATATGAAGACCCAGTAAAAATTCCATACTTGAAAAAAATGGGAATTTCTTCTGTGGATTCACGGCATGCTCGTAAAAAAAAAAACTCGAAAATCCTCCTACTGCTGGTTAAAGGAGCTCTGAAAGGGCCTTTTAAAAAGGTGCGGTATTCCTGGTATCTTAAAGGATGCCACTTCATGAATATCCTCTAGCAAGAATTTTTTTTGCATTTTCAAGGAGCTGAGTTATATTATATGCAGTCAAAATTTTAAGCTCAGTGTCTTCATGCCTTTTCCTCTTGTCTCGTCACTGTTTGCAGGCTCAAAGGTCAGCGCTCCTTGCATGAGAATTATCTGGAGAGCGGAACTTGCTGACCCGCCAGAGCAACACTGCTGAATGGCTGCAGCCATGGTAGCACCGCGACTCCTGAAAGAATCTAACCAATAGCCATCCGTGAAGAGAATTTCGCAGGAGGATGCAAGCATGAAAAAGTTGCTGGAACAGACTCGCCAACTTTCGCACGCGACTGTGGGTTCTCTGCTACATGTAGAAGTGTATTATTCGGCTTAGATGTTCGTGACAAGGGAATGTAGTGATTAAACGAATTTATGTACTATCCTCAGAAGGCGTTTCAGAGCCCCTTTAACAATCAGTGCTTGAAAGGGCCAACAAAACACATAGTGAAGTGGCTAGGGGTCATGGCAAAAAGAGCGCATGAAACGCTTTGACTGCCCTTAACTCCAACAAACAGGGACAGAGGAACTAAGGGTCATTCAGCCACCACCTTATCACAATGTGCAGTGCTGACACCTCTTTATGCAAATGTGGGTAGAAAGAAAAGGCCTAGCAGAAATTCGCGGATGCCCTCCACCTCCAAGCAACAGTCAGAAAAGGCACAAAGGTTGTAAAACGATGGCAAACAACTGCCTGCTGGTGTTCCATTACGATAACAAAATGCATATCCAAGATTTTGCAACTGCACACGCTGCCCCTGCGCGCTATCTCTGGCCTCTCTGCAGAGACTATTTACTCCACAATAAAGCTTAAGTGAGCTTAGCATCCTCTGTTGGACCAAAAATCTTTTTGATTTCTACCCACGGTATTCAGCAATGCTCGTGTAACATGACCCCCCCCCCCATCTAGACTGACCAGAAATAAACACAGGCACCAAATCAGGAAGATTAATTAATTATCCCCTATCACCACTAAAGCTGGAACTGATCATCACACCATGAAAATTATCAGACTCAGCAATCATGCCTGATGTTATCAGGCATTTTTCACTGTTCCAAACTGAACTAAAATGGGTAAAACTTTTTTTACAGCAACAGCCATATTGTTGGACCTCGTTTAAGGCACCTGCAATTAGTGTGATGCATCACAAGTGAAAAAATTCGCTGTACAGAAAATGTTACGTGAAAGTGACCCGGCTGCACTAGGCCTACATGTTCCCCAGAGTCCTGCAGGAAGAGCAGTTTATTGTTTTCTTTTATCCCAGCTGGGCCAGTTACAGGGCACAGACTGCAGAGAACTTTTAAAAATTTAATTTACATCCCCCACGCCCCCCCCCCCCCCCCCGCCCCAAAAAAAATATGCAGCACTATATTAAAGATGTTTATTTCCATTAAATACTGAAAGAACCACTACACTTCCCGCTAAATGGTGCACCTGTTTCTCCCCGAGTATTTTCAATGTGTTTCAAGTCCCAGCAGTGCGACTGAATTTTTTCTATGCACCAGCGTACAATTGACTCCATATCGGAACCCACCGCCAACTTTTCCCCTCGGGATGGGTGCTAGACCCAATCACCTGGTATTAACACTTTTACAGATTCATAGCCCACAGTTCTCCCCGAAAGCTGGAAGAG